>NC_089191.1:1664133-1977539 GCF_947507565.1 Oscarella lobularis | reverse complement strand
CTCCCATGGACCCCCCCTTGCTCGAATCCTAGATCCGCCACTGGTACGATACCTAATGCAATCGATTGCATTAGGTATCGTAAAAGCGAGAGGCCCCGTACACCCAGTTACATTCTGCTGCACGAGCGCTTATATGTTCTGCTGGACTTCGAAGCTCACGTTGAATCGTTCCGCGATGTCGTTGATCTGAGCTAGGATTCGAGCTTGCGTCTCGATCTGCCGCTATATCGCCTCGGCGGATTTCGCTTTGGCGTTCGATTGCTTGGAATATCGCTGCACCTATTGCTATAGACGACAAATATTGCGACGACGAGAAATGCGGATTCGTACACTTGTCCCGTAGGTATAGAGCTCGTTCTGTGCAAAAGACCGAGTTTTTTCTTTTCGCGAGTTTCAGACAGGCTCTCCGAAGGACGTCGGACGTACGAGCATAAGTACCCGAGGCGTTTAGGCAGGCTTTAGATACCACCATATTCGGGGTTTGTTGTTCGACGGCACCCGTATACTCGTGAAGAAAAATGGTGAGTTATCGCCACTTTCCGAAGCGAATTTTGACTCTCTCGTCCTCTAAGACATTTCGATCGTACTTTCAGCAAAGTCCCGGGGCAACTTCGGCCTCGTCAGCGATCGGTAAAGCCGTCCAGTGGCAGGCGAAAGATTCGAGAAAGAAGCGACCCGCTATTTTGGTACGTATATTGAACGAAAACGCTTTTGAGCGCAAAATTTTAAGTCGGATTCCGACGAGGAAGATTTTGTGACCACGAAAAAGCAGGAAAAATTTTAGGTGATAATTTGCACTATTTCCTGTCGATTAACATATATGGATTTCATCTAGATGACGAGGACGAAAGACAAGTGACGTCATCGTCATCAAAAGCAACCGCAAAGAAGCCAAAATCTTATATCGAAGTGACAGCAATCGAAATCGACACCGACATCAAAAGCCACGTACAGAGCCTTTATGAATTGCGATGGGCCAACTCATTTGGGAAGCAAACTACTTCCAGAAGTAAGGCTTTAAAAATATTATATCAGTAAAAGTATAGGTGGGGCCGTGTTTGTCCCATGTAAGCTGTTCTTCTTTTGCTTTTGGCCTCTTGGTCAAGATCTCTTTAGTATGAATAATACGTCTAGAGGCTTTACCTTTAGTAGTTTTGGTCACCCCCTGTCATTCCTAAAAGAATGTTTTGGCCCTAGGTGAGAATTGTCTTGAGGGTTGTCCTTCGTTGTAACGGGCGTGCTGGAGTCTTTTGAACGCGCAGAAATTTTGGACTACATTAAGAAGTACGGCGGTAAAATTTCGGGGCAAGTCGGGAAGAGAACGAGCTATTGCGTCATGGGAAGAGACGCTGGTCCAAAGAAGATTGAAAATGTAATACGTTGATGAATAGAATCGATAATGTATGACGTAAAACTGTGGCAGGTTGAAAAGTTTAAGATCAAGACGTTATTCGAAGACGAGTTTCTGGCGTTCGTTTCGTCTTTGCCTTCGAAACGATCTATATATTCAAAGATGTGTCCTTTTCCAAAGAAACCAAGGAAGGAAAAAATAGAGGAAGAATCGCCGTCTTTTAGAGGAGACGTGGTTTTATCCGGTGACCACGGTTCCGTTCTATGACCAATACAAACCCAAGTCAACGAAAGAGATCATTGGACAGCAAGGAGACAAAAGCAACGTGAAGAAATTGATGAAATGGATTAAGAATTGGAATGACGTGAACGTGAAAAAAAAACAGGTAACGCAATCATTTAGATGACCTCTTTACTAAAGAATGCAACCCTCTCCCCCCCCCCCCCCCCACACGCCCGGATATCGCTAAACCTACAAGTGTCAAATTCAATAGATTGACTCTTCGTCACGTCGAAGAAGGGTGCATATTCTTTGAAAGTGTTGTCCGCAAGCAAACCCGCTTCTAGAGGCGTATTTGGGGAGAGGTCTAGGGTCTTGGCCTTTTTCGATCGATCAGCCCCCTTTGTTGGCGTTAGGGGATTATATAACGTCACCATAAGAGAAGAAGAATTACATTCGTCTACTTAAGAAAAGTCAGAAAAAGAAAGAAAGAAAGAGGACGAAGAAAGAGAGAGAGAGAGAGAGAGAGAGAGGGCCAAACAAGGATTACTGGGTGCCACGCCCTAAAATTATTTAGGGACCTGCTTTCGACAACGCTCCACTAAAAAATTTTTGGCGCCCAAAGCGCGCCAAAACCCCATTTTACGGAACTGGCTACGAGCCTGCATGTCTCCACGCACGAATCAGTGTTCCAAAATCAGAACATCTATCAATTTGGTGGTTTCTACTACTTGTCTGATGTCGTGTCTATTTGAACGATGTTCACAAATTTGATGGATCGACGTTGGAATGGCAACGAATCCGTTCCAATGACCAATTAACGCCCAGCCGGAGAGAAAGCCATGGAATGTGCGTGTTAATTAATGCAGCACTTTTTAGTCACACCAAGCAAAACATCAAAAGACATGAACCCAGTTAACTATCTTTGTCTCTGGACTTGATCAGATCAGCTGCTTCACGAGCAATTCGGCATGCGAATGCCCCATCTCCAGCGCCCGGGGAAACATCAAATCACCGTTCGGTAGGGTAGCTTCACTGTACGACATACTACCAACCGTCACAAAGCCGCATCGTTTCGCCGCACCCTGAGCAAAACGGCCCGTCGAATGAGTAATGACCGAACGAAAGCCTCTTTTACGCCCAAGCTCTGCGTTCTTGGCAATCAGCCGCGTCGCTATGCCTCGTCTTGCAAAACGTTTATCCACGGCCAAGAGGAACTGGTGAAGATACTCGCCGGGTGAAGGCTTCTTATCCAGTGTGGCAAAGTACTCAGCCTGCATCCTTCCATGAACTGATAATATAGGCATAAACTTGTCCATATCAATAGTGCCGTCTTTCACAGCAGGATCGTCTTTTGGAACGAGTGGGCGTGCCAAGTCCTCGCTTACAATCACCCCGCCCACTTGGCCGTCCACTAAGCAGACTGTGGTAAGCTGTTGTGCTACGCTTCGCTCGACATGGAGTCGTGAAAACGGCAGGAAGATTTCGGGAGTGAGTTGGGAGCTCGCCGACATTGGATCACCTCCCGATGAGGAGAAGTTGTGGGCTGTAAGCTCCGCAACTCGCTTTACGTGTTCTTGAGAGAGCACGACGTACTCTTCAATCTCCGTCATCTTCAACAGACTAGTGGAAGGGGAGTCGAATCAAAACGGGTGTTTTGTATGGCTGCGTGCCAGGTATTTAAGTGAGCGTGCGCATAACACGCCCAATACTCCTAATTGCCCTGCGTCGTCACGATGTAAACTCAGCCAGAACTTCGAGAATTTCTACACAAGCACCACATTTTTCGCTTTCAGCGTGTCACGTCGATTTCGAATTTGGGTATGAGCGCTCAAGCGCTCACGTCTAATCGTTAATTAGCCACGACTGACGATGAAGTACCGGATTTGTGCGCAAAGTGCACGACTTTGCGAACGAGGGAGGCGAATAAAGACGAGTGCTGATTGGTCCCTAAATTCGTTTTACTAGACTTCGCGGATCGACGCGTGACCGTATATGGTCAAAATTGCGGCTCACGTGAAACGTTTCAACTAACCGCGTGACGCATCTGCTCGTTTTGTGTTTGCTTGACCTCACGCGTCGAATGCCTCGAACAAAGATGGCAACAAAGACGGCTGCTGGACCAAGTGGCCAAAGGTCCTGGCTCAGCAACGAACGTCTTACACGTACCCTTTGCTGATTGCATTGTCTGTACTCGATCCGTCACTTTGTTAGAGACTTTTCGCTGAGGGAGGGAATGTAGCTCCAGACCGGCCTCTCTCCCCGGAATGGAGAGACGGCCTGCAGAGTAGGAAACCGTCCTGTAACTCCGCGTATTATGACGAGAGGAACGTAATGGACGCAGGAATGAACGCCTGCAGAATCATAATGTGAAAGCTAGGCGGGGCGCCACTAGATTCTAAAGCTGAGCAAGTACGCGGCCTTTGTGTTCTCGACTAACCATTCGTTTTCTTGCACTATGTCAGGATGCTTTGTGGATATGGGCAGGTGAATAGCCCATATAAAGAGGGCTCGTATGGCTACGCTCGCTCACGTGGTGGAAAGTAAATTATTTAGTGGGCAGTTCCGTAAGACACGCCCCGATCAGACTCCACATTTGTAGGGGTTCTTGGCCAATGACGTATTGTAGTGTATCCTATCATGAACGCGAAAGCTTCAAAGCGTAGCTTACAAAGATTCTCATTGACATGTCTTGGTAGTTTCACGTCGCAAAATACTGGCTGCTTTGCCAAAGCCCTTCGCTCTTCTACATCGGTGCTTTGAACGCTGGCCACCTCCGAGAGCGTCGGTTACAGAAATAATATTTTATTTATTATGCTTCCACGTGTTCTTGTGCTTATCCGGGTAATAGCATAAGAAAATACAAACGTTTCGTGTTTTGGCTGAGTATTTATTGTCGCTAGGCGCGCTTGAACCATGCAAATTGGCAGCTTTCTTTGCGCTAGTGCTCTGTGAAAAGGTGAGGCTTCCTAACGGGTCTCCGGAACAGATTTTCACATGGCAAAGGGTAACGCGGAGCTCGCGACGCGTCTTTATTTTTCTGTGTAAAGGCGCACTCAATGCGTTTATTTTCAAGCAGAATTGGAAGCGCCTCGGGTCTTTCCCATCGCCCAAGAAATGAATTTGTCCATGTCTATTTCGCAGCCCGTCTCTCGTTCATCGTTTCTTCACTACCATCCAAGGCTATTTTCAGATGACAGCACATTGGCATTACGTAAACAGCATTACGTAAACATTCTTCTGCACAGCAGTATACAGTACCTATAATTTTTTTCAGTTATTGGAATACAATCATGGTCTGCCCAAGAGTTAGGAAAAGGCGGCGACTGAACTTCACTCTATTCTATGAAACGCAACTGTGTAAAATAATGTGGAGAAGACGTTCGCATACTTAATAATTGATCCTAGATTTTTGTTGCAATTAATTAAGCGTTTAACTCTTGATAATATCGCATGGCAGTATTTTTATCTAAGTAACTTGTATTATTTCGAATCATGATTTAATAATATTTTGTTTTTAGGTTTCTCTTGTGGATTCCTCTCCATATTGAGTACGTACGACTAAATAGAAGATTTCAAAGTTTTCAAGAAGAGAATGTAAGTGAGTTTTATTCTTCTTACCGGTAACTTTTATTTCTTCTCTGGAAGAAAGTAGTGTATGACACGTTCAAGATAATTGGACTGTGCACGGACGCTGAACGCTACGCTCTAGTTTGGCAATTTGCATGAGCTCTTTGCTGTCTTCTAGAATGCAGGGTAGAATTTCGATTAGCAGCCACGCAAATTGCAATTACCATGGCCCATCTCCACTACAATTGTCGTCCTATCATTCACTGCGACATAAAAGGTGAGTATATCATTTGCATGACGAGTCGCCAGAGAAAGAAAAAGCTGGCATTTTTAGAGGTGTTTTTGATTTTAAATTTTGGTTTCTCGAAAATGGCGACTCTGATCGCTGTCACTAGCGATCAGTCAGCTGGATAGTTGCCTTCAGGCACTGGCTGCTACGTACATCGCTCCTGAGCGATATGAAGTTAACCCTCACGATAGGCGTGTGAAAATAGAAGGAGCGCCCTTTAGTTTCATAGTGAAGAGATGCCTATCTCCTTTATTTTCATATTTAACAGATGTAGATTAAGTGGGCGCGCGATGTTCGCAACGGCCGCAGCACGCAAAAATCCCCTGGCCCTAGTGATGCAGAACCCCCAGAGGGAAATAACGCGTTGTATTCATATGCGTTTCATATCTGTGTATTTCAAAATGATTTTTTTAAATGTAAAACAGATTTTTCCGTTTATTATTTTACCTAACACCATGCAGTACACAAAAAGTTGTGAGTTAGTCCTAAATTTCACGTGCAAACTCATGAGATTTGGCTCTATCTCAACAAAATTATTCTTTCTTACAAGCGTCACAATCTGTGAGAGAGAATGCAATCAGAGCGGCAGCAATGATTTTCTACTGTGTAAAGGAAATGACCCAAAATTTTACAGTAATTCGTAAATAATCAAGTAGCACTTAAACAAATTTGAGCATGCACAACAAACAAACGAATTCTTTCTTTTTAGCACACATTGAAAGTCAGTCGTCTGTCAATTGCCGCCACTCCACACCTCGAGCGCTTCTTCATGAGACGAGGACCTTCGACGTATTGCGCTACTTCGGTGCTCATATCATACCAAAAGAACGTTTGCACATCCGAAGCATCGTGACAAGCGCCTCGCATCACGCCACCGACGCTATATACCTTTTGGTTATAAAGGCAGTACGCATTGTCATAGAACCGACGTAAGGTATCGAGAAAAGGAGGACAATCCCCAACCTTATAACGAGTCAGTTGACCGTTACGTACGTCGAGCGTTAAATGTTCAAAAGGCCTCGTATCGGGCCACGATAAAATTTCTCGACGTAAATGCAGACAGTTACGGTCTGTGCACAGAAATTGAAAAACGAACTCGTCGTCGTTCTCGTCGTAGCCTTGAGAACAGAAAGGGACGTCTAGCCAACAATCTGCAAAGGGATCGTACTTGAAAACATCCAAGTTCTCTCCCACCAAACCTATCAGGTTAGAAGCGAGAACATAGATATGATCGTTTGATACGAGTGTTCCTTCAACTAGAACAGGCTTCGACAACGATTGGAGAGATGTCCAACTATTCGTCGCCGAATTGTACTGTTCGCATAGCGTGAACTCATTCTCGCCTCTATTGGATCCCATTGCATAGATGCGATTCTCGTAAACAACAACTCCTTTACCGGTTCGATTGAATTGCATGGGGGAAACATCGCTCATCCTATAGACACTTACTTGAGTGAAAGCAGGGGAGGGTTCGTCGTAGAACGCTTTCTGATGTAAGCGTCGAATGACAATGAAAGAGCAACAGGCAAACAGAGCTTCTATAATCTTGATGAGATTAGGAAGAAGACACTCAAGCGTCTGTAAATTACAAGGATTCGCTGCACGTGAGAGAACAGCTCAATAGTTATAGGCATCTGAACACGCATGTAGTATAATGAAAGTGTTTCTATATTCGCACATGACGTTGCTTGGGAAAAAAAAAACATGCAAAGCGGCTAAACAATGTTTAAAAAAGTACTATGTATTAAGGTTCTGCTCCGAGTTTGTGAGCATGATGAGAAGTCATTGTATACCCTATCTACCTCAATCTCGATATCACCTATTTATGTCCTTTTTGAGAGATAAAGTCAACAACAGAAACGAATGCGTCGATTATCGGCGTTGTCCCAATTTATTGACAACGTTTTTCAAGGAGTTGACAGGGTCAGCGACAGGGTCAATGTCAGGTACGCAATAAGAGTTAACTAAAAGACATCAGCACCCTCCAAATATTTTTCTTGGGGCTCTGTCCTCAGACCCTCCTTTCAAAAATCCTGCATCCGCGAACTGATTATGGCAAGAACAGATGCGGAGTATTTCATGTGAATTCATTTTTATATTTCTTCGTGAGCCGTACATAGGCCGACTACAAGATCAAGGAAACACATGGAACACCAACCGCCAGAAAAAAAGCAAACATGCAGAATACGTCAACAACACTCAGAAACAGACGATACGGTTAGAATGATATAAACGGCGATTTTGCTTACTGATCAGATAACTAGTAATATGTCTTAACTGGTTTCTTTCGCAACACACTGAACGCACAGTATGGTCGAATCAGTATAGGGTGGGCATGGCAGCGTCAGGCAATTACTCTGAGCAGGCTCGAAAACAAGACCATTACTAACATCAGAGTTGTCTCCTGTAAGAAAAACCATACATTTCAATTAAAAAGTTAATTACATCTAAGACCTAAATAGGGTTCGGAGTTTTTGTCCATGCAGACTGCGCTTCCACCGTTATAAAACTCGTATCCTTCGTAAGCAGCTCTAAACCCAAGGGGGCACGAGCGAGTTCCAAATAGAGTAAACGTTGAGACAGCAGCAGCACACACAGTGCAAGGTACCTGAAAAAAAAACATAGATTAATCTTGGTATATAGTAGCCAAAATCTTTTACGAAACCTAATTACTGCTATACTTATTGTGTACATTAAGTGTCTCAAATTACTATTCACGCTGGTGTTATATCTTGGAAAAACAATACAGTTACCTGCTTTGAATCCAAATCGACAATTTCTTTGTAAGGTATTCCTTTGTTTCGTGTGACGTATTGTCCTGCATACCATACTAAATGAAGCAATGGAGAGATATCGCGGAAGTCTGTTTTTTGGATCACGCGTTTTGGAACGCAAACGGCTTTATGGCTTGTTGCTGCAACAAATCCTGTGTACAGCGTCAAAATGTCTGAAGGGCACGACGTCCGACCAAATCGCGTGAAAACAGCTTTGGGCTGTTTTAGACTGATTGTGCAAATTGCGCAAGGAGAATAGATCCTCTTTTTGCCATAAGTTACGCCTCGAAATTTGGGTGAATATGATGCGGAATGAAAAACGGGTTGAATGAGATTTGCCCCATTGACACCGTTGCTGAATTGGTAAACAGGATCTTTATCAAAGCAATCCATATCGCTTATGCCTGCCAGAATGCCAGTATACTCTTGATGCAAATTACCAGGGCAGTCTGATCGATCTGGCACCATGACAGAATTCACTTTGTTTTTCGATAGACACACTGAGCATGATGCTGCGTTGTCCGTTGTGGCGGTTCCAAAGTACCGTGTGAAGACAAGAAAATTTAGGCTTTGGCTTGCTCGCACGGTCGGTTTAGATGGCATTGAAGGCGCGCAGTGCAGTTGTCCATACGCACCTGATGGGTGTTTTGATAGAACTAGACCAGAATAGACGAGATGCTGACCCTTGGTGCATTCTTTTTGTCCCCAATGCGTGTATATAGCTCCAGTTACATTCTTTGGTGTAGAGCAAACGACGCACTCTAACGGATCGGCATCGCTATAGTCTCGCTTGTTTTTGTCTCTACTTTGAGCGAAGGAGAATATCCACTTTCTTCTTCTAAATTAAAACAGTGTTAATTTTGAACTAAGCTTATTATTTTGCTTACGTTTCTATCTTGTCGCTCGAAGAACTGGGAACAGTTTCCATGCTCTTGTCTACGCACTCCCTGTACTGGTCTGTAGGACCCATTACAAAGCCGCTGTACTCCTTAATCCAACTAGAAGGACAATCGCTTCGACCTGTTACAAAAAAGTAATGGGAACAGCTTTCTCTGTACAACACTTACATACCTGGAATCACTAAGGAGTCGTAGGCGTCGACTCCACAAATTGAACACGCAACTCCTTGACCATACTCTTTAGTAAGGCGTCCTGTTCGTTTACCATTTTCATACACCCTAGTTCCGTAGAGCCCTAATTCCACTCTCGCTGCTGCGCCAAAAGTGTTGTAGTATTCATATTGGGGTTTATTGGTTAGACACGTAGCACTACCCGGCGGTACACTAAACAAATATATTAGTAAATTACCAAATAAAAACGTCTTCTGCTTTTACGATGACGCATAGCCGGTAGATAGCGTATAAGCTCCTTCCCTGCACGTTGATTTTCCCCAACGGACGTAGGTGGTAAAACGGTCGCCATCGAAATTTATTGTGCACTTCTCAAGGTTGCAGGGCTTTTCTTCAGTAAGCACTGGACAATCGTTCTTGTAAACATAGGAAATGATTTCTCTTGTGCGTGTTCTGTTTTCGCAATTCTAAAAAATATTACATTGAAAAATAGCTCACATATGAATTTTCAAAGCTAACTATTTCAGAGCATTGAGACCACCCTGCCCATAGAGTAACTCTGCATGAAAGTCCTAACGTTTTATTGCACTGTATTACTAATCAAAACAGTTGAAAAAGCCTTCTTTACCTGGATCCTATTTAAGAAAAAAAATTAATGAGAAGGGAGCGGCGCTTTCTAGTTACCGGGCATGAAAAAATCTCCTCGTCGCAGCTCACAAGCTTAAAAATGACAAGAAATGTAACGACTTGCGGAGTAACCAGAAAAGTAGACATTCAAAGTAGCAATGCTGAGCGTCGTCAAAACCTAGAGGCAGAGTGCAAATTGTAAACGAGGTACGTTTCTTTGAGTAAAACAAGAACAACGGAGATCTAAATCTTGAAAGATGAAAGTAAGATTCAGCTGTAAAAGAGTCTGGTGTTCCATGCAACCACCGATTACTACCCTGTTCTTTTGCCTAGCGGGAATTAATTGTGCCTCTAGAGAGACGAACAAGGACCACTGCATGGCTTTATCATGCACATTTTAAGGGTTACACTTAGTGAAAGACCAGTCTGTCAACTTTGACGTGATATAAATAGAGAAGTGCTCGGTTGCTAGCTTATGATGGGTATAGAAAGCGAAAATTTACCTGAGTGAAAGCGCGAGAGGGTTCGTCGTTGAATGCTCTGATGTGAGCGTCGAATGACAATGAAAAAGCAACAGGCAAACGGAGCTTATATAATCTTGACGTAATGAGAAAGAAGACGCCCAAGTGTAAATAACAAAGATTTGATGCACCTGAGACACCAGCTTAATAGTCAGCAGCATCTGGCATGCAACGTGTATTGCATGCAATGGACGTGTTTCTATATTCGTACATGACATTGCTTCGAAAAAAAAACATGCACAGAAGAAGAAGGCGCTAAACAACTATAACAACAGCGAAAGAGAAAAAAAGTGAGGGATTTTCTAAGAAGAAGAACGCAAACAGTTTTGATAACTGTTAACGTTCGCGTAAGTCTACTTTCAGAAAAGTAATGCTATAAGATGAGCATTTTCACAGCAATGGATAAGACGGTTCAACAATGTTTGAGAACGTACTACCTATTTAGGTTCTGCTCCGTTCATTGCTTGAAGAAGTGTCAGTGTAGCGTGATGAAAAGTTATTGTACTCTATCTATTCAGCATGGCTTCAAGATACCAGCGCTGGGCCTGAAAGCAATCTTTGACTTTCAACGCATAAGCAAATTGAAGTTCACATCTGCAACAGCGTTGTTTACGCATTTTTTCTGTTTCGCATAATCATGCAAGATTCAAAAGCCAGCTGGCATCTTAATTAACCTAAACTACGAATGAAGAAACAGCTGACACCCTAAGCTAAACTTTGAATGAAGAAATGCTACCTGAACGGGCACTGTATGGCAGTGTATGCTTGTAGCCATTCTCTCATTCAAGAACAGCAACACAACCAACTGAGAAGGTAGCATGGGTAGTTCATTTTCAAAACACGCGTCCGATTGAGTAAGACTCACTGTTTTTTTACATATCACACGACGTAAGAGACGAACAAAAACGTACGAAAGAGCTAGCCTCCCAAGCAAGGGAATGGCCCCGAGCACACACACTACAGCATATGCATTATCAAGGTTCTGCTCTTATGCTTGAATAAGTATTAGTGTGGCGTAATGAACCCTATCTATTCTGCATGGCTTCAAGATGCCAGCTGGGCCTGAAATTTCCAACGAATTAAAAAATTGAAGTTCACAGCTGCAGCAGCGTTATTCAAACATTTATCCTGCTTTGTCCATCATGACCCAAAATCCAGCTGCCTGGCTTCCTAAGCTAAAGAACGAATAAATATCGAAACAGCTGGCATCCTGCGCTAAACTATGAATAAAAAATGCCTCCTGAACGTGCACTGTATACCTGCAACCATTGACTCATTCTCGTAACTTCAACACAACAAACTACCCTAGTTGCTCGTTTTACCTGAAATAGAGCCCAAAGCATCCCTTTAAGTACTTATAGAAGCTTTTTCGTTTGGCCGATCGAGTCTCGACGGAAGACCCCCTCCCCTGACTTGTTTTAACACTCCATCTCGCGATCTCCCGGCCATTTGACGCAATCGATTGACGAGACGAAGTTCAAACGCGATGGAGCGTTGAGAAAGCGGACGACTGTCCTACCGAAGGAGGCTCGACGCTGCCTGGAGCGCTGAACGCCGAATTCGTCGACGGAGAGCCCTCCATATCCTAGTTAGCGCGCGTGCGCGACGTAAAATGTTTCGAAGTGGCTATTGTTACGACAGTCGTTCTAGCGCACTATAGCCACTATAGCCGCAGTCTAGCATTATAAAGTCATCCGATAACGTCAGGTATCTAGGGATGCCGCGATAGCTCAACGGGCGGGGGGGGCGGGGGGGGGGGGGGGGGGGGGGTGCTGTGGGACGACCGGATGCATGAACCAGGGGGCACGTGACGGGATCAGAGGTTCGAATCCCGATGCGTGCTGCCTTTTTTTTCATTTTTTTTCATTTTTTTTCTTTTTTTCTCTGCACCTAAGCAGCGATATACGATCACCCGCGACTGTGGCTTAACCGCCCGTAGCATGGTGGTTCCAGGGGGGCGAAGCCCCCCTCTGCGACCTATGCTCATTGGGGCGGTTAAGCCCGGAGCGGGACCGCCACCGATACCAGTAAGGTTTTGGGTTAGGGTTGGGTTAGGTACATGAATAAAACGCTTTATAAGCTCTCTACTCTATAGTGCGCTAGACTGGCGTAGCAATAGCCTCAGAGGTCCAGTTACGACTGTCGTAACAATAGCCACTGCCAAAATGTTTCCTCACTACAGTGAGAATTTTACGCGAATTAGACGAACGAATATCCCTACGCGTCCAAAGATTAACGGAAATGCGCTGGAATCGACGTCGAAGAGGCTCAGAAAGTTTATGCACGGTTTCGAAGGGAAACGCAGGTGAGCGAACGCATCTCTCTCGATTCCCCGAGAAAATGAATCACAACTTTTGCCCTCTGATTCGACTATAAGCCCCAAAACTGTCTTTGACCGAATCAACGGATCGAAATCACGAGTCCTTTTTTTCCCTACGATTCGATCGAGTTCGCCGCGTTTCTTTTGAAATGCGAACTCGATCGAATAAATTGGAGCGTTTCTGGTCGCCTTTTGTCGCGCTTTCTCGCGTTTCGTGGAGATTCGTGAACGAATCGGTGACGTCACGTGTATAGGCCATCTTGGCCATGCAAGCGTGCACGTGCTCGTCTCTTGTTCCCATTTTCTTTTGGGACAAACGCTGCACGCGGGTGATCGCTCCTATTATGACCTTATTTGGTTGCGCGTAGAGGTGCAAAAAGCAACGCTCTCTCGCGTGATGCCGTTGCGGTTTATAACGCACACCCGACGTCCAATCAGCGAAGAGTTTGCGTCACCGTTCGTACGCGAGTACATAAAGTCGAGCACGGCGCTCTCCCTCTTTACGTAACCCCGTCGCTTGAGAACTCGCTCGTACGCTTGGTTAGTCGTTGGAAGACAGGGAGCCAGAGGGACGAACGATATTCCGACGCACGGTCGTGGAGCAACGGCGTGAAAGTGATTAGAGGCACATCCCTAAGACCTCTAGGGGCTTTCGCGTCGGGAAAACACGCTCCGTCTTATCGAGGATTGTTTCCTTGGTATTACACGGGACAGCGTGGGCGTTCGTCGGCTCTCCTCCACGTCGAGCACACGATGAGCGGGCCTCTTCGGCGGTGGTGATAGTCGTCTCCCGGGGGGGCAACGAACCTCGGAGGCCCACGAAATGTGGGATTCTGATCCAATTCATGCCATTGGTGAGGGTCGGGTTGCGAAGCGTCTGGACCTCCACGTGGTGCGACCTGGGTCACGCAAACACAGACGTGCTTCATTTCGGCTTTTTTGGTAAGTCCGTAGTTGTTTTGAACGGCTCCTGGCCTTGTTTCTCTAGGTTTTCTTTTGCTATCCGAAACTGTGTCAGTTGGAGGTGTGACTTTCTATCTCTTACTTTTTTACTGCCGCTTGCTTTGTTTCGCACTGTTATTGTTCTTTTTTTCTTGTTTACTTTTTTTGTTCTGTAGTTAGAATAGCTTTGAAGCGTAGAGTAGTAATATAGAAAAAACTCAATAAATGAAGATGTATCCGGGAAGCGTTGCTCACGTGCAGAATTTTACACTTTCCTAGCAGCCAAGCCCTACAAGTAACGTGAAACGTTCGAGAGAACGAGCTTTTCCTGTGACTAGTTATTAGTTTACTTACGGTAGACCTCGTACTTCTTCCCTACTGATTATCCCTGTTATATTTCCTAATTATTAAAGCAACAATTACTTCAGACTATTCTTGCTCTTTGGTTTGAATCGTTAAGAAAGGCGGTAATAATTTTTATCTTAAATTGAAATAAGTTGCAAGGCACTACTTATTCACTCTCTTTGAAGAGTGATTTGAAAAGTTGAAGTATTAATACCAGATCTATCGTTTTGTCCTGCGATGTCGCAGTGCAAAATGTCAAAACGAGCGGAACACAAAGCTTACGATTTTTCACTAAAGAATGATAGAAAAGTGCGTGGATACAGTAGAAGCGGGAAAGATAATCAACAACACAACATCAAATATCACTTGCCTGAAACGCCATCTTACCAGCGCTCTGGAAAATCAAAAACAAACATCAATACAATCACAACAGTTAGTCTAGTTAATTTTTTTCAAAGAGCTTGCAGAAACATGAAATCATTTTAAAAAGCACTTTCTCTTCTCATTGCGTACCTGGCATCGATCTTGTCGCTGGTCGACTTCTTGAGCGTTGCACAGTCGATTTCAAAAACTTTGTCTAAGCATTGAGACAACGTCGATAGCGACTCATTTGCTTCCGTTGTTGACTTCAGCTCCCAAAAAGGATATGAATAGGTGATGTCGAGATTGAGGTACTTGTTAGGTCTTTCCTCTTCCAACATTTTTCCCAGTCTCTCAGACAGCTGTTTGAACGTGGGACGCTTTTCATCTTCACCATGCCAATAATCAGACATCAATGAGCGCCTCAAAAGAACAATAGAACTAAGGTAGCCACAATGAAATAGAAGACCACTCACAGTTCCTCGAAACAGTTCTCTGAACAGTCTAGCCGGTCTCCCCTGCGCAAACGCAAGAGAACATCCCTACTTGTCATGCAAGGATAGGGGAAGCAGCCTACAATGTAGGAAATAATTTGAAAATGTGACAACGCAGGCAAAAAAAAACCAATATAACTAAAGTGAAAATCTCCCACAAGACAACTCCATAAGACCACCTAAAAATTAAAAATATTTTCTTGTGGCTCTAAGATAAGTTGTTTAAGTGGATTTACACGTCACTTTACTCAGTAAATAGGCGGTGCATAATAGCTTCGATAGACATCCATCGGAGAGGCAAACGTCTGGCGGTCTTCTGACAGTATGCGCCGTCCTCGTAAACGGCTCGTGTCAGTCCAAAGTCGGATACTTTGACGAAAATGACACCCTTGCTGTACGCATGTAGTGAAAATCCTATTTTCGTCGTAATTCAAGAACTAATTGAATTAGGAGCTGATGTTTCTGCAAGAGATAATGTTAGTCAGACTACTTATTCCACACTCGTTGTTTATTCAAGTATTTGTAGAAAAAACGCAAAGCCTTGCATTATGGCGTGCAAAATACATCAGACATATCAATTATTGAGCTATTGATTGATGAGGGCGTTGGCGTCACGTGTAAAGATCAGGTGATGTGTTACCTTCTTATTCAAATTTGAAAAAGAATCACAGGTGTATTATTTAATAGGGAGGGAAGGCTCCTCTGCATTATGCCTGCTTATATGGAACCTCGTCTGCCGTGCAATTTCTCGTTGAGCACGAAGCTGCCATTAATATCGCCAACAATGTTAGTAGAATTTGTTTTTACTACTTTTATTTCTAGTTCATCTTCAGTTGGGGATAACGCCTTTCATGTATGCGTGTCGCAGTTCCATTGATCGTTCATTGAAAGTTGGCTTCTTGGATGAAAAAGGAGCTGACTGTGAAGCAAAAGATCACGTGAGATGCCGTTCATTGGCTAAAAAACCAATCGTTCAATCAATCAATTACCGTTTCTGTTTCAGGAAGGGAAGACGGCTTTGTTTTTTGCCACCTCTTCCTCAGAGTCTGAAAAAGACGTGAAATATGTTCTTCATCATCTCGTCATTGAGAAATGCATTAATGTCAATTCTGTTGAAAAGGTGGAATTCTTATGATATTTTGCGTTTCATTTGGAAATTCGATTTTAGAAGAAGAAAACACCATTATTGTACGCATGCAGTCATCATCGACCTTCTTTGGTCGTTGCTCAGCAACTAATTGATTTAGGAGCTGATGTTTCTGTAACGAATATGGTTGGTCACAATCCTTATATTTCACTCGTTCTCTCTATTGAGTCTTTGTAGACGAAACAAAATGCCTTGCATCTGGCTGCTAAAACGTTCTACGTAGACAAAGCAATTATTGATCTATTGATCGAAGAGGGCGTTGACGTCATGTTTCAAGATAAGGTGACAGGATTTATTTTCTATTGAATAAACTGAATGCGTGAACGCAAATTTCAGGACGGAAAGACGCCTCATCAGGTGGCACGTGATGGTGAAATAAGAGCTCTCCTTCGGCAGCATTACGTACGTCATCATTTTGAATTATTTCTTGTACGTAATTACTTTAATAGGACGCCGCCCGATTTTCCGTTCTTCATCGAGAAATGGTTCGACCAGATTCGATAAAATTGTGCGTAATAGGCCCAGAAATGGCGGGAAAGACGACGCTCGTGAATTCGCTTCTTCAACTTGATCGTTCTCCACCCAAAGATAAAGATCGCACTTCCGGCGTTGAAATTCACAATTGTATTATTCCGCTAGTGGGCAAAGAATCGGCTTGGGATTTTGGTGCCCAACCGACCTTTCACAGCGCCCACGGTCTCTTTTTTCAAGAGTCCAATACAATGTTTATTCTCGTCCTCCCAATTCGAGAGGAAGATGAGTTGGAGGAGAGACTTCAAAAGAATGGCCAATTATGGTGTGCGTTTGCCAAGGCTTCATTGAGAGCGCTTCCGAAGTCGCCGATTCCACTTATGATGATTTTCAATTTGATTCGTACTAAAGAGGAAACGGGAATTGAAGCCAGCTTTCTGTCAAAGCGAGTCGCCAGACATCTTCAAGAATTATTTGGCAACACGTTTAAAATTGAACTTAGTCACGTGATTGAAATGGATTGCAACAAGCGCAGTTCGGTTCGCATGGACGACTGCCGAAAGAAGCTTAAGAAAATTCGTGAAAATATGCTCGAGGTAATGACTGAATACATTGAAATTCACTTCACTACGTCACTTTTTTTGACTTCATTTAAAGGCAGCGAAAGGCGTTCCAAAATTATGTCACGAAATTGAGAAGCATCTCTCGGTCTCGGACGAAAAGAGAGATTATCAGTTGGCTTATTTCCTGACGACTGACGATTTCCAGAATTGGATTGCTGAAGTTGTCCGCATCGTTCTAAGCGAGGACGAGAAAAAAGTTGCCGTTGAGTATCTTGACTCGTCTGGACTAGTGAGCAAATATCAATGCGTATACCAATGCTTGAGTAATATGCTTTAATTAATAGATAATTAATTTGGGTCGACGAATTTGTGTTCGACCTTCGTGGCTTTGTCAAAACGTGATCGGTCCTCTTCTAGCTCCCGCCTGGTTTCCAGTTTCTTTGCGAAAAGACAAATTGTGAAAGGCGTCAAAGCTTCAGATCAACTTGGCTCTGACGGCATTTGAGGACGATCTAATACAGAAGAGCTGTCCGTTTCCATTCGTTGTGACGGTCGATGACGCGATCGAAATTCTCTGCTATTTGGATCTGTGCGTCGAGCTGGAAGAGACGCCTGGAGAGTATCGGATTCCCGCTCTTCTCGATGATTCAATTCCTTCCGACGCTTGGGTTGAAGACTCGTTGCTCGACGTATATCGTGGCCAACGATACGAGTGCGCTGAGCCTGTCGACATCATCTCGCCGTCGTCGTTTGTTATTTTTCAATGCCGCAGCTTTCGTCTGACGGACACGGGTCAAGAGCTGTGGAAGAACGGCATCAAGTTAGTGAAGCTCGCTGAAAAAAATGTAATTGAGTGTCTCGTTCAATTGGGAATAAAGAAAAAGCGTCATTGCATTGACGTCATCCTTCGTTGGTCCAGCAAATTCGATTGCCAAGCCGCTGCGAAGGATTTTTTCAGCGAGCTGAAATTGATGATCGTTCAAGCGTGCGACGAACGAAGTCCAGGAGTTATTCTCAATTGGTTCTATTTAGACAGTTCTCACCTCCGACAACTTAATGATGATCCGGCCGTTTATTCGTCAAGTGAAGTGGACTACAAAGTCAACGAGTAGACTCTTGACGACGTCATATTTTCTACTCGGCCTAAGAAACGTCATCATTCTTCTGTCAGAGACTTGGTAATAATTGCCTCTTGTTTCACTTCAGGTACGCTTCCTATTGAAAAAACATTTTGAATCTACATTTGTCTGCCTTTAGACTCTTTTCCCTCTAATGAAAATCTGGTGTCAGAGTAGCTAGTTCGGGCGTGCGCTGCCGTTGACGGAGCCAATTGGGAATTGATGAGTATAGCCTTTGGAATTAGTCTAGATGATCAATTTGACATTGAAAAAAGCAGTGGCAACATCAACATTCGTCGGTGGAGAGTTTTGGAGCTTTGGATGAAACGAAAAAAGGCTCCTACAGTTCGTCAACTTTTGGATTGTCTTGATTATGCTAACGTGGGCCAGTTCGCCGTTGAAACACAATACAAAAAAATGTTTGGACGTAAGGAAAGCAAATAAGTGCTTTGGAAACAAGCTGGACTAGTACTTTTTGTAGCTTGGTATGAGGTATTATTTGTTGTTTATCATTTTTGTGTCCGTTATGTTTCGATCATTAGGCTTACACTCATTTCCTCATCCTAATATTAAATGATATGCTTATATCAAACCATCTGATCGGGCTCTTTGGGTGGTTTTGTTTTTTCGTATTGACGTCACGCGAGAAAGCAAGATGGCGGACAAGATATATCCCTGGGCAATGTGGTTGTGAAAGCGTTCTATTATACATAAAAGAAAGGAAGAGTTTACCGGGAAACGATGCTATATGAGATGCTGGCGTGAGAAACGCCCACGCAGAGAAAGGAACGCCCACGCAGAGAAAGAAACGCCCACGCAGAGAAAGGAACGCCCACGCAGCCAACAGCGATCGAAATCCTCGCCCTTCCCGAGGCGCTAGTCGGTTTTTTTACGAATACTCCACTACCTGGATGTAATAAGATAGGTAAACGGAGCCCGATCGCGAGACGATCGCGTTCGCGGACTCGTTCTACGTTCGACGTGACGTCTTGCTGCAATTTTCTCTAGACGCGGAGCTTTTTTACGATTGCGTTACTGCGACAATGTCTGTCGACACTCGTGCGGACAAAGAAAGCGTTCCATCGTCGCCCAAGTTCTGAAATTTGAAAATGCCTCCCTTTGGTCGTCGCAATGCGCTTTTTCGACTCGATCGAACGTTGCCTTTGTCTTTTACTTCGAGGAGGGTGAGAAAGAGAGAGAGGGAATGAAGACGCTGCTCGCGCGTACGAGCTAGCTGGGAGCTTTCGTCGGTCCGCCATCTTGGTTTCGACGCACTCGACAGCGTGACGTCAGGTGAAACCACAGAAAAAAAAAACGAGCAGGTGCGCGTCACGCGGTTACTCGAAACTTTTCACGTGAACCCCAATTTTGGCCATATATGGTCACGGTCCTAAACCGCAAATTAGCTTGAACCAATGAGCGCTCGTTCTTCCTCTCCTCTCTCGCACATATAGGCGCGCACGTCGCACACAATTCTTTGCGTAACCTCGTCGTCGATCAGCGTGCAGTACAGCCCGTCAGTCGTGGAGTGCGAGCAACAAGTCGTCGCAACGTCGCTCCCCGGGACAACGAAGGCGCAGTGATTACAGGTCGCCGCTCGCGCGGTTCTAATCCCTGTAGGGGCTGCGTCATCGGCGTAACCGTCCCGCTCTACTACGCTATAAGCTAGTACAACACGGGGAGCGTCGGCGTCGGCGGGCTCGTCATCTCCACGCCGACTACACGACTGTTCACTCTGTTCACGTCTTGCGCGATAGCTCCTCTGCGGCAGGGCTATGACTGTCGACAGGGACCGGTCTAGTTTTAGGGCCCTCTTCCCTATGCTAGATCGGCTCATGGGCTCATGCTGCTCATGGGTGAGCGACTTTTTCTACATTTGGCTCTATTCTTTGCGGCCTTTCCAGCGGTGCGAGCCCACCGTCCGTATGGAGGCCTAAAAGCTAAGTGGACGATATAGAACGAGCACGTTTTCACCGCTATCTCGTTTTAGGATCTTCGACACTAAGGAGCGATGACATCTGTCGGACATTGGATCTGCACGTGACTGGTAAGCGAAACCGGCTTTTTTGACAAACGAACTCAAACGATATGCCTTTTGCATATATTCGCTACAACACTGTACGTACGAGATGAGAAGAGCAGAGAAGGGAATTCTTTTACGTTGTTTTGCTTCGCTCGTCCATTTATTGTAATCGAGCTGCATGCCGCCACGTGATACATAACCAGCCTTGAGAATTGCGCGCACTAGGCGTCACATGAGTAAAAATTATACGAAAGAGCGACGTTCCGGGAAAGGGGCCCCTTTTTCATCTCACCCTCGTCGTCGTCGCTCGTTGCACTTCTTCGGCCGCTGTGTCGGCAGACGCTTCATCTTGGCCAGATTATTCGTCGACAAAGTCGCTTGTCCGCGAAGAATCGCTTTGTTCGCGATTCCATACCGAATTGACGCTCGTTTGGATCCTATTCGACGTAAAGGACACGGATAACGAGTTGGAGCTCTTCACTGTCCAACGAAATGCCATAAAACGAAGGCGAATCTGGCGATCCTTCGAACGAAGCCGAGACGTCAGATACGTGACGTCACTAGCAGATTTATTTTTGGATCCCCACGCGCAGTCCCGCAAGGCAGGCTCTTGGCGAAAGAGCAATCGACTTGTACTTAAGGCCCTCGTCGATTTCGCGTACCGGGTATACGGGAAAAATTTCAATCACTTGTGGTAATGACGTCAGTCTTTTCTGTACTGCTGATCGTCTGCTGTTTGAGGATTTCATAAGCTACATTTAAATGAAACTGATAAATTGTATATACCAACACGTGCTTGGATTCCACACATTGACAATGCGTCCAAATGGATCTAAGAATTACTTCAATTGGCAGATTATCCAAACAAAAGAAGCCTAAGAATTCCAACTACATTATCAAACTCCAATCAGTAAACAATAAAACATTACTTAAAGACGAGAGTCTCCCATCGGCTGAGAGAAGGAAAAATCAGACACAGACTACTAACGATACATACCAAGAATGATAAAAGGGCGTGTAGCAAGTCATGCAGAACAAATCGACCGTTAGCAATTTACAATCTAAACCAACAGACGCGCATACCGCATTTAATACGATTTTGAAACATCACCGTTGCTCAATTCCGGCATCTTCAACATCGACGTTTCTGCTTTCTTGAAGCAGGCTTTCGTTTTCGTTTCCGCCTCAGAGCAGCTGACGTCGGCGGCGGAACGACGTCGACATCTTGAGTTACGTCATCAGTAGCTATCACCGTTTTAACGGCTACGACATTCTTCTTGGGTTTGTGAAAAAACGCTAAAATGACGCTGATGTTGTCCGCTCGCAACGATCGATTCTCCCATCGAGCATGCTACAGACTCGAGACCCGTCTTTGTCGTCCTCTTCGACGTCGTCGCTCTCGAGACGATGCCTCGCGACGAAATCGACCGCTTCCTGATGACTCATAACGGCCCAGAGACCGAAAACGAGAAAGCGATGGATGAGACGACGTGGAGACCCTTTCCGTAGTTATAACTTCACAAGTCGCCGAGCGATCGAGCGACGCTGAGCAGGGGAACGCTTTTGCGTTCGGTGCTGCGAAGAACGGGACCGCAGACAGTGCCAGTGGGGCTGGCGAATGCGATTCCACACGACGCGATGAACGCGCCCGTTTCCCAGTCTCACTTCGCCGCCCGCCAATTTGATTCGATTCTTTTCCGATTCGTTTTCGGGTTTGTGATCGACGGTGAGCGAGCGGGCGACCAGTTTTTGAGAACTTGTCGTTATCCGGGTAATGGTCATCGAAAGGTCCACCTTTTCACTGACGTTTTTCGCAAGACGCGTTTCGACTATACCGAGATATCGTTCAAACTTCTTTTTCCGAGCGGCTTATGGTGTTACGAAAAAGTGAGGCTCCCTAAGGGGTTCCGTTTTAAGTTTTTCGCTTGCAAAGCGTAAGGTAAGGCTCGCAGACGCGAGTTGAATATTCTGTTTGACGGTGACCCAAAGGCCTATGCGTAGATGGGGCGGTCGACGCATTTCAGTCAAGCCTTCTCGCCCAGGAACCGAATTTATCATTTCTCTTTCGAGGCTCGTCTCTCTTACGTCGTTAGTCGAGTTCCTTTCTCCGGTCACCGAGGAAGACCTAAGAGGTTAGTCTTCATGTGACTGGAAGTATACGTGCGTGCGATATTCACAACGCTCGCTGCGAGCAATTATCCCGTGGCCCTAGTGATAGTTACTCCTCAAAGGGGGCCTCACCAATGTTCAGTCATCATTGGCTATCGGCTTCCTTTTCTCGACAGATTATAAGTCTGTGAACGTTCATATAGCAGTCATCGACGAATCGATCGAATACTAGACGTTCTTTGTCACTTTCGAAACTTTTTTGTTTATAATCGTTACATTAGACGAAGTGATTTATAATTTTGTGATGTTCGACTAACGACAGTTTGATCAATGCTGGATGCATGGAACTCGTCTGAGTATGCATTGGTTCAAACTTTTCCATTGACGTTGTATACCATTTCTAAAATTTTTGCTAGTGGCACTGTTCTTACTGCAAGATACGAAATGGCTCTGCTGTGTGCTCTTTCCTCGTTCAATAGCCATTACTTTTACAGACGTAGCATTACTGCAGTGAAAGACAGAACGTTTTTCAATGTCGAATATTTTTAAATGTGTTCTCTCTTAGATCGCTTAAGCCCAATCCGCCTCGAAAAAAAATTTGTCGCCTTCGATTCTCCTGTTATTCGCGGTTGCATTCTTCATCCGGTGGCGTCGCGTGACGTCATCGTAAGAACGGATGTTCCTCTTTCTGGAATCAAACGAAGACGCTTACCGCCGACACCTAGACCTCTATGGTGGGCGCTATCGTCTTCAAAGCAGCAGGGTGCGATATGCAGTGGACAGAGCTCACTGCACTGCGTAGGATCTGACCACCGTTCATGCGTATGTTTGATTCGCAGATCGGACTTTCGCAAGAAGACCTGATCCTGCGCCGCGTTTGGCAAGATAACATGTACCGCAGAGGCGATAATGCTTTGACGTACTCGCGATGCAGGGTTGTCCGTTAATTGTCATCAGAGACCTTCGGCGAGACGAGGCTCGCCGCAGTGCGGGCCAGCAGCTGTTTAAGCTCTCCTCTACAGTACAGTGGGTTGGGTTGGGGAGTAGGAGAATTAGTTATGGCTTCGATGTTTTGGTAAACACCGTTTGTTTCAACAGGAGGGACGCGGTGGGGCGACACCCATCTCTCAGGCCCGCCTCTGCACTTTACCTGGTATATGGCTTATGAATAGCAATCTACCCCCTCCAGCGCTGCGGCGACATAAAGATAACATGGAATTAAGCGAGTTCGATTGCTTCCTTAGCTTCCGAGAAAGCCAAGATTATTTATTCAGCTTGTACGGTATCACCACCCACTGTGAGGTCTCACGGGAAGGTTTTCGCTTTTGGAAGCGTAAAGTAAGTCTCACAGACGCTACTAGTAGTTATCTATTCAGTTTGACAATACACCTACTGTCCACCCTTAAGTATTGCCGTCGATGCGTCGCAGGGTTTTCCTGTCGCCCAAGAGCCTTAGGAGACTTTTCTCGTTTTATCCAAAGCTCCAAAACGACGAACAGACAGACAGACAGACAGACAGACACTTCCGGCCCTAAGATCACGTTTGAGAGAGCCTCCCTCGGCCGTTATACGGGCTCCACCCGTACAACTGCGGTGGTCGGCTCCATAATATTTTGATTTTATTTTTAAATATGCGTATAGTGACAACGAGTGGGAGAACTTTGAGGGCAATTGGGACTTTAAAGGTTCAAGAAACGGAGGAGCTAGGCGTTGGGCAAAGGTGGTTAAAATCATTTTGGCGTGTGTATGACTTCAAAATACCGATTTTTTGACGCCATATCATTCAAGATCACCGCACCTCTGAATGAGTCTGAAACCCTCTCCTTTTGTTTTTGTCACTCTAGGTAAGTACGCATGCAGAATAGAGATATTATTACAAACATTTTCATGTAAAGAAAAAGCGTGAAGCATTCAGAGGTGTCGTTCCCTCTACATCTATTCAAAACGGTCGATTATTGTGTACGTTCCAGCTGACGGATCAATCCGGAAGGCGACGTATTTCGTAGGCGGATCCACTGCAATGACCGGAAGACGAATAGCGACCTTTTGCTTTTCATTCAACAGCAGACGAATTTCAAATAATTCGAGACCTCTTATATTAAATGAGGTGGGAGAAGTGACGGATACAATAAAGGTGACATTTTGCTCTTCAAAATTAATCACCAAAAGTTTCGCATCGTATTTGAGATAATGTGTTCTCAGCACTTGCTCTTACTTACATTCAACCGAATTATTCGCCTGAAACGTGACAAATGCGTTGGAAGAAATGTCGCACGGATTCTCTTTGGTACATGCGTATTCGATCGTGTCATCGGATGATAGTACATCGTCTCCAAAACGCAAATCCTTGTAATTGTTTGTTTTCAAAATGGCCATCGCTTTCTATGTAGAGTTTCTTCTTAAGCACGGAAATAAGACGTCTCCAAAACATGAAAGACCTAAAGACATGGTAGTACAAAAAGCCCCTCCTCAAAGAGTGAGCTCTGAAAGTTCATATGTAAGCTTATTTCAAAACCGAACAATTTTTAGACCTGCGAGAGCAGAAAACGTACAAGAGAAATTATTTCCTATTTTGACAAGAACGATTGTCCTGTGCTTACTAAAGAAAAGCCCTGCGATATCGAAAAGTGCATAAGAAATGTCGGTAGCGGCGGTTCTACCACCTACGTCCGTTGGGGAAAATCAACTTGCAGAGAAGGGGCTTTTGCACTTCTGAGCGGCTACGCGGCGTCGTAAAAACACAAAACCGTTATTTTTGGTACATTACAAATATATTTGTTTAGTGCACTGACCGGAGGTCATAAATGTCTTACCAAGAAACCCCAATATGAACCACTTAACTACATGTATGACTTTGTAAGTGAAAAGAAAATGGATTTACAGATCTACGGCTCTTGGGTGTATGAAAACGGTAAAATGAGGGACCGCCCTGCTAAAGAGTATAATGGTGAAGGAATTGCGTGTTCAATTTGCGAAGTTAACGCGTACGGCGTTATAATGATTCCAGGTATGTATATAGGCGTTGTAAGAGGAAGCTGTGTCTTATTGCTTTTATCTTAACAGGTCGAAGCGAGTGTCCTTCTAATTGGATTAAAGAGTACAGCGGCTATCTAATGGGTTCTAGATACCAGATCAGAGAGTGCGTAGACAAAGGCATGGAAACTGTTCTTATAAATGAATTCGACGACAAATATAGGTAAGCAAATAATAGGTTTAATTGAAAATTATAACTGCTTTAATTTTGAAGAGACAACTGGATGTTCTCTTTTCTTCAAAGTAGAGACGATAACAAACAAAACTATTTCGATGTTGATCCATTAGAGTGCACCGTTTGCTCTACGCCAAAGAATGTAACTGGGGCTGTATACACGCGATGGGGGAGACAAGAATGCACCAAGGGTCAGAATGTCGTCTATTCTGGTCTTGTAGTATCAAGAAGACACAGGAATAATTTGCAGTCGGGACCACTAGACTGCTTGCCTTCAATGCCATCTATGCCATGCACCTAAACCAATCGCGCATGTGGTCTATCAAGTCATGGTTCTGGTCTTTGCACGATACGGTGAGCGATATAGATATATCCCAAACTCCAACTCTGTCTCAACGGAAAACGCAATACCATGTTCAGTATGTCTATCGGAAAACAAAGTTAATTCTGTCATGATGCCAGATCGATCAGACTGCCCTGGTGATTTGCATCAAGAGTATACGGGCGTTCTGGCAGGCACAACCAGTATTAATTGCTTTGATAAAGATCCTGTGTACCAGTTGAAAACAGTTGCAACCTCTAATTCTTTTGTGGCTGTCATTCATACCGACTATCATCATCCATTTTCATATTCGGCCAAATTTGGAACAGAGTTTTCAAACATGCGGATCATTTCTCCTTGCGTATTATGCACATCTAGTCCAAAACAGCCAAAGGCTGTTTTTACGCGATTTGGTCGGACGTCGTGTCCTTCAGGTATTCCGACGCTGTACACAGGATATGTTGGAGGAAGAAATTATGAACACTTGTGCTTTCCAAAACGCGATTTTCAAAAAGCAGATTTTAGCCATGTTTCGAAAGGCGCTCATAGTCGCTCAACAATGTTGGCTGGATCACTATACTTCGGAAGTAGACGAAAAATTTCACTCAAAGCACTAAACGAGATGGATCGAAAGAAGGTAACGGTAATGCTTTTAAAAGATTTAACACTAGAGTAACTCAATTTTATTGAGACGTGCACTCTTGTTCACAATAACTTTATTAAGTAATGAAAATGCGCTCTCGCAAAAGCTAAAACCCTATTGCTACTAAACCAAAAAATGTCATTTTTTTTGCAGATACCTTGCACTGTGTGTGCCGCTGCAGTCTCGACGTTTACTCTATTTGGAACTCATTTGTGTCCCAATTCATTTAGAGCTGCTTACGAAGGATACGCGTTTTCTTCCCTTAGAGAAACGATCTGCATTGACAAAAACCCTGAAGCCTTTTTAGGTCTTACATGTAATTTACCGTTTTCAATTAAAACGTTTCTTCTTTTCGCAGACGACAACTTTGAGATTTATTCTCCCGAACCTTTCTATCCCGCTAAGGCTAATTGCGTCACGATGCCGTTCCCACCCTATTTTGAATCGATCATACTGTGCGCGCAGTGTGTTGCGTCCGAAATCAGTTACTAGTCATGTGATCAGTGGACGAAATCGCCGTTTATATCATTTTAATCGCATAGTTTGTTTCTGAATGTTGTTATTGGTGGTTTCTTTCTGCTTTGTTTGACGGTTGGTGTTCCTGCTGCCTGACCTTTAGTAATAAATGTTATGACACCAATTCTATCAGCACTAAAGCGTGACGCTTTTTAGTAGCTACAGTGCGTCCAGCGCTAAACCAGAAAAATGTACGCCGTGCGTACGGTACTGTAATCTTGCTTTCTGAACTTCAAACCTTTTTGTACGGCATGTGTGTGCTCTAAACGAAGATTTAACGCAATAAAAACGTCAACCAAAACAGAGAGTCCCCTTTCGAGGTGAATGCGAACTTCCGGGGTATGACCGGGACTTTCTAACTTTTGTTGTGCGTAATTCGAACTGTTTTCATGG
Organism: Oscarella lobularis; assembly: GCF_947507565.1. Lineage (NCBI taxonomy): Eukaryota > Metazoa > Porifera > Homoscleromorpha > Homosclerophorida > Oscarellidae > Oscarella > Oscarella lobularis. The sequence goes on along the minus strand of NC_089191.1, from coordinate 1,950,144 downwards.
CTTCTCGCGTATCGCTTGCGTCGGAACCGGTGTTTCTAAACACCATCACATCACAACCGGTGTTTGTAAACGCCAGCGGTGCTTCTTCCGGTTCTTCGGAAGCACTTGAAGACGTTTCGTCAATCACGCGACCAAGGCGTGCCAGCCAGAGGCGTGCCCTCGCGTTGATCTCCAATGTCAACAGGATGCACAAGCTCCAACCCCGGGGAGATGCTGCAAAGGGTGGCCGCGCCGGTGGAAGAGGAAGAAAACGGCCCCATGACACGGACCTTCCCGTCACGCCTTCTGAAGAGCCCAGTACGCACAAGTGGGCTCAACAAATGGAAGTTGTAAGCGAGCGTGTCGACGATTGGATGCGGGATCTCGCCGGAACGAATCGCATGATGTTCGCCGCATATCTGGTCCGACAATTCCTTCATCTTGGGATAACAAAAGCGTGCCAAAAAGCGGCTGCTCTTCTTGGATGCAGCGGTGCTACAGTACGCGATTGGATGGGGCATATTGCTGAAGGTGGTGAGGCATGCGAAGAGGAGAGGAAAAGAGGGCAGGTTTGGCTTTTGGAGGGAGAGGACGACCTTCAGATTATGCTAAAGGAATTCGTGCGAGGCAATAGCTGCAGAAAAGGGCAGCCTAATCTTACCCTCGTCGACGTGCAGAACTTTGTAAATTCACGCGTCCTTCCTCTTCTTGGGAACGCCAACATGGCTGTCTCTCGATCCACCGTTCACCAGTGGATGAAACGGCTCGACTTCAAGGTGACCAGGTACAAGAAAGGAATGTACGTTGACGGTCACGAGCGCGAGGACGTTGTCATCTACCGCTCTCTGTACCTGAGGCAGTTGGCGGAGTACGATGAATCCGGTCTTGTCCGCGTTTACCATGACGAGAGCATCTTTCACTCGAACGAGGACCAATCAACCTTTTGGTGCGACGGCAGTTTTAATCCCGTCAAGCCAAAATCGGCAGGGCAGGCACTGATGGTGTCGGATTTCATTGTCGAGAAAGACGGTTCTTTTCTCTCCTCTCCTGACGGCAAAGAGCTTGTAAGACAGTTTCTCGAAATTGGCTGCAATCGGGAAGGTTACTGGAACGCCGCTCGGTTCAAAGAACAGATGGTCAAAGCCATAAGGATTTTTGATCGTACATATCCAGGAATGAAGGCGCTCTTCATCCTTGACAACAGTCCTTGCCACCGAAAGTTTGCTTCAAATGCCCTTAATGTAAAGGCTATGAACAAGGGTTCTGGTGGAAAGCAGCCCTGCATGAGAGACACCATTTGGAAAGGAGAAAGGCAAAGCATGGTCGATGAAAAGGGAATCCCAAAGGGGCTAAGTAGAGTTCTCCAAGAGAGAGGCTTTGACGTCGTTGGAAAGAGCAAGCAGCTCCTGACGGACATGCTGGCTTCGCACACAGATTTTCAGGAAGAGATGAATGAAATTGAACACTTGGTTCATTCATCCGGCCATGTAGTGAAGTATCTGCCCAAGTTTCACTGTGAGCTCAATCCCATAGAAAGGGTCTGGTGCATGGCAAAGCAATACACCAAAGCTCACTGCGATTACACGATCAGGGGTCTTCATACAACAGCGCCAGCAAGCCTTGCCCGAATTCAATCACCCACCATAGCCGCCTTCTTTGAGCGTGTGCGGAAACACGAAGAACTCTACAGAGAGGGTCTCAGCGGCATTGAACTGGAGAGAGCAATGCACGTTTATGCGTCGCACAGAAAGTCAACGCTGTCGTGAGCGGGCAGCTGTTGAGGAAACGTATGATTTATTGCTCAGGCTTTTCTAAAAGCCACAACTAGATCAAAGACATTCTGACTCTCTAGAACGATAGTTACTGCTGGCTGTTGGGTCGCCGCCGCTTAGCATCAGGCGGGCCGAGATCAGGCGTCGTCGACGAAGGGCGCTCTGGCGGGTCAAACGTTGGGCTTGAGCTGCGTGTCCCCTCGGAGGACGTGCACGATTTGCACGCCTCTTCAATCTCGTCGACCCAGCCCTTGAGACGAGCGGTCAGTCCGAGTGACTGGACTTGACGAAGTGTGCGGTAAACGACCGCAGGCTGGCAGTTTTCCGCAGCGAATACGCTGACATTGCAGTCCCAAACGCGGCGGCGCCACGATCGACTGGATCCTTCCGAGTAGGGAACGCCAACGAGCACCCTAATTCGCACCGTTATGCACGTCATCAAAAAAGCGCCGTACCCTTCCAATCGAATTTGTCTGTCGTCCAATGGATCAGCGAGAGCAGCAGCTAGGGATCGCTCAATGTGGCCAACAGTTTCACCGCGATTCGTCGCCGCGATTGCATTCCGGTCGTGGACACTGTCCGGCTCGCGGCGAAAACTGACAAAATCTCCTCCGCTCATTTGCCCGTAGCGCGTAGATAGGCGAATTCCCTTCAGTGGCGTGCAGAAGGAAAAAACCTGGAAGGGAGCCATTGCAACGTGATTGCGTGCGCTACGACAACTACACGTGGATGAGCACATGTTGCTTAAAACGACGTCGAATGCATTTGGGTCCAATAGAGAAGACAAAGATACGTAAACGCCGAAGACATTTCCGCTGGAAGCCAACCCGAGGATGCACCACTGAAGTCCAAAAATAGCCTAACGTAAACACGCTCAGCCTCTTAGAATAGTCGCTGGTATGGTCTCTCTAAAGGCTGTCCAGCCCGCCATTTAGCGTTATTATACTTCTGGGACATATAAAAGCTAAGTACGCTGGCTAAAAGGGTAGCTGGAACCTTCAAACGGCAGGAAAATAGCCTAACGTACCAAGCGGACGAGACATGAGAAATAGGACCTCTCCACGCGAAGAGACAGTCTCCATTTGCGCTGACAGCCGGACTTGCAAGGAGACACATGTGCGTAAGTAAGCGAGTCTTAATTGAAGGCGTGTACTGCATTTTAAGATACGAAAACATCCATCGCGCACGTAAGAAGAATTTCCGGTTCAGCGCTGGACGCACTGTACAGAGAAATAAATATTTTCCCTCAAGGAAAAAATTAGATTTACTCCACAACAAAGCGGTTTGTGCTCCGGATAATCAGCGAGAACGGACGCTTTCAGTCCTCCCGTTTGAAATAAACACGCCTGACGCACGAAAGCTACAATACGTTTTTTAGGTCTACTCAGCTTTCATCGTTATCATCGGATTTTCTTTGATATGTGCTAATGTAGAGCAAAAGATTCTATCGCGCTATACTGTACGCTCTTTCCTCTCTGGAGTCAGAGGTATTAGAACAAAGGTAACTGCACTACCTTCATATATCTACTTATGTAGAGGCAACAGTATTTACACGAGTGACATATCCTGCTGTTCTAAACACTGACCACAAACGGTTGATATGAGCCGCCAAACAATAATCATTGACATCTTTTGATGCTTACCGCAGTTCGACCGGAAAGAACAGAAAGCCCTTACAAAAAAAATAATATACATTGCCTTCAAGAATCTATCTGCTCTCGCCACTAAGACTACGAGTTTAGTTTCAGGCGCTTGCTTTCAACATTTGAGAAGAAAAACAAGTCTATTCATATTGAATCCCTTCGAGAAGAAAAGAAAGGTTGTAAATAACCTTCGTTTGAAAATTACCTGTCCTATTTCACTACATCACTATCAAGAAAAGCAATGATATATAGCCAATCCGAACGGGTACACGTTGAGACGACGGTTCAGGCGCCTCCTTTGAGGGTTTAGTATAACTATAGAGCCAAGGGATTATTGCTCGTAGCAATAATTGCGGCCGTTACCCGTTCTGAGCATCACACGTTCGTTTAGTTTCGCTTGAAGATGGATAGAGACATAATCTCTTCAATTTTTCTTGGTCATCGGAGAAGGGAATTTCGACGGAAGAGAGACCAGTTTCGAAAGAAAATCGGCTCTTAATTGGACAAGGGAGAACAACTGAGACGCGCCTAATGCACCGTCTAAGTGTAGGCCTAAAAAGTATCCTCAAGCAGAATAGTCGACATGCGTCTGCAAGACTTAGATTACGTTTTGGGTGAAAAAAATGCTCGTGAGCCCCCTTAGGGAGCCTCATTTTCAGGTAATTGAATCCTCGCCCTAAAAAGTTCTTTGGACAGCGCTCTAATAAAGCCGAAAAGAGTCTTGGAAAATATCAGCGAAAAGCTGGACTTAAATTTTGATCATTACCCGGATAACGCCACGAAGGATGTAGATATCGATGGAGAAGCAAAACGATCATTATTAATCATTTTTTGGCAGACCTCCCCAAGACCCCTCTTTAGAAAATCCTGCTTCCGCGACTTATTGTGCACTGACAAAAACAGATGCGGAATTTAAAAATTTTTTTATGAGCACTGCAGTACATAGAGGTCAACTACAACAAGAGCGAAAACACGGACAACAACCGCCAATGAAAGCAAAAGGAAACAGCCAAAAACAACATTCAGAAACAGACTATGCCATTAAAATGGTATAAACTGCGATTTCGTCCACTTATCACGTGACTAGTAACTGATTTCGGACGCAACACACTGAACGCACAGTATGAACGATTCAATATGGGGTGGGCATGGCAGCGTGAAGCAATTAGCCTTAACGGGATATAAATGAGAGTGTGTTATAGAATAAAATTCGTCGTCTGTATAAAGAAAAAACGTCTTAATTGAAAAGGGTAAATTACATGTAAGACCTGAATAGGCTTCGGGGTTTTTGTCAATGCAGAACGTGTGTCTTACGGCAGAAAACGCGTATCCTTTGTAAGCCGCTCTAAACGAATTGGGGCACAAATGAGTTCCAAATAGAGTAAACGTCGAGACTGCAGCAGCACACACAGTGCAAGGTACCTAAAAAAAGACATTATTTTTGGTTTAGTAGAAATAGGGTTTTAGCTTTTGCGAGAGCGCATCTTTCATTACTTATTGTGCACAAGAGTAATGTCTCAATAAAATTAAGTTACACTCTAGTGTTAAATCTTTTAAAAGCATTGCCGTTACCTTCTTTCGAAGCACCTTGGTTAATGCTTTGAGAGAAATAACATGGCTTTGTGCGTAGTAGAGTGTTGCAGACAACGTAGCAAGAGCGCCTTTCGAGACATGGCTAAAATCAGATTTCTGAAAATCGCGTTTTGGGAAGCAAAACAGTTTATAATTTCTTCCTGCAACAAATCCTGTGTACAGCGTCGGAATACCTGAAGGACACGACGTCCGACCAAATCGCGTAAAAACCGCCTTGGACTGTTTTTGACTGAATGTGCATAATACACAAGGAGAATTGATCAACGCGGATGTTTGAGAACTGGTTCGAAATTTGGCCGAGAATGAAGATGGTTGAAGATAGTCGGTAGAAATGACAGCCACGCTAGTACTAGAGAGAGTAACTGTTTTCAAGTGGTACAGCGGATCTTTATCAAAGCAATTCATATCGGCATCGCCTGCAAGAACGCCCCTATACTCTTGATGCAAATCACCAGGACATTCTGATCGTTCTGGTATCATGACAGAACTAACTTTGTTTTCCGATAGACATACTGAGCATGGAATTGCCTTGTTTCCGTCACGGTAGCGCGCAAAGACCAGAACAATTGTATGATAGGGCCCAGGCTTGATTGGCTTAGATAGCGTTGAAGGCAAGCACTGATGTTTTTCAAACCACCCTGGGTGTCCTCCTGATACTAAAAGACCAGAATAGACAAGATTCTGACCCTTGGTGCATTCTTGTCTCCCCCATTGCGTGTATACAGCTCCAGTTACATTCTTTGGCGTAGAGCAAACGGTGCACTCCAAAGGATAAGCATTTAGACAGGTGCTTGTGTCTTTACATTGAAGAAAAGAGAACTTCCAGTTGTCTCTTCAAAATTAAAACCGTTTTGATTTTCAATTAGACCGATTATTTTGCTTACCTATCTTTAATGTCAAATTCATTTCTAAGAACAGTATCCATGCCTTTGTCTACGCACTGTTTTATCTGGTATCTAGAACCCATTAGATAGCCGCTGTACTCTTTAATCCAATTAGAAGGACACTCGCTTCGACCTGTTAAGATAAAAGCAATGAGACACAGCTTTCTCTTAAACCCCCTACCTGGAATCATTAAAACGTCGTATGCGCTAACTTCGCAAATTGAACACGCAATTCCTTTACCATACTTTTTAGTAGGGCGGTGCTTTATTACACCGTTTTCAAACTCCCTAGTGCCGTAGATCTGTAAATCCATTTTCCTTACACCGGCGCCGTCAAAGATGTAGTTGAATGGTTCATATTGGGGTTGATGGGTAAGACATTTAGCACGACCATCAATCCCAGCACTAAGCACATATCTTTTGTAATTTACCAAAAATAACGGTATTCTGTTTTTACGCTGCCGCGTAGCCGCTCAGCACTGAAACAGCCCCTTCTCTGCAAGTTGATTTTCCCCAACGGACGTAGGTAGTATAGCCGCTATCAAAATTTCTTATACACTTCTCGATATCGCAGGGCTTTTCTTCAGTAAGAGCTGGACAATCGTTCTTGTTAAAATAGGAAATAATTTCTCTTGTATGTTTTCTGTTCTCGCAAGTCTAAAAAATGTTTGGTTATGAAGTAAGCTTACATATGAACTTTCAGAGCTCACTCTTTGAGAGCATTGAGACCACTCCGTCCATAGAGTAACTCTGCATGAAAGTCCTAACGTTTACGTTGCACGGTATTATTATTGAACGTATAATGAAACAACTTCTTTACCTGGATCCTATTAAAAAAAAAAAAATTAAAGTGAGAGAGAGCGGCGCTTTCTAGTTACCGGGCATGACACAATCTCGCCGTCGCAGCTCACAAGCCACGAACACAGCAGAAATAAAAGCAATTGCTGAACAACGAGAAAAGTAGACATTCAAAGTAGCAATGCTGAGCGTCGTCAAAACCTAAAAGCAGATTGCCAATTGTTTATGTACGTATACTAGTTTGAGTGTAACGGGAGCAACGAAGCTCTCAATCACCAAAGATGAATGTAGTACTGTAAGAGAGTCTGGTGTTCCAACAACTGATTACTACCCTAGCTGCTACTTGGAACAGAAGGCAACAACTGTTCCTCTAGAGACAAACAAGAACCCCTGACCGTAGCATGCAAGTTTTAACTGCTACTGTTAGTAAAAGGCCAGTCTACAAACATTCTCGATATATAAATAGAGGTGCCTGTGTTTGCTAGACTATAATGGGCAGGGACCGTGAAAAATTTACTTGAGTGGAAGAGCAAGAAGGTTTGTCGCTGAGTGCCTTCTGATGTAAGCGTCAAATGACAATAAAAGAGCAACAAGCAAACGGAGCTTTAATTAATAGTCTTGACGTGATTGGAAAGAAGACACCCAAGCGTCTGTAAATTACAAGGATTCGCTGCACCTGAGATTCCAGCTTAATAAATAGTTATCAACATCTGCAAACATGACGTAGGACATAATTCAACTGTTCTACATTCGTACTAGACATTGTCTCAAAAGAGACACAGCAACAAAAGGCGGTAAGCAACTAACTACAGGGAAAAAGAAAAAACAATGGATAGTTTTCGTAAAACGAGAACGCGAGCAGTTTCGATAACTGTCTAACTTTCGCGTAAGTTTAGATGAGAATTTTTACAGCAATAAAGAGAACAATGCTTGAGAACGTACTGTGTAATTAGGTTCTGCTCGTTGCTTCAATAAGTATGATTGTCGCATGATGAAAAGTCATACTACCCTACATGGCTTATCTATTGAATATATTCTGCATGGCTTCAAGACGCCAGCTGGGCCTGAATACAAGCTTTCATTTTCATCGCATAAGCAAAATTGAGCTCCACATCTGCAGCTAATGTTATTCAAGCATTTATCCTGCGTTGCCTAATCATGATTCAAAATCCAGCTGCCTGCATGGCATCCTAAGCTAATTAACTACGAATAAAGAAATGCTACCTGAACGTGCACTATATGCTTGTAACCGTTCTCTAATTCAAAGTACCTGCAACACAACTGAACCAGGACTGAGGTAATAAATTCTTTCTCAAGACGCGTTTCAGCTATAGTTGAAAGCCGCTTTTATAACCTTCTCTAGCCGCTGGCGCCGTTACGAAAGAGTGAGGCTCCCTAAGGAGTGTCCACGAGCAGTTCTCCGCCTGCGAAACCTAAGGTCAGGCTCGCACATGCGAGACTAAGCCTCGAGCTTATAAACAGCACAAATCCTACTTTCATCCTAGGAATGAGAGAGTCGTCACGAAGCTCTGCTTGTAGTCGTTCAATGCTCTTTTTCAACTGAAGGTAGCGTGCGTTAGGTAAAGAATAGAGAAGTCACAAGCGTCTTCTTTACAGCAAACAGTCTTCGTTTTAGTAGGCAGCTACCCTCCTATATTCGCACATGTTAAATTTGAGGCTACGATCAGGGTTGAGAGGTCTTTCGGGACTAGCGATGGTGGAGTTGGGCGAAAAATACGAGTACCAACTGACCATACTGTACAAGCTTTTGATGACTGAAAGTCTGTTGAAAGAGCTGTTTTTGCGGTTCGGTAGGTAGGGAGAGTACATTTGGAGCGCCTCATTCCTAAATCTTCTTTTTGCCAAGAATCTATAGCTGACTGCTGAATTTCGAACGAACTCTCTGAACGCACTGCAGGTGAGTGCGTCATTTTACAGATCAATGTCGTTATGATGCATCTGAAAATCCCCACAGCTGTCCTGATAATTAACCGAATGCACACGCACACTCACCCATTTCCTAGAATCCTTTTTAGCCAATCATGTGAAGATATTGGTTAAACATATAGAGTGCACGTTGAGGTGGCATTTTTTATTCATAATTTAGCACAGGATGCCAGCTGGCTGTTCCGATATTTATTCGTAGCTTAGCTTAGAATGCCAGGCAGCTGGATTTTGAGTCATGATTAGGCAAATCAGGATAGATGCTTGAATGGCGCTGCTGCAGATGTCAACTTCAGCGTTTTAAAAGTCAAAGATTGCTTTCCGGCTCAGCTGGCAGCTCGAAGCCATGCATGCAGAATAGATAGGGCACCATGCCTTCTAATCACGCTACCTTCATACGTATTCAAACATCGGAGCAGAACCTAAATACGTTGTGTTCGGGGTCAGAATCTCGCTTGGGAGGGATATCCTTGCTCGCTCGATGTATGCAGGATAGCTCTTTCGTACGATTTTGTCCGTCTCTTACATCGTGTAAAATGTGAACAGCGAGGCTTACTTGGTCGCTGTGAAGTCACTATATTAGATCGGGGTGGTCTGCCCATCGTCATCGGCTCATTTCCCAATGGCATCCTGCTCCGGCCACTTGTTCGTCCTTCCATCGACTTCGTCAATGATGCTGCATTTGTCAACTACTGGAGCAAACGTCTCTCGGTGGGTCTCCAGCGTGGCTATGCTACCATCATCTTAGACAAAATCAAGACAATCTTTCCATGCTCGGCGACCCGCGTCACGTCACTTCCCGCCAACACCTTCATTCGGTGCTTTGGTTGTCGTCTTCAATAACTGCGTCTAACTGCGTCTCACACATACCCCTTCCCTCGTTCCACGTTTTAGTTTGCCGTATAGTCTGCCCTTACCTGTACTTGCTAACCCACCCATAGATTTATGTTTACTAATAATATATTAACTTGACAACTGAAAATTGGTGAGGCCCTCTTTGAGGATTCACTACCATTAGGGCCACAGGATTATGGCTCGCAGCGACCGTTGTGTATGGAACGCCAAAGGGGACAAAAGTATAAACAAAGAAGACCAAATATATATATAAATAAATTGCAACATATATAAAAATATACAGTATATGTAAGGAAACGTCTCATATTTATATTTAGTTTCCTCCATATATATAAAAAGTAAGCTATTTATATATAAAGTGTGAGTGGTTCATATATGTATAAAATTATTGTTGGCTTATAGCATGCATACATTCATTCATGACGCTTCCAATGATCTCTGCAACTATTCAAAACGAATGACTGCAGCCCTAACGCACACTAGCTGACGAAGGGTTCAGTCGTTCTTCTGCAGAGACACACGCTTTACTCTCTTTTACTTAAACGTACATTAGAAGGTTCTAGCAGACCTCGAGAATACGTTACTTGCGTGCGAGAATTTTATTTCAATTTTACGTGTTGGCATCTGGCGACTTTAGTGATGCATGAAGGAGTTTAGATGCACATAGCAGTAGAATTCTGCAGGTGGCTTTTATGACTTGTGCAAGTCACGTGCAGATTCTTTTTGTTCTGCATCTGTGCACGAAACCGTCTCCAACCTCGACGCGTGCAGTCGTAAGTAATTTATTCAATGCCTTGGAAGCATGATTAATCATTCCTACAAATTATACATTTTTCAAGTACAGCTGTTCCTTTGAACTCTTGTTTAATTTAATTTTTAGTGTTGCATATCCGCCACCTGGGTCTAGTTGGCTAGCGCAATATAAGGCTAGTTCAGCCTCACGGTCACTTCATTCAGAAAATTGCGCGCCGACGCAGCAGTTTTCTCCACTTGAAGATTTTCAAATCTCTTGAAAAGGTACACGAGAAAAGCTCACCTAAGTTATTGCATGCAGTCTAACCTCGAGCGATGCGGTATTTCTCTTTCAAAGTATAACACCCCAAACTCAACTTCTAAAGACCGCTGTTATTGACACCTGTAACTTAAGTGACTCCAATCAGTGGTAACATGCTGCGTTCTGCTACGGTCTCCTTTGTCGACTTGAACTTTTTAGTACGCGCGTTAGGTTTGTGAAGCGCTTTTCATGAAAAGGATTTGTTTTTTTTGTTACCAAATGTGCATGCATTCTCTCTTGAAGCCTTGAGAACCGGAAGCGTAATTGACTTCCATTTAATTAATCCTCAAGAATTAGACAGTTGCTATTATGTAAGTCTAAAGCCTAGTGAATTGATACTTTGAAGATGACTTGGCAACTACGCGTCGCTGCGTTGTTTCTACTCTCCCCCACTGCTACAGGACAGGAAGCCCACGAATATCCGGTTTATCAAGTATAACCGTTTTATTCGATTTCACCTTATACTGTTGTGAGTGTTTTGATCTATAGGATCCAGGTGCTATTTTGACATGCGAAACATTGGCAGATTATTCAAACTCAAAAAAATTTAGGTTTATCATGCAGAGTCACCTTGTGGACTCAATGGACTACATGCGTTCAAGACGTAAGTGCTGTGGGTCCTTTGTATCTCACATATCTACTGCAAACTTGCAGAGCTGTGAAAAGATAACAAGAGAAAGAAAAATTATTAGCTATTTCGATCCAAACGACTGTCCTAAGCTTACTCATGAAAAACCGTGCAATCTCGACTCGTGCACAATAGATCCAAGCAACGGCTACACAACTTATGTTCGTTGGGGTGAAACTACGTGTCGAGAAGGAAGCAGTCTCTTGAGTACTGGATACGCAGCTAAGTATATCTTTTAGTTGCAATGTTTCATACACTGCCAATCAAACTTGTTAGCGCCCTTTTAAATGGAGAAAATTACATCAAACCCGGAAATGCTTTGTGCTTAACGAAATCCCAAGGCCCGGACAATATACACAATAATTTCGGCAGCGGCTTTATCGCTAAAGGAGCAGTTTACCATTCTTTCAGAAGTTTGAAATTTAAGGACAGATTGTATGATGCGATACCGTGTGCTCTTTGCGGAGTCCGCCGGCGTGGTGTTATTATGATCCCTGGTAAGTCGGCTTGTTCTTCAATTTGGCATGTCCCCCAGTGCATATCCAATAGCTTGGTTCTGTGTCAGAAAATACTCGCGTGTTACAAAATATATGTACTTTTTGTAGGTTTGCACTGAATTTGCAGTGGCGATTCTAGGAATTTTACGAAGGAGGGGTTGAAAGCCAAGAGTCTGGGGGGTGCAGTCGCTTTTGAATGTGGGCGAAATCGTTCAAAATATTCTTAAGGACAAATACAGAAATACAGATTTCCCCCTATGCTGAGAACTTCTAAAATTTAGTCAGTCAGTCATACGTATTATTTAGTTCTTTTTATGTTGTAATTCACTAAAAAGTTCTCTAAATATTTCAAAAGGGGTGTTGCAACCCCTTCACCCTCCCCCTCCTCCCCCCCCCCCCCCCCCCTCCTTCGGGTTTACATTTGAGTGCGAATGCTCATGTTTTTTCTAGGAACTCAAAAATGTCCAAAATCGTGGAGAACAGAGTTCAGTGGATATCTGATGGCTCAACCGACCGCGGAGGGCGTGTGCGTTGACAAAAACCTAAAATCAGGAAGATTAGAAAAAGTTGCACACATTTACGATCCATCAAGGTATAAATCGCCACTAAATCTTTAATTGTATTTTTTGGCCATTAGATGGGCGTTTTTTCCGCTGGAATTCAATAAAGAAGACATAACAAAGCAAGTGACCTGCGCTGTTTGCTCGTCCCCACAAACTGCACGTGGCGCTCCATACACTCACTGGGGTCAACAAAATTGCCCGGCCAACGCCGACTTCGTTTACTCCGGGAAAATGGTCAAATCGCATTCAAGACTTCCATGTTTTCCTCTAACGGGTGCAAGGCCCGGAGAATCGAACATTTTCACGGGCAATCAAATCGTAAGCGTGAACTTCGCTTCAAGCGCATCTCAAAAATTTCCAAATATTCCTTGCACCGTCTGCTTGCATCGTGAGAATCGATCATCGTTTACGTTCTTAGATCAGTGCCCTGCATATTGGTCGCAAGTGTATTCGGGTAGCCTGCTTACCATCGGTAGAGTTCGTGAATGCGTCGACGAAAGTTCGTTCGATAAATGGACTTCTTCTTGGACTCCAAATGAATATGCTAAAAGAACTTCTCTTATAATGGTCGACACCACTACGAGTTCATCAGCAGATAATCTACGAGAAACACGTCTGTCGTGTTCTGTTTGCACTCCCAATTCGACTAGCGTCGCTTTCACTCGTTGGGGAAGGACGTCTTGTCCCAAAGGAACATTAACAAAGTTTACCGGTTTGATGATCTCAACATCTTCAGGCAATTCGTTCACCTGCAAAAAAGATTTGGACGACGAACTTCATGCCGTGCGTTATCCTCAAAAAAATGACGGCTATGCAGTGTATATGCGCGCCGTAGTATACGATACGTACTACAAGGGGCTTAGCAGGAAAAACATCACGGAGCTCCATTCAAAACAGGTAATTTCAAAACTTATTCTCTTTTCAATATTGAGCAGTTGGCAAAAAAGGTAATTCATAAATGTTTTTTACGTTTGACTTTTCAGATACCTTGTGCCGTTTGTGAGGCTCCTCCTCAGTCAGCAACATTCACTCAGTACGGATCTGCACATTGCCCTGCGAACAGTATGGCAGCCTATAAAGGATTGGCATTTTCAATGTCATATGCAGTGGCTTGCTTCGACGAAAACCCGGAAAGCTACGTCCGAGGTAAAGATAATTCGATGCACGCTAATTTTGCTACATGTTTGAAAGTGCAGATGGAAAATATAAGGCATTCGAGGCCGGGGGCGGTAAATTTACTTCTGTTGAGGTTTCTTGCGGGGCTATACCGTGTCCACCTTACGTTGGAAAAAAAAATCTTGTCTGTGCCCAATGCGTTTCCACGAAGTTGTGAAGAAAAGCAATGCTTGCAATGTTCCTTTGCATGCAGTGCGTTTGTGTTTATGCGTTTCTGTTCATCTGTCAATCATGAATTCAAAAAGTGATGATAAATTTCTTATGTCCAGTAATAGCCAAAGCGCGAGAAAAATATCCTAAAATTTGAATGCATGCAACCTGGAACTAAATAGCTTAAAGGCTCAATACAGTTTCTGTTCAAAATGGCTCGCCAAATGGCCAGGCTTTCGTTTTTCTAAGAGACTGCATTCATGCCCTTATATTAATTAATTCTCTCGATTTCTACACCTTTGTCAAACTAATCAGTGATGACTGCTTTAGTTTATAGACCTATTTATGGACATAAGTTTGGTGTACATAGAGAACGGAATGCACTTTCGGGTTCTGATAAATACATTTGCTTTCTACAGGAGCTCCTATTCATTTCATTCAGTCCCAGTCGATCGTTCTCGTCGACAACGTTGTTGAGACGTAAAGTGAATATAGGAAAAAGCCTGGCAACAAATAATGAAATAAAGATAGCTGTTCGGTCGTTCGGCTTTCTCACCGCTCTCATCAGGCGATTTCGTCAAATGGGAACAGGCTGTTCCCATTTGACGAAATCGCCTGATGAGAGCGGTGAGAAAGCCGAACGACTGAGAGGATCGACGCTGCCTGGTGCGCTATAGAGCTCAACGCCGAGAACTTCTAGGCCTGTCACGCAGAAAAGTGTCCAGGTAAAAAAGTGTCCGGCCGGACACTTTTTTCAAGAAAAAAGTGTCCGGGTGTGGAAGAAAACGTCCGGGCTGGATTTTTCACATTAGCGATCAAATTCAAGGGCGATTTGCCTTTGCCTAAGCTATATTCTACTCCTATCAAATGCAAATAATCAAACGCAGTCGAGTCGAATTTGCACGAGAAATTGAAGTCATGAAAACAACTCGTCATCCGAATGTCGTAATGTTTTTCGGAGGTGGAAAGTTTCGGGGGATGGCACACCTTTTCTTGTCATGGAACTAATGCACAGGGGATCACTGACAGCGATACTACACAACAAAGACATTGCTCTAGATAAAGAACCTAAGTTTTCCTTTGCATTGGACGGAGCCAGAGGAATGAATTACTGTATCTCCACATGATGAAGCCTCCTCGAATTCATCGTGACTTGAAGAGTGCGAATCTGCTTGTCAGTTTAGACTGGACTGTGCGCGTCGCTGTTTTTGGCTCAGCAAGACTGGTTGAGTCTTCTAAAGAGGCGCCTTCGCGTCATAAAGATGTAAGGCGAAATGGAAGGAGACGCTCAGTTGATGAAGAAAGTGAGCCGTTGGTAGACAGCCACCGCACTGCAATGACTCAGGAAGTTGGTACAATGCAGTGGCTCGCTCCAGAGGTCCTCGCACGAAAACCGTACGGAGCTTCGGTCGACGTATACAGGTAAACAACTACGTAGGTATTCATATGAGGCGTTGGAGTTTCTTTCATAGCTACGGGATTGTTATGTGGGAGATTTGGACAAGGAGAATACCTCATGCCGACAGCGGTTTCAAGTTTGCTTCTGATTTGAAGGCGGCCGTCATAGAAGGATATCGACCCAAAATTCCTGACGACTGTCCGGAAGGCTATGCAAAAATAATTAAGAAATGCTGGGCTTCGGACAGCATAGAACGACCGAGTTTTTCTGAGATCGAGACGTCAATTGATGACTTAGTTCCTTTTGAATACGACGTTGAAGAAAATATGAAGAGCTGCATAAAAGAGAGGGACGAATAGAAAAAATAACTTGCACGTCTTGCATTTTTTTTGGGTGTCGTTTACGATGTACGTTCACTTACAGCAGTGTCAATCACCAAATGTATTTACGTTCGTATAAACTCATTTTCTAATCCTAATAATATCAAACTATTGGATCGGGCGCTTTGGGTGGTTTTGTTTTTTCGCATTACCGTCACGCGAGAAAGCAAGATGGCGGACAAGGGATATCCCTGGGCAATGTGGTTGTGAAAGCGTTCTATCATAGATATAGAAGAAAGGAACAGTTTACCGGGAAACCATGCTATTAATGACGTAATACGTAAGAAACGCCCATGCAGAGAAAAGGAACGCCCACGCAGCCAAACAGCGATCGAAATCCTCGCCCTTCCTGAGGCGCTAGTCGGGATTTTACGAATACTCCGCTACCTGGATACAATAAGATAGGTAAACGGAGCCTGATCGCGAGACGATCGCGATCGCGGACTCGTTCTACGTTCGACGCGACGTCGCGCTGCAATTTTCTCTAGACGCGGAGCGTTTTTACGAATGCGTTACTGCGACGATGTCTGTCGATACTCGTGCGAACAAAGAAAGCGTTCAATCGTTGTCCAAGTCCTGAAATTTTGCGAAAATGCCTCCCTTTGGTCGTCGCAACGCGCTTTTTCGACTCGATCGAACGTTGCGTTTGTCTTTTACTTAGGGAACGGAGACGCTACACGCGCGTACGAGCTGGGAGCTTTCGTCGGTCCGCCATCTTGGTTTTCGACGCACTCGACACCATGACGTCAGGTAAAACCACAAAAAAAAAAACGAGCAGGTGCGCGTCACGCGGTTAGTCGAAACTTTTCACGTGAGCCGCAATTTTGACCATATAAGGTAACGCGTCTTACCGCAAATTATCTTCAACCAATGAGCGCTCGTTCTTTCTCTCCTCTCTCGCACATATAGGCGCGCACATCGCACACAATTCTTTGCGTAACCTCGTCGTCGTTCAGCGTGCAGTACAGCCCGTCAGTCGTGGAGTGCGAGCAACAAGTCGTCGCAACGTCGCTCCCCGGGACAACGAAGGCGCAGTGATTACAGGTCGCCGCTCGCGCGGTTCTAATCCCTGTAGGGGCTGCGTCATCGGCGTAACCGTCCCGCTCTACTACGCTATAAGCTAGTACAACACGGGGAGCGTCGGCGTCGGCGGGCTCGTCATCTCCACGCCGACTACACGACTGTTCACTCTGTTCACGTCTTGCGCGATAGCTCCTCTGCAGCAGGGCTATGACTGTCGACAGGGACCGGTCTAGTTTTAGGGCCCTCTTCCCTATGCTAGATCGGCTCATGGGCTCACGCTGCTCATGGGTGAGCGACCCTTTCTACATTTGGCTCCATTTTTGCGGCCTCTCCAGCGGTGCGAGCCCACCGTCCGTATGGAGGCCTAAAAGCTAAGTGGACGATACAGAACGAGCACGTTTTCACCGCTATCTCGTTTTAGGATCTTCGACACTAAGGAGCGATGACATCTGTCGGACATTGGATCTGCACGTGACTGGTAAGCGAAACCGTCTTTGGGGAAGAACGAACTCAAACGAGATGCCTTTTGCGTATACTGTATTCATTACGTACGAGGTGAGAAGAGCAGAGAAAGGAATTCTTTTACGTTGTTTTGCTTCGCTCGTCCAGTTATTGTCTCTATTTAATCTATGTTGTAATCGAGTTGCATGCCGCCACGTGATACATAACCAGCAATGAGAACTGCGCGCGTTAGGCGTCACATGAGTAAAAAACTTTTCCTCGTTTTTCGTCTCTTCTCGGCGAGCGATGCGATGCGGACGATACGCAGGTGAAATTTTTAACGTTTCAAGGTTGTTTGACTGTTTGGTATTTGTGCGTAACGTCCCATTCGTCGTGTAAGTCGCGATCTCTTTCAGCACCGTGACAATCGCCAAATTGTCATATTTACGCTTTGTACGGCCTGGAGGGCGTTTAGCTAAAACGTTTTCCATCGTTCTGTGTCGTTTCTTGGCGTAATAGTAATAAATTTTAGGTAGTTGAATGAATACTCATTTGAGAAGTCGAATGACAGGTTTTGACGAGAGGCGTGCGTTGTTGTTTTATGCTCGAGTAGTCAATTCGATCACAACTATTTTAGGTTTCTGTGCTTCATTAATGTTTCATCGCGACGAAAACCTAGCCTCGATTATTAAATAATTAATTAAGCGGACGTCTTCTCCACATTATTTTACACAGTGGCGTTTCATAGAATATAATAAAGTTTAGTCGCCGCCTTTTCCTAACTCTTGGGCAGACCATGATTGTATTCTAATAACTGAAAAAAAATTATAGGTACTGTAATGCTCTGCAGAAAAATGCTTACGTAATGTCAATGTGCTGTCATCTGAAAATAGCCTTGGATTGTAGTGAAGAAGTGCCGTATTAGTCAAATTGTATGCCTCCTCAATAAACCCCATCTTTTGCAGGCACAGTCCCAGAAGAGCAGACACTGTATTAACTCTCAGCAAATAAGTATAGCGAAAAATTCCTATTTACTTGAAACAGGTGTAGAGCTTGGTGGCGTTCCGTCTTTTTCGTACATAGATAATCGGTTCTTTAGTAGGACTACAGCTTCGTTCCACTTCTCCATCAGCGCATAAACCTCCGACAAATAGAAACAATCTGCAGAAAACAATGAAAAACCAAAAAGTGAAATGAAAATTCAGCAAAAGGTCAATTACCCTCAGGGCTCATCAAAGCGTCGTCGCAATCAACCGCAAAATTTTGTAAAACATGTTCAAACTCATGCAAAGTTTGAACTACTTCGTCACGTTTTCCGAGGTTCAACAGTGACATACAAATGTACGTAACGTCTTAGAGAAAAGAAATTCTTTACAAAAGAAACGTACTTTTTTCAAGAAATTACTTCTCACTAGAAATGGTACACCTTCGCTTGACCGAGGACACGCCGCGAGGCATTGCCTCATTTGAGTGACAGCCTCGGTGAACTTACCAAGCAAATACAGACTGTACCCGTACCTCGTATGATCTAAAAAACAAACTCAAGGAAAGATACTAATAATATATACTTTCATTAACATACAATTAATTGAAAAAAAGTTGTCAGCCGATAAACTAGCTTTAACTTCATCCAATCCTTTCTTCAACACTTCGTGTCCAAATTCATATTGGCGTGTCCGTTCGCAGCAGTCAAAAGCCGCCACGCGTACTGATCGCAAATCATCAAGCGATTTACGCTAACACTGTCGCAGGACTTAAGATACCTGTTATCTGTTCAGACAGTGGCGATAAACATGAGCCAAAGGCTTCATAAAATTTAAAAATTTGCCTGAAGTAGCCAAGAGCCTCTTGATACTTGCTCTCATAAAACATGCAGAAAGCAAGGCAAACAAGTCCTATACAAAAAAGCGCCTCCAAACAGCCAACAGGCTTTAGAATGCCAACATTGTACCTGTAAGCTCTACTGCAGGTTCAGAATGCGAAGTCGAAAACGAGACGAAAACTCTTTGAAGGTGTTGGTACCTTTCCAGTTTACCACTTTGAAAAAATGCGACTGCCATCTGATAAAACGCTACAGATACAATAACACGTAGAAATGATAGAAACCAAACAGTAGTGCTGCATTACTCGATCTTAGCACATCTCTATATCCCGTTATCCTAGCCATTTTGCTAAATATAGTATCAGCATCTTGACGGGTTGCATAATGCGCTGCAGCAACGACTAGATCTAGGGAAATTTCCAAAGTCAAAGCATTGAAAATTATAAGAGAACACTCGCCATCAGGCATTGAAGCCAGTTCGTCCTCCGTAATATCTTCAATGCTTATCTTCTCGAACGCTTTATAGAAATGTTTCTTGCCTTCAATATGATCATCTTGGAAGGCAGCTACAGAGCTCAGCAATATATAACCTAAACATCGCCTTGAGAATAAGAACGCCAGGGCAATTTTCAACACCTAGACATACAATAACGCAGGATTTCACTTTCTCCTTCACTTCCCGACACATTTGACATCTCGTTGACATTGGCAATTAGCATCAAAGACAACTCCTTCACAATTCCATATTCGCCAAATCCAAAGTTAAGATCAAGAGCGTGACGAATGTGACGATTGTCGCTAGGAAGCATTCGCACAGCTATCATACTCTTCACCACCGAACAGTAATGAGGATGTATTCTACTACGCTCACCGATGTACGGTAACTTACAACTGCTCATCAAGCTTAGCAGCACGTCTCCTATGGTTACGAGCACGTACTCCAATCTTTCTTTGTTTGCTCTCAATCGTTCGAAAATGCTGCGGTGGACGAGATGGTGGAAATTGTAAACTTCGCTTCCGTCGTTGAATTCGTCTCGCTTTAATAGTGTGTACTTTTTCAATGCGCTTAGACTTTCGATGAGTCGCAGAGGCCTCGAGTTGCCATGAATTTTCGAAAGTGCGGCAGAAATCACCTCTTGCGGAATCGATTTAGGAAGCATAACGGAGCAGCACGAAAGAACGGAATACGCAGACGGATAATTCTCTTCAATATCTGATATATCCATCTCCCAGGTGAGGAAAGCGTGACGCCTAGTGTTTAGTGTCTCAATGGCATTGGTGAGAGAGTGCCTGTCAAAGAAGCTTATTTCAAGATGTTCAATCTTCAAACGAAGCAAAGCGGTTGGAGTTTTGACTCCAGCGCGTAGCAAAACATCTTCTAGGTGCGAAAGTCGAAAGTAGCGAAGAAAAGTATGTAAATTCAACGAAGCCGCTTCGAGTTGACGCTTCTCTTCAACGAGTTTCTCCCAATAAACTGTAAAAGTGACACCGTCGTGACGTTGTACATATGAGCCAGCATGACTAATAGCGATGGGAAGTCCCTCAACAGGTGCCTCAATGGCAATCTTTCGCACAGCATCAAGTTCAGTGCGAGACAAATCCTCTTTACTTTTGCCTGATAAGCCGATTAGAGCTGAGACAGCAGCTGATTCGTCAAGCGTCTCAAGAACCAGAACAGCGGAGTTCTTTCTTTGAAAAACCTCATTTTGTCCTGTCGCTCGAGTTGTAATCAAGGCATGACAAGCAACGGAAGATGGGGGAAGAAAATCTGCAATGATGTCGAGTTCGTCAGCATTGTCCAACAGAATCAGAAATCGATTGCTCTGCTTGGCCCTTTCATAAAATATCGAAAATAACTGCCGAAGAGTTGCTCCGCCTGTCATATCGAGGTTTCCTTCACCCCTGGCCTTTTCCAACAAGAACTATATAACAAACAACGGCATCATCTAAGCTTCGCAACTAAAAATGAGCCTCACATATTCGCGCAACGAAGCTTCCATGGTCATGGGAGACTCGGCATTGATGCAAAGTAAACCGCGGTGATACGCTTTTTCTTGGCAGTTGGCATATTGCATAGCAAGATGTGTTTTTCCGACTCCACCAATTCCACAGATAAACTATACTAGCACATGATAGTTAAATTCCTTTATGAAGGAGGGTATTACCTGTAACTTGTGAGAGATAGGATACGAGTGACTTTCCCTGGTTTTGCTGCCCCAGAAAAAACGCTGTATTGCCTCTAATTCCGAAACACGACCGTAAAATTGTCGACGTGTCTGTGGTACACCTAAAAGAAAATGAAGCCAGAAGAAATGCTGCCAAAATGGGCACATACTCGAGAGAATTTTTGTGGCTTCAGCATAATTAGCGCTGCTACGTTTTACTTCGAGGAGGATAGCGCGAATTCTGCTGAATGTCGCATCACCGTCGTCGTCAGCCATGTGTTTTCTTACGACAGCTAAGGCCTTGTAGCTGTCACCATAAGGATCGAATTCGATTCCTATAGCCTTTAGCTCGACCAGGGACGAGCCAAGGCGAAGCCCGAGAGGAAGCCAATACTGGCCAACATCTTCAGAGCAAAACTCATAGAGACGCTTTTCAAACTCCAACGAATCATGGCTTGCATTTGTTACAGCGCCTAATATAAACTACGGTAGAAAAAAACTGCTTTCTGACCCGTCTAATTTTCACTCACGTGGGTTTAAATGCAAATGAGCCAATTTCCTCTTAGCTTTGAAAATATTCCGCAAGTGATTGAGCTTCCTCTCTTTCTTTTCGTCCAATAATCTCCAAAGCAGACGTTTGCAATTAAGTTTTCCTACAGTACATCTGCTGTCATCGAACAGAAAGGTCAAAAAATCTTGCCTGATTGCGAGGAAAAAGGAAGCGTAGCTCGTGAAACGGCTGTTTCAAATTGTTGGTTCTTAGGCAATTGAATACATCTTTGCACATTCCGTGGACTTCCGACGGCTCTTTGAACGTACGCTTCTGTCGGTTTGTTGTCTAAGATCAGATATACGCTATATATTTAATTGAAACTGATAAGTTATAACCTATATCAACACGTTCTCCATCCGTCCTCTTTGATTCCATACATTGACAATGATTCCAAATAGATCTAAGAATTGCTTCAATCTCGTCATTTGGCAGATCATCCAAACGAAAGAAGCCTTAGAATACCGACTAAACTATCAAACGCCACTATCGATTCACAGCACGTACTTTTGCGAGAAGACACGCCCATTATATCAACTTCTGATTGAACATCACTGCAGGGGGTAACTACACAAGAGAAGCCCTAAACGTGAAAATAAACGAACACGTGTCAATGCGTACTGTCTTCAGCGGAACTGAATGGATCACGTGCAATTCCTTTGCACATAGAGTCCAGCTCTCCGTCGTTCAGATCTTCATCAAAAAAATTCAACACATCATACTAAGAGGAATACAATTATTTGCTTACCTGTGAAACGCAGAAGGCACGTTTCCCAAACGTGAGGATTATTCTGACGAAGAGCCGAGCAAAATACGGAGAAGTGCTCCTTTCGACTATCATTGCTCATAGAAAGCAACTCAAAAAGTGATTTAAGCATGGTGACGGGATCTCCCACTCTCTCCTCGCCGCCGTTGACAGGCCGAGTCTCGACTACTTTTACACCATGAACGCCTCTCCGTTGCAAGTATTCAACAACGGCTGCCACTTCGAGAGGCAGACGCTTTTCCACGACACTGAAGGCCAAGACGTAAATGAGTCGCTGCTCTCTCGTAGACATCTAAAAAAACGACATTGCCTTGATTTTTACAACAAAACAGCCGACTGCAGACACGCAGTCGCAGCAATAAAAATAAATTTGACATACCTTCAATCTGCGTGCCATCTACTTTCAGATCGGCGTATGAATCGAGTGAAAATGGGCGTCCAGAACAGTTCGAGTACGGGGTTCTCAAAGCCCGTATTAGAAGAGAAGACTTTCTCGGGCCGTTGCTTTTTGCTTCAGTCTTGCGACGTTGCGGCGCTCTTTTGCTGAGCGTTTGAAAGCCCTAAAGCAAGACTCCGCAAACGATGAAGCTCCTACTAGTCTAATCGTTTTTGGGTCCTGCTGGAGAGCTCGACGAATTCGAAGTTCTCGACGTTCAGAGCCCCAGGCAGCGTCGAGCCTCCTTCGGCAGGACAGTCGTCCGCTTTCTCAACGCTTCATCGCGTTTGGACTTCGTCAAATCAGGCGATTGCGTCAAATGGGAGAGATCGCGAGAGGGAGTGTTAAAACAAGTCAGAGAGTCTTGCGTCGAGACTCCGCCAAACTAAAAAGCTTCTAGAAGTACTTGACAAGTTGCTTTGGACTCTATTTCAGGTAAATCGAGCAACCAGAGGTAGAGATCGAGAGAATTATTTAATTAATATAAGGCCATGAATGGAGTCTCTTAGAAAAACGAAATCCTGGCCAGTCGGCGTGCCTTTTTGAACAGAAACTGTATTGAGCCTTTACGCTATTTATAGTTATAGCTATTGTCGCCAGAGAATCTGTAGACAGTAAAAGCTGGCAGTCTTAGATGTGTTTTAGATTTTCAATTTTGGCTTCTTGAAAATGGCGACTGTGAGCGCTGTGACTAGCGATCAGTCAGCTGGATAGTTGCCTTCAGGCACTAGCTGCTACGTACATCGCTCTTGAGCGATATCGAGTTAATCCTCACGAAGGCGGAGCTAGGCGTGTGAAAATAGAAGAAGCACCCTTCATTTCATATTGAAGACATGCCGATGTCCTTCATATTTATAGGAAAAGACGTTGATCTCCTTCATTTTGATATGAAAGAGATGTCGATCTCCTTCGATCATTTTCACATGAAAGAGATGTCGATTATGTGATCGCGCGATGTTCGCAAATCCCCTGGCACTAGTGATGTACAACCCTCAGAGGGGACCTAACCCGTTGTATTCATATGCGTTCCAAGTTATGAGTTAGTCCTAAATTTCACGTGCAAACTCATGAGATTTAGATTTGGCTGTATCTCAAAAAATTTCTTCTTTCTTATAAGCGTCACAATCTTTTCTAAGAAAGACAATGCCGTCAGAGCGGCAACAATGATTTTGTAATGTGCAAAGGAAATGAGTCAGGCTTTTGCAGTAATTCGTAATTAATGTACTACTGTAGCAGTAAAACAAAATGGAGCATGCACAAACAAAGGAATTCTTTCTCTTTAGTGCAGATTGAAAGTCAGTCGTCTGTCAATTGCCGAAAGCAGAAATCGTGAAGAAAATGCAGACACGGAGAAAGCAATTGGATTCAAAAGAATCGTCGTCCCGTCGACCAAATATCTATTAGAGCACTTCGCACTCCTAAGAGTGGCGACGGAGACGCTCGATGGCTCACGAAGAGCATCAGGATCCGCAGAAAAGAACGTCTTTCCGCGCGCAAAACGGTCATCTTAATGATCCAATAAGGAGAGATTACGAGATGACAAGTCATACGAAGCATCTCTCCCTTTCTTGCTGTATGCGAGCTTTCACTTTGCTTTTCAGGCTTGCAACTCTAGCAGCCAATATTGCGAGTAAATCCAGCATGAATCTATTTATAGAATCTAGGCTCTGTTAGGCTGTGGTGGATGCGTGTAGCGTGCACCTTGGGTATACTTTTTATACACCCTGATGTGTAGAGGTTGGAAACGTCCATCGGGGCGAGGACAGAGACTTATCGTTCTCCATGCTGGTAACCTCTATGACTAAAGTGATACACCAGAAGCGCTGGTTTGATTTGCAAAACACTTAGAATTCATTTCTGCACAAGCCTTTGAAACTTAACACCGATATAGACGACAGTGAGAACATAGGACATTCACACAAAGAGACGACACAGATCGTTACGCAAAACTGAACTACTACGGCACGCATGCAGAAAGACATTGTCCTTACACATGTCACATCATGTGCTTCAGCCCTTCAGCCACTTATTCAGTCACCGGGCAATAAAGGATATAGTCAGTCCAGTAATCGTGCCTTCCAGGAACGCCAGTGGGAACGCCAATTCTTTGATAGACGAATGACTTAACTGTTGCGTTCCATATTTCTTTGTAATTATTCCCGGAATCTACGGCAACAGTTACGTTCGTGAGGGGGTAATCGTCTTCTTCGTGAAGGAGAGTGCAACCGCTTCCAGCAACGTGGGATACGTTGAAAAGAAACATAGCACTGCCGGGGTTAAACGGGGCTTCACTTCCCGGAAGGTAGACTATTTGATCGTTTGAGACCGTAGCCTTGCCGTCTCCGATATTTAGCGCGGAAGGATTATTTCCACCACTGGGAGCGTAATAAACATTTTGTCCGCGAAAAGAGATGGAATTTTTTGGATAGCCCTGTAGAAAGAGCACGTCGTTCAACAACTATAAATGTGCTTTGTCCAACTGATCTTACGCTAGCCGGCGGTGAAATAACTGCAAAGAGAAATGCCAAAGGAAAGGTAGTTGCAAGACGAAAACTCATGGTTGCAGAGGAGGTCAACGCGATAACAGGAGACGTCGGAGCTTGAGGACTTTCTGGACGTTGTGTGGCTATACTGCAACCTATTTATCTCTCTCGGGCTTTGCCTGTGGAATATTTATTTTATTTTTAAGGACCACATTGAATTAGATAGCTAAACATAACATCGCCGGATGCAAACGTCATCAAAAGCGCCAACTGTTGCTCTGATGTCAACCTCAAGCTCAGTATTTCTGTAGCTCTCGCCGTAGAAGTCGTTAATGTAAGTGAAGGCGCGTTGTGATACGAAAGACTGTCTGCCGCGTTAGGTTTGTGCTAGGAAGTCGGTCTTTGTTTGAAATCCGGGGCGGGGTAAAGAAGCCTTTACCCGTTGTCTTGTCTTGAGTACTTCACTTCACTGCCGCCGAAAGGATCCCCTACGAAGCGGTCGCGTTTGTCGTCAGCTGCTTTGTGGTAGGCCTATGTATGAGAAACGTTGATGGAATGTTGGCGTGCGTCATTGCTGACGCGATTATTCAGCGATGACGCACGTTACTCGCTTCACAGAGTTGTTTTTTCGACGCTTCTTTCGGGATTTTGAGAAATTGTTCGGTGCCTTTTGTTTCTTATGACTCCGTACAACATGCAAAGCGCTTGCGCCCACCACTTCGTCTCCTTGTCGCTCCACGGCCGTCGCCCCTGTGGTCCAATCAGGCCAACAGCTGCTGCCTTCCTATCACCTGCGATATGGTGCGAGTGCTCCGCACGGTAATGTAAAGAGCGGTTGGGCCGCTGCGTTTGAGCGTTATGTAATTAAGCGAAGCGTATGTCGAAAGCGCTACGTTTAGCGATAAGCCTGCTTCCTTAGTAGTTTAGAGTCTATCCCTGCCTCTTCAATGCATTCGCGAGTCGGACGGCAGGTGCTGCGCCAAGGACTATTTTGGTCTTGCCAACGCTGGCTCTTCCATTGCGGATATTTTCGCCTGCGGAGCTGCGGTTTCCGTCAAGGAAAACCTCGACTTCATCGATCAGGTAGCCGTCTCTAGCGGCTGGCGGACGGTATGGACGTTATCAGATCCTTTCTGGCTTTTACGCGTTCTCAAAAGCTTCCTCGATCGTCACCGGTTAATCCCCTCGAGCACTTCCTGTCGGAGCACAACCTAAATTTAGCCTGGCAGCAAAAAATTATGCCGGCATTTGCATGTCCTGTGACTGTTCAAGCAGAATGTGTGAGCGCTGAAAGGGTGTTGTGATCTCAGAGATAGACGTATTTGCGGCCTGCTTGGATAGCATGCGCTTCGACCTACGGGGATCTGGAATCGCTTATTAAGTACCCTAGCCGTCGACAAAAAGTTTACTACTAATAGTGATAGCACTGATATTCCCGAGTCAGAAAGACAGAACCGTCAGTGTGGCTATAGTCACTAATCAAATTAGACTCCACTATTTTCGAGTGTAAAAATTGACTCGCGTTTGCTATTGCATGATCATTCTACGAAACGCACAATATTCAAAGCTAAATAGTACTGTAGGACGTGGTGCAGCTGAATATTGGCTATATACATATATACCGTAAAAGCCGTCGAACTGCGAAATCTTCAGGTGCTTGCGTGCATTTTTTGAGGTAGCACAAGACTTCTTCAACTCGTCCTGGCATATGGGACGTGTCTGACTGCTTTCCGCATAAAGGCATGATGCTCAGGTCAAAGTGTTTCAGCCTCACTTCAAAGCATGTACACGTATCAAGCTCAAAACTATGCAAACTTATTTAAATTTATTACCTGAGGCCTCTTCTTGAAGTAATCTGATCACGAGAAAGAGTATAACCCTAAGGATCTTGGAAAGCGAGTAACTTTGCTCTAGCCTAAAAGAAAAAGAAAACAATTTGTTTTGGTGCTGCATGAAAGCGAAGTTTCTAAGCTTTCGAATGATATATAGCTGACCTCGGTACAACAATTTTTGGTGAAGATATCGCCTGTTCGGATACAGGAGTCCCCCGGATAGGCCAAAAATATCGATTTGTCCGGGAAACTTTTGCGTAAGAAGACCCGAAAACGTCATCGCTCAGACCCCGGACTGTGGCTACCCTTCAACTTGAAGAAAAAAGTAAGCCAGGAGCTGCTTTTAGGTAGGAGCAATATTTCATCAGCTCGCTCGACCCCCCTCTACCTTGTTCGGATTCAGGAACCCCCCAATTTACGCAGCGTCCCAAACGTCACCGACGTAGCAGAGAAATCTAGTCATTCGCATGCTTGGCTAGTCAACAGGCTAGTCAACAGGCGAGCGGACACTCGTAGCGGACACGCTGGTGAACTGAAAGAGATGCCCGTATGTTTAGCGTACTCCATACGGACGGTGGGCTCGCACCGCTGGAGAGGCCGCAAAGAATGGAGCCAAATGAAGAAAGAGTCGCTCACCCATGAGCAGCATGAGCCCATGATAGCAGAAGAAAATGATCAGAAGACGAGTTCTTTATCTCATCAGCCGATACGCTCCACGTGCACGGATGTGTGTACATATTTATACCTCGCGTCGTTATCCGGGAAATAGTCGAGGAAAAGCAAACCATATGAGCAAACCTTTCGACTGAAGTTCTTCGCAAGACGCGCTTCGGTCAGGAGAATAGGTTTACAAAGCGGTTTCACTAGGCGCTGGCGCTTTTACGAAAAGGTGAGGCTCCCTTAGGGGTCCCGCGAACAAATTTTCGCATTGCGAAGCGTAACGCCATGGTCGCGACGCGTCTTCATAATTCTGTTTAACATTACACGAAAGGCCTTCATTTTGACGTGGCGGTGGAAGCGTCTCAGTGGTTCCCCGTCGCCCTAGAGACGAATTTATCCGAGCCCTTTCGAAGCCCGTCTCTCGTGCGTCGCAAGTCGAATTCTTTACTCCGTCGCGCCAAGTAAAGCTAAAAGATTAGTCTCCATGTGGCTGGAATTATGCGAGCGCGCAATGTTCGCAACGGCCTCTGCGACCGAAAGTTCCGTGGCCCTAGTGATGCTGAATTCCCAAAGGGGGCCTCACCTCGTTTCTTTTTGTGGTTATAGAGACGTTCATTAGTCATGTGGCTGAAAGACACTTTGAGACCGGCGTCAAACTAAGGGGAGTTTCTCGTCTCTCAAGCTCCTATTCCGTGTGTCTAAGACGGTTAATTAAAGAATTGTTTAAAACTCGGATACGTTAAGTGTTTGCTAAAGAATTACAGGACCATTCAGCTACGTAGTCATTATTTTCTTTGTCTTTACTTCGCGCAGGCAGTCGAGATAGAGTGAATGCTAATTAATAACTCACTGAAAAAGAAAGATTCAGAAGATGGCCTCTCATCGGGCCGGTGAGCTAGACGAGGGTAAATTACTAAGTCGTTTCCTAGTTGGGAGATCAGCCTGAGCTATGCGTATCGAAGCGAGACTAATCGTGCATTGATTCATTGGCTGGTGAATCTGGTAATGGGTGCATGTCCTACCCAAGTCATTCATGTCTCCCGCAAATTATTCATGACTGAAATTTAGGCGCTATATCGCCTATTTGGTCTCCGGAGGACGCAGCTCTCAAAGTCTTCTAGATCGAGAAAGAGAACCAAATGTTTCTAATCTGCTTATTGCAAGAAAGGCGGAAGTCCATGTTCACAAGGACGGGGCTCTTATAGGAGTTGTATATATAGACAATACCCCGTGACGGATCGAGACCTAGTACCTTAATTAAATTACGTCGTCTTTGCTAGCCAGTGCATGTCACTGGATATGTCTACTGCCATACGGAAACACGGAAATGCGATCACAGCTAGTTTTGCGACAGGCAAACGCTTACTTTACCTGTGGAAAAGAGGTCTGGCATGTTGCTGAAGAGTAATATATAGCGTCCAACGAATAAAGGATCGCTGCGCAAGGCTCAGATTCAAAGCGCATCCTGGTAAAAGTCTACATCATGTAATATTGGTCTTAGTCATCCTTACCTATCTGTCAATATACAGATTGCTAGGCCTACTCACGTGGCGGAGTCGAGAGTCATCTCTACACGAGCGCTGCGGGACGCTTTATCCGCTTTACCAGCTTTACCTATTAGTAAAGGTTACATGCACTATAGATATGTGTATTTTATACTCTATGCCCCCAGTTCAAGCGTCTAAAGCCGCGTGTCATGCTTCTTTAGGCGCAGAGAAGGCTTATAAACGGAAGACGTCTCCGAGGCTTTCAATTTTCGGCGAATGCATACAGAAAGGGGTCTCAGGTATAACAGACAGTATATAGTATAGAGAGTCGATATCTAGCTGCAGCTGCGGTGGAAGTGAATGGTGATGCGTGTAGCGTGCACCTTGGGTATACTTTTTATACACCCTAATGTGTAGACTATAGCGATACACAAGAAGCGCTGGTTTGATTTGCAAAACACTTAGAATTCATTTCTGCACAAGCCTTTGAAACATAACACCAATATAGACGACAGTGAGAACATAAGACATTCACACAAAGAGACGCACACACAGATCATTACACGAAACTGAACTACTTCGGCATGGCATGGTCCTTACACATGTCATATCATGTGCTTCAGCCCTTCAGCCCCTTATTCCGTCACAGGGCAATAAATGATATAGTCAGTCCAGAAATCGGAACTTGCAGGAACGCCAGTGGGAACGCCAATTCTTTGATAAATCAATGACTTAACTGTTGCGTTCCATATTTGTTTGTAATCATTCCCGGAATCTACGGCAACAGTTACGTTCGTGATGGGGTAATCGTCTTCTAGGTGAAGGAGAGTGCAACCGCTTCCAGCAACGTGGGATACGTTG
This sequence comes from Oscarella lobularis, assembly GCF_947507565.1. NCBI lineage: Eukaryota > Metazoa > Porifera > Homoscleromorpha > Homosclerophorida > Oscarellidae > Oscarella > Oscarella lobularis. The sequence continues at coordinate 1,920,303 of NC_089191.1, read as the reverse complement.
AAAAGAAACATAGCACTGCCGGGGTTAAACGTAAACTTCATTCTGTCGAAGGTTCAAGTCGTTGAACGTGTGAGATGTCGTTTCATTCACAACTGTTGTCATATTGAAAACATTGCTATCTCCCGGTTCAGATCCAAGACCAACTTCTAAAATGGCAATATATGACTCGTCATCGCGAATCAAAGGCCACGTAAATGATATCACGTTATTAGAAGAATGATAGTCTATGTCAGCCAAGGGACTTTCACCGTCCTTTACTAAGACCTTCTTTGGTGGAGTCGTATCAATTAAAACACCATCTGAAACGCTTTTCACTTTCACTTTTGCTCCGTTGTAACCCAGAACGGTCGCACGGTAGAGCGTGTTGTGATTCAGGAACATGCCTGACGATACATGCACCCGTAAGACTCGTTCATTTTTTGGGATGATTCAAGTCTCCCCGAGTTGTTAGAACAGCCTGGGTTATAACTCCAAGACCACTCGTAAAACTCCATGCCACTATCAGGATCGGAAAATCCGTCAAAGCGAAAAGCAAGTGCTGTGATGTTGGACGAATAGTCAATATCAGTCAACAGACTACAAGAGTCTGGACAGAGATCGTAGACTACTCCAGCGATAGGGTGGGTATCGTCTGGAGTAATTCCGTGAGACGTTGCTTTGGAAGACAGTCCAGCGTAACTAGTGCATCGCACACTAGCGTAGTACGTTGTATGGCGAAGAAGCAAAAGCGTATACGAGTACGAAAAACACTTGAAGAAATTTCCTGTTCGGAGACGACTACTTTGCTTTGGTTTTTGAGAGACCAGAAGCAGGCTTCTAACTCGCTGGCAGCGGTAAAGAGCTTCCATTTTGTGCGAATGCCTGTTAGATTGGCCTGGTAGTCTCTGTCCACGGTGTCGACTTGTAGTACATCTTCAAAGCGAGTATCATGGATTTTTGTCGTTACTGGAGGAAATGCGTCTACTAAAACCCCGTCGGAGATAACGTCTGTATAAAGCCCCGCTCTGTTAAAGCATCTAATTTTGGCAGTGTAAATCTTTCCCGTAGATAGAGAAAGATCGGTAACGGTCGTCATGCCTGCCACTGTTTCGCTGCCTATCGACAGGGAAACATTTCTAAATGTTGACACCAGCGTTTTGTTTTGTTTGTTGCATTCTTCATAGACCGCCACTTGGCAATAATCAAGTTTGCTGTATGTATTTACGTTCATTTCCTAATCCTAATAATGATATGCTTGTATCAAACTATCTGATTGAGCGCTTTGGGTGGTTTTGCTTTTTCGCATTGACGTCACGCGAGAAAGCAAGATGGCGAACAAGTGATATCCCCGGGCAATGTGATTGTGAAAAGCGTTCTATCATAGATAGAAGAAAAGAAGAGTTTAGGACTTGAACTTCCTGTCGTACCTTCGACAGGAGACTCTATATCTTCTACTTGAAAGATGCACTGATGACGAGAAAGCTGAGGGCCTTTTGGATACAAGTTTAAAAAGCGAGTTACAAGACGAAAGTAGAGGCACTCCGGAACAAATTTTAGTTTCATTGGAATAACAATCAGAGGAGCGGGAAAGCAAGACGAGCGAGGGTGAGTTTCCCAAAGAGTTTCGGAGTTAGACAGAAACAACGTTTGGAGCATCGACGGAACATAAAATTCTTTCGGAGTCGAACCTTCAACAGGTGTTATCACGTCGAGAAGTTCTAACAGCTGCACAATTTGCCTATTATCTAGTTCAATTTGCTCTTGCTTGGCGTTTCTTAAGACAGAAGCTATCTCACTAGAGTCATTTTCCCGTATTTGCGTTAGACGATAGTTCATCAAGTCATCTACCATTATACCTTTCTCTCTGAGTTTTTTCCACTTCGGCATCATGTATGGGCCAGGCTTTGCCGCGGTCACAAATACTGATAAAGCCTTGATAACCCACATGGGCCTGGTAAAAACGACGTCCTTCAAACTGTCTACTTCAGGGTAATAGAGAATTGCACCCACATTGGCCAGAAATTTTAGCGCCACAAAAACTTCGTCGCGACTTGTAATATTGCATATGTTCGGATTCTGAGCGAGCTTCGCTATTTCATCAACTTTAGCAACAACCGTTTTCATAACGTCGCTCCAACGAAAGAGAAGGATTTCGAGATAAACCCAGAATAGAGGCTGCTTTTTCATGCCTTTCCAAAACTTCGTCGTCATACGATCAACTCGTTCTCGAACTTCTTTGACACCTTCACAAGGAGAAGTCGAACCAGACGCCGAATTATCTACAAGGAAGATTTTATCGACAAAATGAACCATTTTGCTCAATTCTTTCCCAATGCTGTTTTCCGGTAAAACGATGTGTTTCATGAAATCGCTTTCGCTCAGAATTTTCTCAAGGCGATTACCTTGTTCTCTCAGCCACCGTTCAACTGAAGCTGAATCAGAAAACTTTTTCTTGTCGCTCTCCAAGATGTCTCGATGAGATCCAATTACGAAGACTGGAGGATAAGCCACCTCTTCGTCTTTGCCAAGCCAATGAGTACCTATAGGCAACTCTTCGTGAGCTGCAGTTATTGAGCCAAACCAGTACAGAGGAAAGTCCCCGTTTGTGCGTATCCATCCCAAATCGTTCGTCTGGTCAATTATTTCGCCATCCAATGGTCGATGAAACGACTGAGCGTTATCGGACAGAGACTTTGATATGTCTAGCACAACCATGTAAATGGACAAACCAAACTCTCTGCTTTGCGGCATAAGAGCCGAGTGAGTGGCGAGATAAATTTCCTGTCCGCTTAAATCCCAGATATCGCGGACGCCAAGGATTTGCTTACTAAGTTCTTCTTCACTTGGTCTATTGATGACAAAAGTGTTTGCTAGTTGCTGCTGGTTGGCGGTGAGCGTTTTCGCCTCCATGGCGACTTTTTTCAAATTTTCGGCCAACGTTTCCACTCTTTCAACTGGCACCACGGAGTCCAATGCCGGTTCTGATTTATCGATGTCTGATTCAGAATCTATGACGAAAGGAGATAATTTGGAGGAGCCTTCTTGCCAGCATTCCGACGACAACTGCTGCTGATTCATGCAATAGACACCTTAAGCAATAAGAGGATCTAAGTGATCTTTGCTGTCAGTAGCCACCCAGTCGCTGGTTGTTGTATGGACCATATCCACAGCCGCGCCTTCCGTGCTCGCTTTATCTTTTGCAAAGGGTCTGTTCAAAAGAGAATCAACAAGACAAGACTTGCCAGCCCCATCCTGACCCGTAACAATAACACGAGATCGATTCACTGCTACAGAGCCGCGTTTTAGTAGCCTCGCGTGCGCCAGGCCCTTCTCCTCTGCTCCCGGATAAACCCGGGGAGGAGAAGGGCCTGGTACTTGAGTTCACGTGATCAGCCCCCTTTTGGGGGCAGCGGTCGGTCATGTGGCGGATAACATACTGCCGATGTCACCTCTGTAATTAAAATGTCACCTCCGTAAGTAAAGTAATTGCTTCACTGCTTGCCTGCATGCCAGTGGACAATATCTAATGACATTATCGCACCTCTAACCGGCTAATTGGTGCCAAACGTCCCGTCGCTAATCATTATTTTTCGTGCTCGTTCCCGCCTAATGGATACTGAAAACGACCTCTGGGCCGATCGCTGTGCGTGGTGAGTACTTTTTGAATACCACATTAATCCTTGGGAGCCAAGTCCGGTCCTTTTGACAGGATAGAACAGCAGTTCTATGTATCCGACGCCAGTAACTGCGTCAGCGTCGCAGACTTTCAGGACGTCGTCCGTGCTCGTTACGCGAGGCTAAGCCACGTGGAGATTGGAAGGTTGGCCCGCGCTGCCTTCCCCAATTCGTCCAGAGTGAAGCGAGGAAAGACACACGTGTACACGGGGATTTCGAAGAAGGCACGTGTGGACGAAGGCGGGACGGGCGTGACAGAGTCAGAGAAATGCGCTAAATCTGACGGTATGCTGCTTTTAACTACTGTAGATGTTTCCATAGCAACGTCTTCCCTATGCAGGAGTGGACTGGGACGCCGCTATTGGTCTCTTGAGTTCAGAACTAGACCTGCTGAGTGACTTGGATTTCGACATCGATGGGCTCTTCGACTTCGATGCCTTTCACCGGCAGATTCAGTTGCTGGCGCCACGACTGCTCAACCTAGTGTCATCCATCACTGCTCCATTGGTGGGGTCGTTTGGAGATCGTGATGAGACGCGTGCTGTGTTTGTAGTCGCAATAATCCTGAAACAGAGGTCGAGGTCGAAAGTTTCACTGGCATTCCCAACTCTAATAGCAATGCTGATGGTTACCCATTCTGCGAGTAAACAGGTGAGATTTTGATAAATGCAACTATTCGGCATACTAACCCATCAGTAGATCATACGAGGGATGAACGCTATTGGAATATCAGCTTCATATTCCAAAATATGGGAACATCTCAGAATCACTGCGAAAACCATTCGTCCTCCACTCAGGGAATCTCACCAGCCACGAATTCTTGCCTATGACAACCTAAATATTACTAAACGGGTGACGCAACGAAATGACAGATTGGCAAAATAATTATGTAACGTTTTAAATTAAGACAAACATATTCAGCGATGGGACATGACCACTCGACTCATCATTGACTTCGACGAAACTCTTCCAGAAGCTTCGACTGCTCGGGTGGTATGCCTAATATTAGCTCTCTTTCCTGTCATGTAGTAACGTGAATAGAAAACGAAACGACGGGAACTGAACGAGGAAGACATTTTGCCATCTGCTGAAGACAACGACCACCTCGTCGAATCGGGAATCAATTTTATAATGAGATTTATCACCAGAGTATTTCCGAGTCTATCCTCCCTAACGCAAGCATGTCCAAAACTCATGCCAGCAAAAGAACCTAGGATACCTGTTATTACACCACTGGAAATAGTGGATGAAAACGAAGGCAGCAAGGACGGCACCATACACGTGCTCGAAGAATTTGCACGTGACCTAGGAAAAACAGACGATTCGCCTACAGTGCGGCTCTATCGATCTACAGTTAAATAATCTACACTACAAATACTTTTTTGTAGGCAGTCGTGGGGGACCAGCTTACGTGCAAAAATATCAGGGGTGCTCAACGCTGGAGAACACCGGAGCCCGAAGTCGTTGACAGGCTTCTTTGGGTCAAGGAGTCTCCAGGTGATTCCCATTAGTTGTGCAGTTGTGTAGTAATACCTTTTTGGTAGGTGATTTCCATTTCTTGTGGGAATGTCTAGGTCTCTGTTTGGAAACGTTCTGGGGAGAGTCAAATTTCAAGGGATCGCTAAGTCACTTCAAGGAGACTCTCCAAAGAACTATGGTGGACAAAACGGCCAAAAGATTTCAGCAATCAGATCAGTTTTTTCTTCACGTGAGACAAATTACAATTGACAACAATCTTCGGCAACAACAATCTGTCTCTCTCTATATATAGGCCTTCGAAGCTCATCTGACAGCCGCAGTTTGCACTCATTTTGGTTTGAAGACGCTGACAGACACAATTAAACTACCTGAGGACCGACAGGAACAATGGCTGAGAAAATGTGTTGAGAACATAGTCAGGAAAACAATCGTAGTATGCAACCCATCGTTTCCAGAAGGACCTGAGGACGACGAAGTATATACATTCCACAGGGCGCTGCTTCATATGGGGTTCCTCTACTGCCATCTGAAGGAGGCCATCCAGTACGAGGACGGCCGGGATATAATCCGGATGTGGCGGTTTTGGCTCATTCATTTGTTGGGAGGAAATCGAAGCAATTACGCAAACGAAGCTGCAAATCTGATTGCCAACATTGAAGCTGACTGGGATAGACATGTTGCGCACATTCACACTCACTTCAGAACAGTGAACATCAAAGGAAAACCTGGAGGAGGAAAACCAATCGACCAATTAGTGGAGCATTACAATTTGTGAGTTACAATATACTTACTATGTATAAATAATTTTTCAGTGACTTCAGAATTATCAAAAACTCTGTTCGTGCAAGTGGTGCCAACCTCAGCAAGGCTCACGTGGCGTTGGTATCGAAGATTGCATATCACCTTCTGCAGGGAAGCAAAACGTGTGAGAAAATTCTTGGTATTTACAAAACAGCTTCCCACACAAGCACGTCATCACGGGAAGATATTACTGCACTAACTAGAATTCTAACGGAGAATAGGGTTGCTGAATACAGAGGAAAGCGGAAGTTTGGTTCGAAGGGGTTCGTTGATCCAAGAAGGCGTGGCATTGTTAAGTTGGAAAATGGTTGGCTCCGAAAATTTCTGGATAAAACTGATTTTGTTTGTGACACAGAGGGGGATGACATCTCGTTGCCTAGAAAACATATGGTTGACGATATCGAGGATGTCTTAACGTTTTGAATAATATATAACGATCTTGTGATTTAGCAGTAGCAGTGGTCATGCTCAATGCAGTCCTCAGGATAGGAAATTGCTTCAAAAAGAGAAAGCGCAAAACGCTTTTGGACTCCAGTGACCCTCTCGACGTCGGCCAATGATTTGAGATTGGGACTAACATCGACAATTTTTTGCAAAAGTGTGTTGCTGGCGACTCCTTCATCTCCAAGGAAGCACATTGTGTGAGATTGTGCCACGCGTGTTCTCCACGACTCCAGCTTTCTCTGTAAACGTCTCCTCGCTGACTGGGACACCTCCGCCTTCCTTGGTGACTTATCGATGGCCTTGGACTTGGTCGTCGTCCTCTTGTCACCAAACAGAAATAAACTGTTTGGATCTTCACCGGAAACATGGCAGTGATAGCAACAAGGACTCTGTCCCTGGCTGGATTTGTCGTACGGTGATTCAAGGAGCGAACAAAATTGTTGTCGAATACACGTCTTTCTTGTCACGAGGGAGGCAACTGCTGGGTCAACACTTTTACCACTAATGCTTCTCTGACGATAAAGGAGAACGCATGTAGACGACTGGCCATCGCGGCCGGCTCTTCCAAACATCTGGAGAAAGTATGACGTAAATATGAGTTTAGATTCATATGTTATTACCTGAAAAACTTCAGTGACTGCTCTAGGGAGCCCATAATATACTACCAGACGGACATCATTGACGTCTATTCCCTTCAGACGGGAAGTAAAGTATTATAAGACAAATCAAAAGTCGAGACTTTGATTTACCATCCCAAAGCCTATTGTTGCAATGACAAGGTGAACGTCCCCATTCCTAAATTTCTTCTCTGTACGTCTTTTTGTAGCCGTCGTCAGCGACGAGTAGTGCACGGCAACCTTGTCAGACCACCTGAGCATGCCCCACAGTGTTACAGCCAAATCCTTTTTCCCCACGTAAATAATGGTCTTGATCTTCTTCCCCTCTCTTAGATTGTTGACTATGGGTTCGATTGTCATCTGTAGAGCACACGGTGAAAGGAATGGTTACATAAGCAGTAGTCATACCTCGTTTGTCAGCTTCATAGGTCTCACAATATAGAAAAGGTTCGGTCTGTTAAGGGGCAGTGAGATGATGATAGGTCGGTGAATGTCAACTCGTTCGAAAATTTTTTTCATCAGCGACCGTGTCACAGTAGCAGTCAGGATCATCACGGGGCAGGAGCAGTAAACTCTCAGCCGTCCAAGTTTGGCGTAGTCCGTTCGAAATTCATCCCCCCTGTACAAGTAATCCTTTATGTCTTTTAGAGAGATGTACAATACTACCATTCGGCAACGCAGTGCGCTTCGTCTACTGCTATAAGCCTAACACGTTCCGCAAGCACTGTCTTTATGACGTTAATCCACGCAGGACTAACAGCACATTCGGGTGAAAGATAAACTAAGAGAGTCATAAATAGTTGACAATTTGGATTATTCAGGCATCTTACAGAATAGGCATTCCTTCAAGCAGGATTCTGAGAGCGTCTGTATCTCTTTGACATTTATGCACGAAATAGCAGTGAGTCCCAAATTGTTTAATTTATTGACCTAATTATGGATGCTTGCCATATCACATACATGTACTCAACGTATTGTACCTGTTCTATCATAAGGGCATGCAAAGGACTGATCACGATGCAAGCGGAAGACTGCCCAAACAGCAGAGGGGCTAACTGATAGCAGAGAGACTTGCCGCTGCTGGTGGTCATCCTCACACCGACGTCTACACCATCTGCTACGGCTCTGATGGCTTCAAGCTGTCCTGGCCTGAATGTCTCCAACTTGAAAACAGATTGGAGAATTTTCTGTGCCCTTTCAGCGACGGACGGCGCAGTTTCGGCATGCGAAGAAGTCATGATTAGCGACGGGACGTTTGGCACCAATTAGCCGGTTAGAGGTGCGATAATGTCATTAGATATTGTCCACTGGCATGCAGGCAAGCAGTGAAGCAATTACTTTACTTACGGAGGTGACATTTTAATTACAGAGGTGACATCGGCAGTATGTTATCCGCCACATGACCGACCGCTGCCCCCAAAAGGGGGCTGATCACGTGAACTCAAGTACCAGGCCCTTCTCCTCCCCGGGTTTATCCGGGAGCAGAGGAGAAGGGCCTGGCGCACGCGAGGCTAGCGTTTTAGAGCCTCGTCATAAATCTTTTGAAAAATTTCGTCGGTATCTTCATCTGATTTTCTGCAATTGCTCTCAAAGCTGTTCTTGTCTTCTTCTGGCATTACGTAACTTTCCTGGAAAGTCGTTTCGCTGACCTATACAAGAAAACGTCAACATCTATGAAAAGTTGTTTTTGCCACGGGAACTACCTCCGATTGGTTGTCTTCGCTGCTATTTTGAACTGAAATTTGGCTACCCAAAATTTGTACGAGAGCTGCCACGACGTCGTACTGCTTCTTGAAGTCCGCTTCAAGAAGAGGCGTTCTGCCAAACTGCAACAAAAGTCGAAAGAAGCTAGAATGTGAATAAGAAATTCGTACGGCATTTTTTGCATTTGTATCAGCTCCAGCTGAAACAAGATACTCAACCGTTTCAGCGTGGCCTTCGGCGCACGCCCAATGAAGTGCCGTATAGTCAGACTGAACACTCATAAATATGACAAATCTTCTGATCTGTGAAGCAGAAATACCTTATCAGGTTCATTGATGCGGCATCCCATGTCAACAAGTTCTCTAGCAATACACAAATGACCACTACGACTCGCAAGAGCGAGAGCTCCACAACCATCCTAGATCAAAGACTTGATTATTATCTACCTGACGCAGACGTAACGCAGAGCGGAACAGGCATATTGATCGATCACTTACGCTGTTTTGTGCAAAAACGTTGCAACCACGTCGAAAAAGAATTTTCAGTACCTCTGAATTTCCGTTATAGGCGGCACAAAGAAAAGGCGTATATTCAAACTGCAATGAAACCTTGAGAACATTACCCCAAATAGGATCGCCTTTAACTTTATACCTCTTCTAAAGCTTCTATATTAGCGCCTGATGAAATTAGAAAATAACAAATTCGAGCGTGTCCTTGCTGAGAAGCCCAATGAAGTGACGTATATCCAACCTGGGAATTTCATTTTGGGAAACGTTCGCATAAATCATTTCTTAATAGTACCTGATGACGTTCATTGGCGCTGAATCCCATTACGACCAGTTTCCTTGCGATATCCAAATGACCGTTTGAACTTACAAGTGCTAGAGCTCCATTACCAGCCTAAAAAAATCAAATCACTAAAAGACTATCACAAAAGGATTTGCCATTACTTACGTTTGTTTTAGCAGAAACATCGCAGCCCCAACTAATAAGAACGTTCATTACTGCTAATGTGCCATTGAAGACAGCACAAAGAAAAGGCGTCAATCCCAACTGACGTGAAACAGCAAGAATGAAATAACCCCACTAATAACATGCTAATATACTTTGTCTAAAGCTTCCACATGGGCTCCGGCTGAAAGCAAAAAATTCCGTAATTTCAACTGTTGGAGAGAGGTGAAGTGCAGTTTCGCCGCGCTAAATCAAAAAAGAAGTCAGTGCAAATTGTTTGAAAGGCGTAAGCTATCTATATATCGCTGCACTCACAATGTCCGTCGCTTCTTTCCACTTTCCCGGATATCCACGAATGAACTGCAATACTGTATTTGTATTTCCTTTGACAACAGCGGCAAGGAACTCTGCAAGAGCGAGCAAATAACGAGATTCAGCACTAACCCTAACTTCTCAACCAATCGATCGAATGAATCTATAGAACCGACATGAAAACGCGATTATTACAAACCGTCTTTTCCCGTCGAAAAGCTGTTTGAGACGCTAGTAGGCGTTCTAGAAAGACCTGCTTTTCCGCAAAGAGTTTCTGGGGCGTCACCCTACTATCCGGGTCTTGAAAACCCGGCACTTCGGCAAATATACATTCTTTCAGACATACTTTATTGCAAGGTGATGCTGCTGCCTTGGAGTAGCCTCATTTCCAGGCTCTTCTCCGGATACCTCGAGGAGGAGAAGGGGCCATAGGTCTGCGTCTTTGACTAGCTGTCTACGTGACCCTGGGTTAATTATTAATGTGTACCAGTGATTTTTCTTTGACCTGACTCTTATAGGGGTTCTTCGCGAATGACCCATTGTAGCGTATCGAGACGTGCCAATCATAGTAGCTTCAAAGCGTAGCCTATCAACATTCTGATTGGCATGTCTGGGTAGTTTCACGTCGCAAAATACTGGCTCCGTAAGTGTGCAGTTCCGCCAGTGGTGTCATTAATGACGTCAGCATCGTGAGGAACCGGCCCTTAATTAAATGTTGGACAAGATTTATTTTACGTTAGAAAAAAAGCGAAAAACGAACACGTGACAGCAGCATTTACAAAACAAAAACGAAAAATGAGTGTCTGTTGCCTTTATTTTCCCCATTGCGACAAATTTGAGCGCAATTGTGCCAACTTCAATTTTGCACATTCGAGAACGACTTCCCCAGATTGCTTACTCACTGCGCGAACATCTTGAAAAAATGCTCCTTTAATAACGTTCAGGATTTTCAACTTATCCGGAAGATTGCAAATAGTGAGACTGCTTCCGCTTTCCGGCTTCACATAACACTTCGTGTGCGAGGCAAAACCTCTAAAATATATCAAACGACACTGATGATATTTGGGTAGAAACTTGATGTAGCTCGATGTGAGAATAGGAGCCAATTCCTTTTGCAGGCATTTGCGCGTTGCATCGATCCAACGTTTGGAAGTGCTACTGAACGTATTGTAGGTTTCTCCAAAGAGATTGCAGAATTTCTTTGCAAAGCCTATTGAGTAGTCGTACGTGTTGCCTTCACAGGGAAACTGCTTTTCGAGGCAGTCTTCGTACCAGCTGCAGTCGCGACCGCTCGGTTTGGTGCACGACGTACTCGGCCTCTGATTGAGCCAACCGTGACAGGAACATGCCAATGAGAGGAAAAGGAGCGCTGCAGTTGCCGTCTTCATGAACGTAAGATTGTGGGGTGGAGTTTTCTTTGACTTGCGCAGTTGTTCAACTCAGCCCACGCATCGTAGGGGGCATCGTACGTGTCGGGTCCTTAGAGAATGAGACGATGAAGAGAAGTAACGAACACGTGATCAAAGAATCGCAGTCCCGGATACGGTCGCGTTTGCGATCGCTGAAGAACGAGTCCCTAGCCGATTTTCTCGCTTTTCCTTGGTAACATCAATTGAGTGGATAACCTATCGACCTCTGTCTCAACGCGTACGTAGTGGGGGACCCCTCCAAGGAATATCGCACTTATTCTCTCTTCTCCTTCTCTCCCGCCTCGCAGTTCTCTTTACGCAGGAGCCTTTCTAACTTTCTAGATGTTCTAGGTCTCTTCTTCCTCGCGCTTGCTACAATTGCGTCGTTTGGCAGTTCAGTCCCCGTTCCATATTCTCGTTGTTCCCGGATACGTAGACGGAGAAAAGGCTACGTTCGCTCCAGGTCCGTCAATGAAACATCTGGCTCTAAGGGCTTTCTTTGCAAATTCATTTTATTTTTAACTGCACAGTCCGTTTGCCTTGGCAAGGTCACTCTCTGATAGAATGATGAAGGCTTTCGAGTGTTCTCACTATTGCTCGAAATGTAGGTCGCATTGCTGGCTCGCGCTGCCAACAGCTTTCCATCAGCCTTACAACGCCGTCGGGGCAACTGCGTGGAACGGTCGGACGAATTCCTCTGTTGCATATATGGTCAATAAAGCTGTTTAGATGCTGAGGAAGGTGCTGGTCATCATAGGGCTTTCTTCTCGAGAAGATCTCCCATATAACAATTCCAAAGCTAGAAGAGGAATATTCGAACAACGTATGGAATTGCCGGTGAGTTAATTACCTAAAGACGTCGACTGAGGCGCCGTATGCCTCTTGCATCAGAAGCTCAGGAGCTTTCCACAGACTTGTCCCAAGTCGACACGACATTTTCTTGTATCGTGCGAGCAAGAGTGGCTGCGTCTCGTCGTCATTGTCATCCGTTGAACTTAGTTTCGAAAGTGAGTTCTCGGCGGGCGACGTGATTTCGTTCTCTTGCGATTTCAAGAGCCGTCGCGCCGTTCCGAAGTCGCTCACTTTCACTACCCAATTTTGACTAACAAGCAAGTTGGCTGCTTTTAGATCGCGATGAATTCGCGGCGGATTGAGTCCGTGAAGAAAACGCATTCCCAGAGAGGAGTCCAAACAGAATCGAATCTGCTGTTCGTACGTCAAGCCAATGGATGCATCCATCAACACTCCATGAAGAGATCCTCGAATCACGAATTCTGTAACTAGGAATAGATTGCCATCTTCCTTGAAGGAGCCGGCTCCGAGAAAGAGAACGATGTTGGGATGTCGAAGTTGCCTCATAAAGTCAATTTCTCTCTGAAATTCCTCATTCGAATTGTCGACAAAAAGTCGTTCGTTTTCGTTAAGAATTTTGACGGCTACTTCAAGCTCGCGATATTCGGCAAGCCACACTTCGCCGAAACCGCCTTGGCCAATTTTTCGAATGAAAGTTAGCTCGTCACTTTCAATTCTCCAAACTTCCAGCAGATTGTCTATTTCGTCTTCTCGGTCTTGAAGATCCAACGCGTAGCGTCGCGCTTTCCTGACATACTCTACAATTTTGTAAATGAGAAAGACGACAGCCGCTGAAACCAGTATAGAGGCCACAAACACTAGCAAAGGCCAAAAGCTTTTGCAAGTATTTCCTGAAAAGGGAAACATACACTTGCATTCGTATTCGACGTTCGGTCTCGTAGCAGTGCAAGTTCCGCCAAAAGCACAAATCTCGCTGCACACTGTGCAGTTGCTCGAAGTTGATGAGCCAGGGCGACTTGTGCTAAAAAACAAACTGCACCTGTCACAGACCGGACCACCTTTGTCGCTATAGTGACCTACGTCACACGGCTGACAGCCAGTCGTCAGAACGTCTCCTTTTTCACCTGGATTGCAGCCTGGTTTGAGAGTCAATATTGTGTCTTTTACCTTGCCATCCGATCCAATTCCTCCGTATGCTAGCAAAGTGTTTTCAAGAAAAATCATGCCATGAAGATACCTTCCTGGTTGTCCTAAAGACTCTATCTTTTTCCAGTGTCCTTTCATCGTGTCGTACGCAAGTAGAAGACTTGAAATATGCGACGTTGGACACAAGTCAAGCTGGTCTTTTCCTTTCAAAAGTTTTCTAGGATGCTTCATGCAACCTCCAAAGACAAACATTTGACCTCCACCCATGACAGCTGTGTGGTGGCGCAACGCAAGATTATACGCACTAATAGAGTCTAACGTGTATGTGATCCTGCTCCATTGTCTTGACGTAATGCAGTACTGCCACAAATCATTGAAAATTGACTGAAAATCGGTTCCAGCAAAAATCAACATCTTACTTCCCCTTAAAACTGCAGTGTGCCCAAAACGAGGCAATGGCCCATTCTCTGTCAATTGCTTTGTCCAGACAATGTTTGTAGAAGCATCAAGAGGAATTTGATTCCACTCTAAAATCCACATCTCGTTGCTAGCTAAGAAAACTTGGTTGCCACTGAATCTATGATATATTCTAAAACGAACGCCTCCGTACAGCAGCATTGTATTCTTCTTGTACATGACGGCTGTGTGAAAAGCTCTGTCACTTGGCCAACGAACCCACCTGTGACCGGTTTTTGGTGCCCTAAAAGTTCTAAAGAGAAACGATTCTGGGCAAACTAATACCAGCTTGTCATCTGTTATATAGCGATACACTCCTCCAAATAAAAGCAGACAGCTTGACTTTGACGTTTGAGAGTGTTCAACCGGAACTGAGCTGTGTCCTCTTACATTTAGCGGTGCGTTTGTTTCTACTGAATCAACCATAACTCTCAGATCCTCATCTATAACTCTAGACATTCCGAAGTTCGCTGGAAGATAGCGTTCCCACTGATAAAGACCTGGTTTGGCGGAAAAATCAACAGACAGGCGCCATGCTGCTTCATACATCGTTCCACCTTGCCCAGGGCTCGAAGAATGCGAAAATCCACCTCAAACGTACATATGTTTTTCCCTCGTAAGAGTGTACGTAAAACCGGCAAGGGGACCGGGCTCAGACTTGCTTGGAAGCGTTCCCCAATTGTAGTAACCGCCCGACACAAAAAACCATTTGTTGTTTCCTGTACTTTGTGATAAATACATTCGACCGTAGTAAACAGCAATTTTAGCGCGGTTAACCTTGACAACTGGAAAAGCGCCCTCCCGCAAAGGAAATCCTGGCGATACCATCGTTGATGTATTTAATGGTAACCACACACCGTTCGCGATGTTTTTCAAGGCGAATCGGTACACGATAAGGGAAGGGTATGCAGCGCGCCTATTTGTTATAGACGTAATTGTTAGCATCGGATTCGGCATTGTCACCAAAACCCAGTCGTAAATTTCTTCATTTCTAAGAACTCCCAAACTGCTAGCAAGAATTACTACCTTTTCGCCCAACGGAATTGGTGGTAAGTCGCGCCAAAGCTTTACCTTGAAGTCAAAGATAAAACCTTTGCTTGGATGATCGAGTTCCCCTAGCCGACCCCCAGCAACTAGTAAGTATCTACTAGCAACGCTTGCGTGGCTATGGTACCATCTGATGGTGGGACCTTCATTTAGCTGCAACACTTTAGACCATTCGTCATCTTTGACGTCGTACGAAATTATTGCTGTTATCCTGTCAAAATCAACGTCTCCGCAGTTTTCTTCCATTCCACCATATACTACTAATTTGGTATCAATTGCCACAGCTGCGTGCCCACGTCGGTTGCAGTAAGGATTAGGAGCGCCTTTTTTCCATCGATAAACGAGGAAACCGGAGGCCCTGCTCGTTTCCAGTCGCCATGTTGTGTTCTCGCTTCTCAGTCCGCCAATGAAAACAATAGGACTGCCAGGCAGACTTGGAAATGCCGTGGCGCTCTGGTACGGGATCACTGGCGGCGTCGCACCTTCCACTTTCAAGGTCAGCCACGACTGAGCCACCGGATCAAAAAAGAACGTGTTTCGACTCGACTCCGTGAGGCCTCTTCTAACGACTAGTAGCTCGCGATGGCGTTCTCCACGAGCGACAAATCTTGGAACAGATACGTTCAGCAGGGATATTACAGGATAGCTAAGCGCATGCGAGGCTTCCTTTGTGAACTCGATTGTCTGCCAACTGTTGAAAATGGTGCCGTTTTCTGATTTCACTCTTCCTAAGAGAGTTGCGATGAGGCAAAAATGTAAACGTTTCCAGAAGTCCAACATCATTGAAAAATAATGAAATCGTCTCTGAATCAATGCGTTTATATACTCTACAAAACGCCTAAATTGAGTTAAGAGAGGAGGAGATAATAGAAAGTAAAAGGTGTTACAGTTTCCCTTGTTCTTCGCACTTCAACAACGATCTTCTCCGTGAACATCAGAGAATGATAATAGGTATTTTTGGTTTGCAGCTACTGGATATAAGCAGAAAGAAACTTTTTGTCGGCAATATTGTCAAGACTTCATGGAACTGAAGAGGACTGCTTTTTGCTTCGTGTTTGTATTTGGCGTTGCTGCCGCTTCTGCGAGCAAGTATCAGCCTCTCTCTAGCGCAGTCTATGATCTGGGTCCCTTAGACAAGTGCGTTCGACTTCCATTAGAATTATGCTACACAGTGTACGGATTGAGCAATGACACCATTATTCCGCAGCGAGAGGCATTGAGAATAGCTCAACAGAAAACACTTTACACTGAATTTCAAAACAGCCACAATACTTCAACCGAGTGCGAAAAATACCTCTACTACATACTCTGCTTTGTTGGCGCAAATGAAGTGTGCATCGGAAACGGCCTTGTGAAAAGAAAACTCGCTGTCCCGGTCGAATCGATATCCAAGGTATATATAGTAGCAGCCAATTAGATGTGAAACTCTGCCAGCAAGGCATCTTTTCATTTGCAGAACCTCATGAAACTCATCCCCTGCCTTTTCCCAAAGGAATTTGAAAATAATAAAGATTTATTTGAAATGCAGTTTGCCCTATTTAAGAAAATGGCTTTTGAACCAGTAAGAGTAAAGGAGACGGCCTCCCTGACAAACTGCACAAGCCTGGACATGCCGTTGTGCGACGAAAATCCTCACGGGTCGACTGTCCCGGAGTACATGGCAGAAGAACGTGAATTAATGTACAAAAGAGTTCCAGCGATTGCACCGCCTTTGTTCAAAAGCGCATTCTATCGCATTGTTTGCACTTACCCAACATGTACAAGTGATGGCCGATTGCAAGGATATCTAACAAAGGATCAATGTGTGGAAGCTTTTATGCAGTGGTATGACTAAATTATGAACCTAAAGAGTAATTGAAAACCTTTTTTAGCCTTCCTGAAATCATAAAGAAATTTGTTCCTTATGCGAGAAATAACTTTGGTCTTACTTGTCAACTCCTCTTATGATGACACAAAAAACTTTGAACAAAAATACATTGCATTTGAAAATTCTCTTTGTGCACGCTCTGAGCATTAACCTTCAATTGACGTTAAAAATTTCCATGCACTGCCAATTTAGGTCTGTCTACTAAAAGGAACTTCAACCTAGAATCAAATTCGTTCAAAAATTGACAGCTTCCCTCAGAGTGAATTTTTAGGGTGAGCTTTGCCGAGACTTTTTTGCAAGCAATTATCTTGCCTTTTTTACCACGTTATTTCAGGAAGTTGAATAACTTTGTGCGCTGGCCTGCTTTTTGTCAAATTACTCAAAGAAATCATTCCCTCTTTTGTTCGCAATAACGTTATCTGTGCGCGTGAATACGTGTGAACGTGCTGATTGCCTAATTACTGTTAATTAAAATTTACTATAAAATGGAAGCCCTGTTTTACTCGACGCATTGACAATGTATTCAGTGAACGTTCTACAATTGTGTTTTGCCAGAGTGTTTAATTCATGACAAACGTCTAGTAGATAAAATACAAAAATCAAAAAATCAAATGCAAAATTTATTTCTAACGTGTAAGTTGCAAACTCTGACGAATAATTAGAGAAACAGAGTTACAAAAGGTGAAACGATACGCATTTGCCAGCATTCGACGTGGATATTTCAAGGTAAAAGTAAGAAATGTTTTCGGAATGTAGTGCAAAGCTGTTTTTTTTACCTTTTGACGATCAAATTTAAAACTCTGGAAACTCAATCACCATGAAAAGAGACTGTGAAACATTCCGTTCTCTTCAGTTTCTTCTGCAGTGCTCCTAGAACATTAAATTGTAGAGGATCCCATAGCAAGTACACTATGGCGTAATTTTCTGGAATAATCATCAACTCTTGATAGAGCAATTCCGTTAACGTTAGCACCAACACCCACCACCGGCTCGTTTGAAATGTGCATTCACAGTAATCGCCGTTGCACGGCCAGCAGCTGACATATCAACCAAAAGAGAAAGGTTTTCCGTTGTGCATTCAGTGGTTTAAGAAAACTACACGGTAGATGTTGAAATTGGATTCTACTTGCACTTTGCCAAAAAACACGAGGAGCGAGTAGTGAAGTAAGGTTTTATCCGCTAATTTAATAATTTTGCATTCAGTAATATTGTCAGTTAGTAGTCCAGTGCAATCTCTGTGCACAGTACAGTACCTTAGTAAATGTTTACTATCTGACCCCAAACCCGGATATGACGTTGAAACATCACCCCTTTCCTGACCGATTGGTGTCGCAAATTGGCCTCCATTCGACAGCCTCTAGGTCGTATATGGTTCATAAGACGTCGAAGAAGCAATTGACGACACAGATTCGTCGTTTGCGTTTCCGCTCCTGGCGTCGCCGTGCAATTCGCAGGAATGCGACCAGAAAGAATGAAGAAATCGATCGTAATGATATTGTTTTTGCCCTACACTGCGTTATTTGCTTCGTTTTCGTAGCCCAATGCGCCCATGTGCGAGCTTTCTCGCAGAAGAGCCGTGCCACGTGCTTTCGCACGCTTTGCAAAGAAACTGCGTTCAATGATCTTCTAACGCCGTTTCCACGTCCAATTCTTCTCTGCGCGTTCTAGCATTTAGTAAAGGTGAGTTGAAAAGGAATGTTCTGTGTCTTTTCGAATCGGTTTAAATATGCGATTACATGCACGTCGACGCTACAGCGTTGGCATACTTCTTACTCGTTTGAACGCAGCACAAGAGCGCCGTAACGTTGCAAGACTGAAGCAAAAGCAATGGTCCGCGAAAGTTGGCTCGTTTAATACGGGCTTTGAGAACCCCGTACTCGATAAGTTCTCGCCGATTTTCACTCGATCCATGCGACTATCTGAAAGTAGATGGCACGCAGATTGAAGGAATGCTAAATTTATTTTTATTGCTGCGACTACGTGTCGGCAGTCGGCTGTTTTGTTGTAGAAATCAAGGCAATGTCGTTTTTTTAGATGTCTACGAGAGAGCAGCGACTCATTTACGTCTTGGCCTTCAGTGTCGTCGAAAAGCGTCTGCCTCTCGAAGCGGCAGCCATTCTTGAATACTTGCGACGGAGAGGGGTAAAAGTCGAGAGAGGGGCCTCTTCTCGACCTGTCAACGACGGCGAGGAGAGAGTGGGAGATGCCGTCACCATGCTTAAATCACTTTTTGAGTTGCTTTCTACGAGCAATGATAGTCGAAAGGAGCACTTCTCCGTATTTTGCTCGGCTCTTCGTCAGAATAATCCTCACGTTTGGGAAACGTACCTTCTGCGTTTCACAGGTAAGCAGATAATTGTATTCCTCTTAGTATGATGTGTTGAATTTTTTCTGATGAAGATCTGAACGACGGAGAGTTGGACTCTATGTGCAAAGGAATTGCACGTGATCCATTCAGTTACGCCGAAGGCAGTACGCTTTGAAACCTGCTCGTTTCTTTACGTGCATGGCTTCTCTTGTAGCTACGCCCTGCAGTGATGTTCAATCAGATGTTGAAATCATGGGCTTGTCTTCTCGCAAAAGTACGTGCTGTGAATCGATAATGGAGTTTGATAGTTTGATCGGTATTCTAAGGCTTCTTTCGTTTGGATGATCTGCCAAATGACGAGATAGAAGTAATTCTTAGATCTATTTGGAAGCATTTTCAATGTATGGAATCAAAGAGGACAGATGGAGCACGTTTTGGTATAGGTCATAACTTATCAGTTTCATTTAAATATAACGTATATCTGATCTAAGGGTGCAAGCCGAAAGAGCTGTGCGTTCAAAAAGCCGTCGGACGTCCACGGAAGATGCATCCATTGCCTAAGAAAAAACAATTTGAAACAGACGTTTCACGAGCTATGCTTCATTCTTCCGCGCAGTCAGGCAAGATTTTTTACGGCCTTGTTTCTGTTGTCTGACAGGATATGTACTGTAGGAAAACTGGATTGCAAACGTCTGCTTTGGAGGATATTGGACAATAAGAAAGAGAGGAAACACTTGCGGAATATTGCCAAGGCTAAGAGGAAACTGTCTCATTTGCATTTAGACTCACGTGAGTAAAAGTTAGACCTGTCAGAAAGCAATTTTTTTTCTACCAAAGTTTATTTAGGCGTTGTAACGAATGCAAGCCAAGATTCAGTGGAGTTTGAGAAGCGTCTCTACGAGTTTTGCTGTGAAGAGATTGGCCAGTATTGGCTTCCTCTAGGTCTTCGTCTTGGCTCGTCCTTGGTCGAGCTAGAGGCAGTTGGAGACGAATTTGATCGATATGGTGACAGCTACAAGGCTTTAGCTGTCGTAAGAAAACACATGGCTGACGAGGACGGTGATGCGACATTCAGCAAAATTCGCGCTATTCTCCTCGAAATAAAGCGAAGCAGCGCTACCTCTGCTCAAACTACGAAAATGCCCTCAAGTATGTGCTTATTTCGGGAGCATTTCTTCTTGCTTCAGTGTCTTTTAGATGTACCACGGACAGCTCGACAATTTTACGGCCGTGTTTCGGAATTGGATGCAATTGAGCGTTTTTTCTGGGGCAGAAGAACCAGGGAAAGTCACTTGTCTCCTATCTCTCACAAGTTGCAGGTAATAATTTCTTTATAAATGAATTTCTACTAGACTTTCCGAGTATAGTTTATCTGTGGAATTGGTGGAGTTGGAAAAACACATCTTGCTATGCAATATGCCAACTGCCAAGAAAATGCTTATCGGCGTGGTTTGGTTTGCATCAATGCAAAGTCTTACATGACAATGGAAGCTTCTCTGCGCGAATATGTGAGAATCATTTTTTATTGCAATGCTTTTATGAAAACGTTGTTGTGTTATAGTTTATGTTGGAAAAGGCCAGGGGTGAAGGCAACCTCGATATTTCAGGCGGAGCAACTCTTCAGCAGTTATTTTCGATGTTTTATGAACGAGTCAAGCAGAGCAATCGATTACTGATTCTGTTGGACAATGCTGACGAACTCGACACCATTGCAGATTTTCTTCCCCCATCTTCCGTTGCTTGTCATGTCTTGATTACAACTCGAGCGACAGGACAAAATGAAGTTTTTCAAAGAAAGAACTCCACTGCTCTGGTTCTTGAGACGCTTGACGAATCAGCTGCTGTCTCAGCTCTAATCGGGTTATCAGGCAAAAGTAAAGAGGACTTGTCTCGCACCGAACTTGATGCTGTGCGAAAGATTGCCATAGAGGCACCTGTTGAGGGACTTCCCATTGCTATTAGTCATGCTGCCTCGTATGTACAACGTCACGACCGTGTCACTTTTACAGTTTATTGGGAGAAACTCGTCGAAGAGAAGCGTCAACTCGAAGCGGCTTCGTTGAATTTACGTACTTTTCTTCGCTACTTTCGACTTTCGCACCTAGAAAATGTTTTGCGACGCGCTCGTGTCACAACTCCAACCTCTTTGCTTCGTTTGAAGATTGAACATCTTGAAGTAAGCTTGTTCGACAGACAATCTCTCACCAATGCCATTGAGACACTAAACACTAGGCGTCACGCTTTCCTCACTTGGGAGATGGATATATCAGACATTGAAGAGAATTATCCGTCAGCGTATTCCGTTCTTTCGTGCTGCTCCGTTATGCTTCCTAAATCGATTCCCCAAGAGGTGATTTCTGCTGCACTTTCAAAAATTCATCCCAACTCGACGCCTTTGCGACTCGTCGAAAGTCTAAGCGCCTTGAAAAAGTACACACTATTAAAGCGAGACGAATTCAACGACGGAAGCGAAGTTTACAACTTGCACCATCTCGTCCACCGCAGCATTTTCGAACGATTGAGAGCAAACAAAGAAGCATTGGAGCACGTGCTCGTAACCGTGGGAGACGTGATGGTAAGCTTGATGAGCAGTTGCCAGTTGAGGTACATCGGTGAGCGTAGTAGAATACATCCTCATTACTTTTCGGTGGTAAAGAGTATGATATGTCTGCGAATGCTTCCTAGCGACACTCGTCACATCTGTATTGCTCTTGATATTACCTTTATAAATGGCGAATATGGAATTGTGAAGGAGTTGTCTTCTATGCTAATTGCCAATGTCAACGAGATGTCAAATGTGTCGGGAAAAGAAAAAAGTGAAATTCTGCGTAATTGTATGTGTAGGTGTTGAAAATTGCCCTAGCGTTCTTATTCTCAAGGCTATGTTTAGGTTATATATTGCTGAGCTCTGTAGCTGCCTTTCAAGATGACCATATTGGAGGCAAGAAACATTTCTATAAAGCGTTCGGAAAGAGAAGCATTGAAGATTTTACGGAGGACGAACTGGCTTCAATGCCTAATGGCAAGTGTTATAATTTTCAATGCTTTCACTTTGCAAATTTCCTCAGGTCTAGTCGTTGCTGCAGCGCTTTATGCAACCCGTCAGGATGCTGATTATATATTTAGCAAAATGGCTAAGTTAACGCGATATAGAGATGTGCTAAGACCGAGTAATGCAACACTACTGTTCGGTTTCTATATCATTCCTAAATTTTATTGTATCTGTAGCGTTTTATGAGATGGCATTCGCATTTTTTCAAAGTGGTAAAGTCGAAATGTACCAACACCTTAAAGGAGTTTTCGTTTCGTTTTCGACTTCGCATTCTGAACCTGCAGTAGAGCTTACAGGTACAATGCTGGCATTCTAAAGCCTGTTGGCAGTTTGTAGGCACTTTTTTCTATAGGACTTCTTTGCCTTGCTTTCTGCATGTTACATGAGAGCAAGTATCAAGAGGCTCTTGACTACTTTAAGCAACTTTTGGAATTTTATAAAGCCTTTGGCTCAGTTTTATCGCCACTAGAAGAGATGGCAGGTATCCTAAGTTCTGCGGCAGTGTTAGCGTAAATCGCTTGATGATTTGCGATAAGTACGCGTGGCGGCTTTTGACTGCTGCGAACGGACACGCCAATATGAATTTGGACACGAAGTGTTGAAGAAAGGATTGGATGAAGTTAAAGCTAGTTTATCGGCTGACAACTTTTTTTCAATTAATTGTATGTTAATGAAAGTGTATTATTAGCATCTTTGAGTTTGTTTTTTAGATCATACGAGGTACGGGTACAGTCTGTATTTGCTTGGTAAGTTCACCGAGGCTGTCAGTCAAATGAGGCTTTGCCTTGCGGTTTGTCCTCAGTCAAGGGAACCGTTTCTAGTGAGAAGTAATTTCTTGTTAAAAAAAGTTTCTTTTGTAAAGAATATCATTTCTCTTAGACGTTACTTACATTTGTATGTCACTGATGAAACTCGGAAAACGTGACGAAATAGTTCAAACTTTGCATGAGTTTGAACATGTTTTGCAAAATTTTGCTGTTGATTGCGACAACGATGCTTTTTTAATGAGCGCTAAGGGTAATTGACTTCATGCTGAATTCTAATTTTTGTTTTTTGTTTTTCATTGTTTTCTGCAGATTGTTTCTATTTGTCGAAGGTTTATGCTGCGATGGAGAAGTGGAACGAAGCTGTAGCTCTACTAAAGAACAGATTATCCATGTACGAAAACTTTGGAACGCCACCTAGCTCTACAGCTCTTTCAAGTAAATCGGAATTTTTCGCTATACTTTTTTGCTGAGAAGAGTAAATACAGTGTCAGCTCTTCTGGCACTGTGCCTGCAAAAGATGGGGTTAATTGAGGAAGCATACAATTTGACGAATTCGGCACTTCTTCACTACAATCCAAGGCTATTTTCAGATGACAGTACATTGTCATTACGTAGGCATTCTTCTGCACAGCAGTACAGTACCTGTAATTTTTTTCAGTTAGTAGAGTACAGTCATGGTCTGCCCAAGAGTTAGGAAAAGGCGGCGACTCTATTCCATGAAAGGCAACTGTGTAAAATAACGTAGAGAAAACGTTCGCTTAGTTAACAATCGAGGCTAGGTTTTTGTCGCGACGTTTAATTAATTTCTTTGTCAGATACATGCTTTGGTGTAACCAATGGCTTGAGAATCACTTTCTTTGCTAATTTAATTACTTCTCATTGCCTCTCGCCAATATAACATGGCAATGTTTTTATCAAAGTAACTTGTATTATTTGAATCATCATCTAATATTAATTTGTATTTAGGATTCTCTTTTGGATTGCTCTCCAAATTGAGTATGTCAATCATACGTGCGACGAAACAGAAGATTATCTCAGCTCGGGAGTAGTTATCAAAGTGTCTCTCAGAAGGGGTGAAGAAGCAAGCGCATAGGGGCGATGAAGAGCAAACGGTCGCGGTTTAAGTTTTCAAGAAGAGAAAATAAGTGAGTTTTATTTTTCTTACCGGTTAATTTTATTTCTTCTCTGAAAGAGAATATGTAATGTGTAATTAAGACACGTTCAATTAAATTGGACTGTGCACAGACGCTGAACGCTGCGCTCTATCAACGGCATTTGTAAGAGAAGGCAACTTGCACGAGCTCTTTGCTGTCTTCTGAACTGCATGGGAGAGTTTCGACTGGTTTCCACGCGAATTGCAATTGCCGTGGCCCATCTCAAATAGAATTGTCCTCTTATCATTCACTAACGCATAAAAGGTATGGCTCTATCTCAACAAAATTATTTATTCTTACAAGCGTCACAATCTGTGAGAGAATGCAATCAGAGCGGCAGCAATGATTTTCTAATGTGTAAAGGAAATGACCCAAAATTTTACAGTAATTCGTAAGTAATCAAGTAGCACTTAAACAAATTGGAGCATGCACAACAAACAAACGAATTCTTTCTTTTTAGCACACATTGAAAGTCAGTCGTCTGTCAATTGCCGCCACTCCACACCTCGAGCGCTTCTTCATGAGACGAGGACCTTCGACGTATTGCGCTACTTCGGTGCTCATATCATACCAAAAGAACGTTTGCACATCCGAAGCATCGTGACAAGCGCCCCGCATCACGCCACCGACGCTATATACCTTTTCGTTATAAAGGCAGTACGCATTGTCATAGAACCGACGTAAGGTATCGAGAAAAGGAGGACAATCCCCAACCTTATAACGAGTCAGTTGACCGTTACGTACGTCGAGCGTTAAATGTTCAAAAGGCCTCGTACCGGGCCACGATAAAATTTCTCGACGTAAATGCAGACAGTTACGGTCTGCGCACAGAAATTGAAACACGAACTCGTCGTCGTTCTCGTCGTAGCCTTGAGAACAGAAAGGGACGTCTAGCCAACAATCTGCAAAGGGATCGTACTTGAAAACATCCAAGTTCTCTCCCACCAAACCTATCAGGTTAGAACCGAGAACATAGATATGATCGTTTGATACGAGTGTTCCTTCAACTAGAACAGGCTTCGATAACGATTGGAGAGATGTCCAACTATTCGTCGCCGAATTGTACTGTTCGCATAGCGTGAACTCATTCTCGCCTCTATTGGATCCCATTGCATAGATGCGATTCTCGTAAACAACAACTCCTTTACCGGTTCGATTGAATTGCATGGGGGAAACATCGCTCATCCAACAGCCCTCTGTCGAATCATATCGCTCTACGGAACGATTGCGCCAGCCTCCAATAGCATAGACACTATTGTCGAGAGTGACAACGCCAGGACTATATCTCGCTTCATTCAACGAAGGAAGCTCTTTCCAGACGTTCGATAGATGATCGTAATATTCGACTGTCTTCGTTGCAGTCACGTCGTTTGGGAAGAAGCCTTTCGACTCGGTACTCACGACTCCGCCAACCGCCAAGAGAACTTTGTTTCCAAGACGACGAGTTGGACGCGGTTCACTTGACTTCTCAAGAACGAGACTGCGATACGACTCGTTAACAGAAACAACGGGATGTGATAGGAGAAATTCCCGTTCTACAATGAGAGGAAATCGCACGACTTTAGAAAGTTCTTCAAAACGTGATTTCCGATTTTCCTCGTCGTATTCAATCCACTGCATGACGACATCCCACACGTCTTCCTCTCGACTCACAGCCAATTCATCCAAGGCTAATAATTGAGAGACGATTTCCAGCGAAAGACGTCGAAATTCATCAGTCTTCACCAAATCGACGATATGAACAGCAGCAAGTCGACGTGCTACTGATAGCAACTTCTCGCAATTGTGCTCATAAGCGAACGTCATCCATGTAAGACAATTCGATTTATTCACGTGCTTAGCCAACCCCGTGCAGCAATAGTCGACGACCTCCTCAAACAGCAGACGATCAGCAGTACAGAAAAGAGTGACGTCATTACCGGAAGTGATTGAAATTTTTCCCGTATACGCGAACTCGACGAGGGCCTCCATGGAGGCCGAATCGACGTCGCGAAGGTGAATGCGCTCCTTGGAGCTTTCGTGCATATTGATTGTAAACATTGCACGGAAATAGGCGCTCGCCGAAGCGAGCACCAGTCGATGAGCGGGAATTTCGACGCCGTTGTCGAGAACTAGGACGACGTCGATGAATGTCTTGGACAGACGATCAATTTGAGCAGATCGCAGCAATTCCGACGATCGTTCCGCCTTAGAAAAGGACATTTCGTAGGTTTTGAAATCCATTCTTGGCACGTGTCGCTCCACGTGGCTCGAGAGCGATCCCGTATAATGAAGCTAACCTCACGAGGGGCCCCACGAGGTGCTTACCAGATAAATTCCACTATGAAAAGGTCCGATTGCTCATTCGCCTAGAGCTTGCGTTGTGGGACTGCGCGTGAACATCCAAAAATAAGTCTACTAGTGACGTCACCTTTCAGCAAGTGTCGTATGTGACGTCATGGGTTCGTTCGAAGGCGATCGCCAGACTCGCCTTCGTTTTGTGGCATTTCGTTGGACACTGAAGAGCTGCAAATCGTTTTCCCTGTCCTTTAGGTCGATTAGGATCCAAACGAGCTTCAATTCGGTATGGAATCCGCGAACGAAGCGATTCTTCGCGAACAAATGACTTTTGTCGACAAATAATCGGGCCACGATGAATCACTAGCTAACGCAGCGGCAGATGCGACCGAAGAAGCTCAACGAGCGACGACAACGAGGGTGAGATGGAAAAGGGGCCCCTTTCCTGGATCCTCGCTCTTTTAATCTCATACGATCCCCAAATCATTGGGAGCTTTGCCGATAAAATTGCTGCTCAACAAGCTTTAGCTTATATCTCTAATTAAAAGTTGTAGAGAATTTCATTGGCTATAATTAATGTGCAAGTGGGACACGGTCAGTCGCTTGTATTTAATTAAATAAGTAATTTTTATAACCGGCTTCTGAAAAGAGTATCGCACCGTTCAATCAACCTAATCAAAATATTAATTAATCAACATTTTATTAGTGTACGTTCATGAAGAATTCCATATCACCTTATGGGGGTCTATCTGATGGCACAGCATTTGCCGGATCAAGCAGAAATCAGCGTGTACCAATCACGTTTCCGTCAAAGGGTTCATTGAAAGAGCGGCCATCTTTGTGTGGTAAGTGTTAATTTATTATAGCACGAAATTACATTATCTACAGTTTCACACTCACAGTCCTTGAGTTGAGAGCATCCCATCGTCATATTAATGTGCGTTCAGATGATCAGGAAGACGCCCACAGCAAATATGGCAGAAGAACGTTGCCAAGACGGGCCCATCAGAATAATAATGACTGTGTCACCGAGGCTACGGAGCAGGTGCCAATAAACTTTTTGCTTTTTTAGGGGCCCCCATTAGGCTCCCGAATGACGTCAAGGCTGCAGAAAGAAGAATTTTTAAATAAGGGTATGTTAACACGAACAAGTGTTCGCACATTTTCACGTGAAAATATCATTTTTATTCCAGCCGTCGTGTGGGCGCTTTTGTTTAAAACAGTGGGAAAAGGGTCCTGAAATTGTGCTGATGACGTCACCGTGACATTGCTCTCCCTTAGTGAAAAATCAATACTCTTTCCTAGGAGAAATGTATAGTACGCAAATCAGCCGGAGGGGAAGACCGCCGTAATAAATTTAGTCTATGAAAATGATGGGTTTTCTCAACGTTGGTCTCTCAGCAGTTGAGGTAAACGTCTACGCATTTCCTCTTTCTATTCTTATCTTTGTTTTTTAGGCGTTCGGGGTCCTGAGTACGACCCCGTCAACAAAAAACTGCTCCGTCGGGGTCCTGAGCACGACCCCGTCATCAAAAACTGCTCGCGCATGAAAGGGGAGGGACGGTTTATTTATTTAATAAATTCGAAAAAATTGCACAGAGTCTCTCGTCGCGTTTTCCGAGGCAGTTTTTGTTGACGGGGTCTTGCCCGGGACCCCGATGGAGCAGTTTTTGTCGAAGAGGTCGTGCTCAGGACCCCTTGAAGACCTAAAAGTACACGTTAGAGTGCGTTCAGGAGCCTTCCTTTGCTGAAGTTCGGTGCACTGACCTAAAAGACCATAAGAGAATAGTGCTATCTGAAGATAATAATCGACAAAAAATGTCTACAAAACGAATAGTCAACAAGGTAGTCCTCGCTTCTTTCACACTATCATCAGGGCTCACAAGCGACGTCAGCGTCTGATGTGCTGATCGAAAATTACAAAAATTGCGACATTGCCTATGTGACTCCTTATACTGTATGCATACCTTAACGACTGGTTACGAAGAATGAGACTCGTGGCTGTAGCAATAAACGTCGGAAACACGCACCTGCACGCACAAAAAAGAAAGAGAAATGTAGAGACACATCGACACGCAGTACAGTAGACGTCTAGATCCTTTGCATGTCTTCTCGATTCGCTTTCGCAGCCACGCACCCCAGCCAGAGACTTCACGCTTATGATGTCATTCGACTTCTCAATTCAACTACCTAAAATTACGCCAAGAAATGACGCAGAAAGTATGAAAAACGTTTTAGTTAGATGTATGGTCGCTTTCTTCAAGTCGAGAGCTAACTTCAAGCACACCATGGTAACCCAATTGTCCACAGGCAACAACAGCCGTTCGACCAGCACTGAAATCATTCATGCAGACTCGTCTCCATGAGTCGTCGTATAATATCTCGAGACGCCCGCACGTGGGCAAAACGCCGCCAACCACTCGAATATCACCGTTACGCCAAGAATGATCTGTTATAAGAAGAATAGGCAGTTTTAAGTAAGACGCAAAACAGAACGCGTTACATACTTCTGGGCTTCTTGCATATGTAGGCATGCTGAGACAATCAGGGATCAGCTTGATAATGTATCGCTGATGACCCATTAAAATATTCAAATGCGAGCGTCCCACAAAGATTTTCTCCTTTGAACGCAGTCACAGAATCAAAGGGAATATAAAGTAGTGGCGAACCGTTTGACCATCCATAGCTGTAAACGCCTGTTGATGCAGAAGACGTTTGTGTTAGACCGTAGAAGAACGTCTCTGAAGTATTCGTGGAATTCAAAAATGAAACTGACAACTCAATCAAGGCCAACGTTACGTTCTTTTCTTCTTCCTTGTTGTCGATGAATAAGAGTGTCGCTCCTTTACGAGAACACAATTCGTCGGCTTCATACCAAGTAAAAGACTTTTGTTGCGAAAATCCACGTGTAGAAAAGTAGAGACATGACGATGTAAGACAATACCATTCATCTCCTCCGCATTCTAAAAATATAACGAATTTCATGTACATTCAAATAGCAAGCCGATAGCGTGTATCGTACCCTCACAATAGAAATCCTCTTGCGAAGATACGGCTTTCGGTACAACGACGGCAATGACGAAGACGAAGACGAAAAGAAATCCAATACGTTTAGTCGGTGAAACGGAGACTTGTCGAGCTTCGCTTCTCGATGGCAAAAAGACGGCGGAGTGACGGTGATGGCTCTCTGAAAAGCGGCGCTTTTTGCGACAAATGCATGTAACGACAATGAAAATGAGGAAGACGGGAATGACATTAGCAGTTAATGTAATTGTCGCAACTGCTGAGACAAGAGTTCATTTGTACAAAAAACTATAATGGAAATGTACTAGACCTTGCCCTGAGGTACCAAACGTGGCGAACATCAAAGAAGCGTCGGAGGCATTGGATAAGCAGAGAAGGCCACATTCTCGTAGCAAAGCGTCAGAACTAACACGCCGCTTCTGTTCTTCCTTTGCACTTTGAACGCTAAGGAAAGCCAACAAGAAAATGAAACTCCAATAGGCGAATGCGCTTTGCTCAATATAAGTACCCTAAACGTGACTGGTTTCGCCATGAATCTTGAAAAGCAGCGCTCCAAAGACATTCAACGTCACGTGTCTTAGAAGAGGCGGAGGACGTGACATCAGCTTCCTAGAATAGGTCTAGGTGAGAGAACAACTCAATTACGTCACTCACTTTTATCCTCATCGTAAGACACATTCGTCCTGAACCGTGAAAAGCGTAGCAGTTCGAGAAACAGAGCAGCTAGGAGAAAGAGAGTAAGGTAAAACCAAAAGCGTTACCCTAGGAAGCGTGCGTGGGCTTACCGCGACGCCAAGAGATACAGGAGAGAAATATACATTAGTGACGCTCTCTTTAAGAAACCGTGTCCTCGAACCTCATTTTTACATAGACCGCGGCACTGAGCGATGATTATACATCGCGTTTCATTTTGGGCAAACCGAGTTGCGTCAGACGGTAGCGGAACTGGCACGGACGCTCGGCCTCGAGACGAAGTATTGGCGATGAGAGCGACGATAATGTTGAGTAGAAGCGAAACCTGAGACATATGACTCCACATCACTGTAAAAGGTTTGACTAACTGATGAGACGACTAGCTGCGCATTCCCATCCTTACTATGTTCTTACGCCCACGCCTTAACCATTTGTCATCACACGTCGCCAGAACGTCAAATGAGGTGTAGTTGATCATCCAATATCGACAGACTGATTGCCGACTCCGATGAAGACCATCAGTGTTCTAGAAATGCCAAACAGTGTATGAGAGAGGGAAAACAATTAAAAGGCGGCAACAAAAACATTTACAGCTAGACTCCAAATATTGTCATAAAACACATCGATATCACAGAGAATTCAGTGTTCTGTCTGCATGCAACTACGACTTAAAACACAATGCTCAAGGACAAAGAGAAAAGACATACGTTATGCACAATAAAGAAGAGCAGAAGAAGCTCATCTTACGTTATAATTTCATGTGGACACCGTGATACTTCCACTATAGTCTCAACAGCTCGCACAGGTTTCTTTCTCTCTCTATTTCTGAAAAAATTATACAAAAGATGCCTTGACTTTCATCACTACTACAATAAACTATTCCGGTTATTCGATTTACCTTAATTAAACAGAGTTGCAAACAAAATAATAGCCCTTGCTTGAAAACGAACTAGTGAGTAAAGGTGCAGCCCTCGATCTCACGTCTTGGCAGACTGATGAATTACTGCAAAAAGGACTAATTGTCGCGTATGCCAGACAGGGCTTTTCTCCGTTCAATCCAACCTTTAAAGACAAATGTTTTCACTACTAGTCCAGCTTAAGGTTTACATATTCATCGAAGTCCATGACGGCATGAGAGAAAGCTAGCTCATGGCCGAATACTTTTATAGAAGGGTGAGCAGTTTTTGAAGGCTTGAAAATATTCAACGCTGAATACGACAGTTTCGCTTTTTGACTTAAACAATATGCCTATGTGAAAAGCCTATATAAAAGGAATCTTTGGACAAACGTACGTAGACGGATATATTTAGGGTGAGCGGGCAAAAATTTAAACACGGCGTTCTCAATCAGTTCCTTTTACATGCCAGTGATAAAGGTCGTTTACAGCGTCTTTGTGTAAATTAATTTTGCATCTGATGAAATTTTTATGAGGATTTTTCTAACCAGTGCAGCATTAGGGCAACTGCAATTTCTCCCACTCGTAAAAATAGGGATCGAGAAGGACGATGAGATGTCTGTATGACAGCAAGGAGAAAACGGGTGAGGCCCCTTTGGGGTTCAGCATCACTGGGGCCACGGAACTTTTGCTCGCAACGGGCGTTCGGAACATCGCACGCACGCAAAACTCCAGACATATGGAGACTAACCTTTTTGCTTCGCTTTGTGCAACGGAGTAATGAATTCGGCGTGCGACGCACGAGAGACGGGCTTTCAAATGGTGACGGATAAATTCGCTCTAGAGCGATGGGGAACTCCTGAGATTCGCCGACTGCACTGTAGAAATGTACGCCTTTAGGGTACCGTCAAATGAAATAACAAAGAGGCGTCGCGAGCTTTACGTTACGCTTCGCATTGAGAAAATCTGTTCGCGACACCCCTTAGGAAGCCTCACCTTTTCGTAAAAGCGCCAGCCCGTAGAGAAACTGATTTGAAACGCAAATGAGCAAGGCCGAAGCCAGTATTGTGAAAAAATTCAGTCAAAACGTTGGTTTTTTCTCAGAGCATTACCCGGATAACGCAGCTCGAAGTATTAATAGGTTCGATACCCGTCCACGTGGCGCATGTCTTCGCTCTACTTCCTTACAGAAAATTTTCCTGAGGTATGCTACATTTAATTCCTAAAGTTCGCTGGATTGAATCGAGAGAGTTTTTTTGTCCTCTTCCAACTACTACTGCACATTGAACATGCATGTACGCATTACACGTGATTTGACGTTGTGCCTCTTAGAATGGCGCGCGCCAGATGTCACACGATCGAAGCACTAACCTTCTAAAATTCTAGACGCAGATGCTTCCAATGTGATGAACCGAACGGCTACTACAGAACGTCAACCGTGAGCACGACCTAGAAACATTACTTAGTTACAGTGGCTTATAGTTGCACTCAGGAAAAAAAAATCAAAAGACATTATCTTTGTCTCTTGACTTAATCAGGTCAGCAGCTGCTTCACCAGCAATTCGGCGTGTGAATGCCCCCTCTCCATCGCCCCGGGAAACATGAGATCACCGTTCGATAGGGTAGCTTCACTGTACGCGATATATATATAGAACCAACCGTCACAAAGCCGCATCCACCCTGAGAAAATCGGCCAGTCGTTTCAATAATGACCGAACGAAAGCCTCTTTGACGCCCAAGCTCCGCGTTCTTGGCTAGTAGTCTCGTCGCTATGCCTCGCCTTGAAAAACGCTTATCCACGGCCAAGAGGAACTGGTGCAGATACTCGCAGGGCAAGGGCTTCTTATCCAGTTTGGTTAAGTACTCAGCCTGCATCTTTTCTAGACTTGATAGAATAGGCATATACTCTTCCACACAAATAGTTCCGTCTTTCATTGCAGGATCGTTTTCTGGAACGAGAGGGCGTGTCAAGTCCTCGCTTATAATTACCCCGCCCACTTGGCCGTCGACTAAGCAGACTGTTGTGAGCTGTGGTGATACGCTTCGCTCGGTGTGGAGTCGTGATAACGACAGCAAGTATTCGGGGATGAATTGTTTGTCCGTCGCCAATGGCTCACGAAACGAGGCGTACGTCTCTTCGCCGCATTTTACCTGACTAAGCATTCGTGGCACACTTTCTCGACAATTCCATCGCGCACGGCGAAGGCGAAAGGCTTTTCTTCCAAGACAATGACCCCTCGATCGATTGGATTTGCTGCTACGTAACCTTTTCCTTATGTTTCAATCACAGCGGAACCCCTCTCACGAGTTCTCGAGACGCCATCTTAGTTGAGGAGTAACTTCCCGTAGTGTCCGGGCCCTATCCACTGACTCGAGGGGACGATAAGACTATGACCCGGATATAACGCATCCAGTCCTCGATCTATTCCTCTTTCTCGACTCTACCTAAGGCGAGGAGCACTATCATCAATGCAATAGATTGAAGACGCTTTTTAGATAAACGCTTGTTACGTAGGTGTCGTAGTTCAGATTGTGGAGTGCTTTTCAAGGAAGAACTTCATGATATTCGAGATCTTAGTGTTGGCCTGGTTCGCCTGGATCGTGTTCGTGAGTGGCGTCTCCTGTGTCGCGAGTGTCTTGGCCATGATCCGCGAATGTTTTAGGGGGACCATAAAAGTTTTTCCATTGTAGAAGACGATGAAGATGAAAAGAACCAAATCGTTAACATCCGGGGTCGAGATGCATTTGATCACTATTTTCTGAGCCTTCCCAGGGGCTACTATTTAGTGGACAAAGAGGAAAACGCTGTGTTTGGATACAAAAATTTTACGTCCGGTCAGACGTATTTTCGCCGACGTCGAAATGCAGCAAGATGAGAGAACGTTTTTTCCTGGATCCACCGGACCAATATGATGCCGATAAACATTAATTACTTAATACATACAGATAAAAAAAATACGCAACACACCACAAAAAAGAGAAAGACAAAATAAACAGTGACGCTACATCAGCAAAAATTTTCTGCACGCTCCACTCCACGTGCACATACACGTGTAATCGTTGGTAAAGAAATCATGCGGTTGGGTTACCTTTGCGAAGCTGGTTCGCAGTTGACTCTATTATCAAAAAATGATGGTTCATCACATGAAAGTGTCTCTGTCCAAAATTTTTCAACGGTTGAATACCAATCAATAATAGCACATAAGCCCCTCCTAAATGAACATCATTACATGACATTGGAATTTCCTTTTCGTGTCCGTATCAGGGTAGCCGTAGATTCAGTCAAAGACAGTTTTGGGACTCATAGTCGAAGCAGAGAGCAGCAGTTGTGTTGCATTCTCTCGTGGAGTCGAGAGAGATGCGCTCGCTCACCTGCGTTTCGCTTCGAAAGCGTGCATAAACTTTTTGAGCCTCTTCGACGTCGATTCGATCGCATTTCGGACGCGTAGGAACATTCGTTCATCTAAATCGCGTAAACTTCTCATTGTAGCGAGACTGAATGACGTCTGCGAGAATTACCTTACCTTTGGCAAGGGAGAAACACAAAGTCACGGTGACTAAACGTCAATCGACTAAAGATTCTAAATGGCTCTGAACGACAAAAGGCTCGATTCCAGCCAAAGAGAGAATGACTAATGAACGTCTCTACGACCACAAAAAGAAAACGAGGTGAGGCCCCCTTTGGGGATTCGGTATCACTAGGGCCACGGAACTTTGGGTCGCAGAGGCCGTTGTGAACATTGCGCGCTCGCATGATTCTAGCCATAGTAAGACTAATCTTTTAGCTTTACTTTGTGCTACGGACTAAAGAATCGGCTTGCGACACACGAGAAACGGGCTTCGAAAAGGCGTCGGATAAATTCGTCTCTAGAGCGATGGGGAACCACTGAGACGCTTCGATTGCCCCGTCAAAATGTTGGCCTTTCGTGAACAGAATTACGAAGACGCGTCGCAACCTTTGCGTTACGCTTCGCAATACGAAAATCTGTTCGCGGGACCGCTTAGGGAGCCTCACCTTTTTGTAAAAGCGCCTGCGTTTAGTGAACCCGCTTTGAAAAGCCTATTCTCAAGACCGAAGCGCGTCTGGCGAAAAAATTCAGTCAAAACGTTCGCTTTTCTTTTACCATTGCCCGCCAATGCCCGGATAACGACACGTGTATAAATATATGTACGGATGTCCTATATGTACTCGAAAATAATCTGAACCTAAAAACAGCAAGCGTATATGTCGGTACCGTTTCCAATACAAGAATGAAGGCTAAACAAAACCCAAGGTGAGAAAACTGGTGAGGCCCCTTTTGAGGGTTCAGTGTCGCTAGAACCACGAGATTTTTTCTCACAGCGGTCGTTGTGAATATCGCCCGCTTCCATACATTAGTCGCACAAAGAACAACCTCTAAGCTTCTCTAAGATCAACGGAAAATAGAGTTAGACTTATGACTGAGGAGAGACGAGCTCTGAAAGCGCGACGAAAAACTTCGCCTCTTGGGCCATCTGAAACCAGTGAGACGCGTCGACTGCACGGTCTAGGTGTAGGCCTATATGGAATCGCCATATGGAATAATAAACTCGAGTCTGCGAGCCTTACTTTTCGTTTGACAGGCGGAGATGCTCGGGGAGACCTCTTAGGGAGCCTCACTTTTTCCTAAAGCAACCAGCGCCTAAAAAAGGTAGTTCGAACGACATTTCACTATAGCCGAATCGTGTCTCGAGAAATAACTCAGTCAAAAGGCTTACTTTTTAATGGACTGTGACCCGGATATAACGTTCAGTTCCGTTCAATTCAGTTTACAGTTTTATTCTAATACGGAAATCCTTCGGCATATGGGCCGGGAAACCGTATACAGGGGAATAACAGCAAAAGAAGGAAAGACAGAAAATAACAAGCATTAACCACTTTTTGAATTCATGATTGACAGATGAACAGAAACACATAAATCCGCTTATTATTTTACCTAACATCGGTATAGAAAAAGTTCTGAGTTAGTCCTAAATTTCACGTTCAAACTAATGAGATTTGGCTCTATCTCAAAATAAATTCTTTCTTAATGAGAGAGAATGCCGTCAGAGCGGCAACAACGATTTTATAATGCATAAAGGAAATGAGTCAAGCTTTTGCAGTAATTCGTAAATAATGTACTAGCAGTAAAACAAAATGGAGCATGCACACAAACAAAAGAATTCTTTCTCTTTAGGACAGATTGAAAGTCAGTCGTCTGTCAATTGCCGCGACTCCACACCTCGAGCGCTTCTTCATGAGACGAGGACCTTCGACGTATTGCGCTACTTCGCTACTCATATCATACCAAAAGAACGTTTGAACATCCGAAGCTTCGTGACATTCGCCTCGCATCACGCCACCGACGCTGTATACCTTTTCGTTATAAAGGCAGTAAGTATTTTCATAGAACCGCTGAAAAGTATCGAGAAAAGGAGGACAATCTCCAACTTTATAACGAGTCAGCTGACCGTTGCGTACGTCGAGCGTTAAATGTTCAAAAGGCTTCGTATCGGGCCACGATAAAATTTCTCGACGTAGATGCAGACAGTTACGGTCTGCGCATAGAAATCGAAACACGAAACGGTCCGGGTCGTCGTAGCCTTGAGAACAGAAAGGGACGTCTAGCCAACGATCTGCAACGGTATCGTACTTGAAAACATCCAAGTGGCATCCCGATAAACCTATCAGGTTAGAAGCGAGAACATAGATATGATCGTTTAATACGAGTGTTCCTTTAACTGAAACAAGCTTCGATAACGATTGAAGAACTGTCCAACTATTCGTCGCCGAATTGTACTGTTCGCAGAGCGTGACGTCATCTTTCTTGCCTGTAGTGGATCCCATTGCATAGATGCGATTCTCGTGGACAACAACTCCTTTACCGTTTCGACTGAAGTGCATGGGAGAAACATCTCTCATCCAACAACCCTCCGTCGAATCATATCGCTCAACGGAACGATTACGCGAACCTCCAATAGCATAGACGCTCTTGTCGAGAGTGACAACGCCCGGACTATATCTCGCTTCATTCAACGAAGGAAACTCTTTCCAGACGTTTGATAGATGATCGTAATATTCGACTGTCTTCGTTTCTGTGGCGTCCTCTGCGAAGAAGCCTTTCGACTCGGTACTCACGACTCCGCCAACTGCCAGAAGAACTTTGTTTCCAAGACGACGAGTTGGACGCGGTTCTCTTGACTTCTCAAGAACGAGACTGCGATACGAGTCGTTAGCCGAAACAACGGGATGTGATAGAACAAATTCCCGTTCTGCAATGAGAGGAAATCGCACGACTTTTGAAAGTTCTTCAAAGCGTGATTTCCGATTTTCCTCGTCGTATTGAATCCATTGCATGACGACGTCCCACACGTCTTCCTCTCGACTCACAGCCAATTCATCCGTGGCTAACAATTGAGAGACGATTTCCAGCGAAAGACTACGAAATTCGTCCGTCTTCACCAAATCAACAATATGAAGAGCAGCAAGTCGAAGAGCAACTGATAGCAATTTCTCGCAATTGTACTCATAAGCGAACGTCATCCATGTAAGACAATTCGATTTATTCACGTGCTTAGACAACCCCGTGGAGCAATAGTCGACGACATCCTCAAACAGAAGACGATCAGCAGTACAGAAAAGAGTGACGTCATTACCGGAAGTGATTGAAATTTTTCCCGTATACGCGAACTCGACGAGGGCCTCCATGGAGGCCGAATCGACGTCGCGAAGGTGAATTCGCTCTTTGGAGCTTTCGTGCATGTTTATTGTAAACATTGTACGGAAAAAGGTGCTCGCAGAAGCGAGCACGAGTCGATGAGCGGGAATTTCGACGCCGTTGTCGAGAATTAAGACGACGTCGATGAATGTCTTCGACAGACGATCATTTTGAGCAGATCGCAGCAATTCGGACGATCGTTCTGCCTTAGAAAAGGACAGTTCGTAAGTTGTTGGCCTCGTGGTGAAATCCATGCTTGGCGTGGTGTTTCACGTGCCAGACACGTGGCTCGAGGCGATCCCGTATAAGCCCACGAGGTGCTTTCCAATATGAAAACGTCCGATTGCTCATTGGACCGCGCGTAGACATCCAAAAATAGGTCTGCTAGTGACGTCACGTCACGTGTTGGATGTGAGGTTTCGTTCGAAGGCGATCGCCAGACTCGCCTTCTTCGTTTTGTGGCAATTCGTTGGCCAGTGAAGAGCTCCAAATCGTTATACCTGTACTTTACGTCGAATAGGATGCGAACGAGCGTCAATTGGGTATGGAATCGCGAACGAAGCGATTCTTCGCGAACAAGCGACGAATAATCAGACCAGGATGAATCGTTAGCTTACGCAGCGCCAGACGCGATCGAAGAAGTGGAACGAGCGACGACGACGAGGGTGAGATGGAAAAGGGTCCCCTTTCCCGGATCCTCGCTTTTCGCATAACTTCAAATATCGCCAGATGGGTTCATCTTCGTAGACAGCGTTTGCCGGTTAAAGCGGAAATCAGCGTGTACCAATAACGTTTTCGTCAAACGGCCATCTTTTCGTGGTAAGTGTTAATTATTAATTATAGCATGTAATGATATCACTCACAGTCTTTGAGTTGAGAGCATTCTATATGACTATTGTGGATGTCTTTCAATGCTTTCATACTGTACCGGTACTTAACTGTCTGTAAAAGAGAGCGTTCTCTCGACTGATCACAAGTTTTGATTACTTTTCCAGAAATAACCCGGCGTTGCCGGGCGTTGGTTTCTTTTATCAACATCCTAAAAGCGTTATGTTTGTGCTTCAGTGAGAAGCTATTCACTGAAGGATCGAACCTCCTCTCTGTCTTCTCATTTCAGATTTCCGGCACGAAGGCTTTTGGGTAGGCGCACTACCAAAAAGGCTTCATCATAAACAGAATCAATTCACTTCTTGAGGTCTCCAGTATCGGTTGAACAGACGGGACCCACTTGCAATCTCTCGCAGGAAGCTAACCGGATCTTGTAATAATATTTTGAGTCAGATCGCTCTGACTTAGACGCTCTCCTATTGTACTTATAGGGGTCTCGTCGGTCACTTATCTCAGTTAATTTCTTCGGCGGAATGACGGTGTTCATCGTTGTTTCCATATTGCTCGCGACCGCCCTGTGCTCCGTCGCGACTCTCGTCGAAGAAAGTCTCTACGGCGAAGCGCCTATCGGAAATTCGACTCTCGCCCTTCCGAGAGAGAAACGCTTCTTCGGACTTTTCGGAATCGGTGCCGCCCTCATGGGAGCCAAGATAGTCGCCTGCCGTAAGAACGATCACTTCGTATTAATTAATAACGTCATGAAGCGCTTTGTCCAGTGTTCCAGTGCGGTAAGGGCGGTGGCGGAGGGGGCGGGCCAACGTGCTATCGCGGATGCAGCCACTGCGGATGGTTGGCCCGCCCAACGTGCGTAATGTGTGCTACACCGACGTGCGCTAATCCGTGCGTAAATGTCCGCTGCGTTGCGTGCCTCT
This sequence comes from Oscarella lobularis, assembly GCF_947507565.1. Lineage (NCBI taxonomy): Eukaryota > Metazoa > Porifera > Homoscleromorpha > Homosclerophorida > Oscarellidae > Oscarella > Oscarella lobularis. The sequence continues at coordinate 1,880,957 of NC_089191.1, read as the reverse complement.
GCGACGTCGGCTACAAGGGCGATACGTGCGCGGATCCCGTTTTCATGCCCAAATGCGACCGCCGTAGGGGCTCTTTTGCGAGTGCGAGTGTAAAGAGAACTTCACCGTGCCAAACCTCCGAGTCGACTTCTTGCGCCGGTCTGTGCCCGTTTTGCTACGATTGCCTTTTGTCACTGCCATCTCGCTTGCCAAAGCGGGTTTTTAGTAGCTGCAAAGTGCAAATAACCCGGTAAGAGTGTACGTATATACAGTCACCGGTACTGGGGACCCTCACCGAATTTTGACAGATTCGAGAAGGACGGGACAAAGGCCGAGCTTGCAAGCATAATTCGCTAACGAGTGGTCATTGATGCCAAAGAAAACGGTTTTGACGTCCAACTTGAAGACTTTGACGTCACTGTTATTTGTCCATCTCTATGCAAGCGTCGTTTCGCACACCCTACCAAGGTACTGATAAAAGTCAACTGCAACGCTCTAGTGTCGAAGAACGCAACTCCAGCAAGACCTAAGAATTCTGCCTAAATTGCAGACTTAGAAAACTGTCTGTATGCCTCTCTATGCGTAGCAAGGTAAGTCCGTTTTTTTGTTTTCTTCAATCCGTTAGAGATAAATGGCCAATTTCTTTTCTGTGATGCACTGAAGTTATCATACATGCATTAGGGTCTGTGACAGCTACTATCGATGGTTAGAGTAATGTGCACTCTGATGTTACTTTGTCGATTAGGTTGCTAGATTCAGTTAGATTTGTGCATGCCATGCCGACGGATAGTTTAGCTTTGCGTAATTTTTTTCTGATCACCTAAGGAAGAACTTCATGATATTCGAGATCTTAGTGTTGGCCTGGCTCGCCTGGCTCGTCCTCGTGAGTGGCGTGTCCGGTTTAGCGAGTGTCTTTGCCATCTGAACCGCGTGTGTTTTAATTAATTAAGGGGGACCATAAAAGTTTTTCTATTGTAGAAGACGATGGAGATGAAAAGAAGCAAGTCGTTTACATCCGGGGGCGAGATGCACTGGATCATTATTGAATACTGAGCCTTGCCAGGGGCTACTATTTGGTGGACAAAGAGGAAAACGCTGCTTTTTTTACAGAAATTTTACGTCCAGTCAGACGTATTTTCGCCGACGTTGAAATGCAGCAAAATGATAGAACATTTTTCCTTGATCCACCGGACCAACATGCCAATAAACTGTAACATTAATACATAAGGTAAGAAAAATACGCAACACACCACATAAAAAGAGAAAGACAAAATAAACCATCAAGCTACATGAGGGAAATGTTCTGCAAGGGCAAGATCACACACTCCACGTGGACATACACGTGTACTTTGTGTCGTTATCCGGGTAATGGTCGAAGAGACGAAGCTTTTGCCTGAATACACTCCAACACGCGCATTGCAGCCTTTCTCATAGGCTTTCCAAGGCTGTTTCTCTAAGCGCTGGCGCTTTTACGAAAAGGTGAGGCTCCCGAAAGGGTCACGCTCGCATTGCGAAGCGTAACGTAAGGTTCGACGGCACCTTAAAAGTCTCAGTGCATGTAAAAGGTTGGTCTTCATATCCTTGGAATGATGCGTGCGCGTGATGTTCACAACGCTCGCTGCGAGCGAAAAGGGATTTTGAATCCCCAAATGGGGCCTCAGCCCATGTTCTCGTTTTTGTCATAGAGACGTTCAATACTATGGGTGTTATATATGCGAATCTGTCAGTTGTCATTGTCAATGTTAAGTGACCGTGACTGTACATTTAAATTAATTGAAAGTGTCGAGTTTCAAAAGGCATTGCTCCAAAATGGCTCTACGCATTAATAAGCCAAACACGCATTTGCATCTTCTTTATTGAAACATGAATAAATAACTGGGAGCCAAGAGAAAAGGATTGACTATATGCAGTAGTCCTAAAACAATCTCAACAATAGGAGACTTTAGTAATGATCCTAATTGTCTTTCATGTAGTTCACCCATCCGTAGGCAAGCTGACCTACGCTTGATGCTCAACCGACGATCAATGCAAAGATTGCCATCACAGGGGAGGTAGTCGTGTTCCATGTTTTCCAAATAAAAATGCTATTGGTAGCCAAAGAAGACGCAAAAGCAGTTAGAAAGAGGACAACAGTGGTCATCCAGTAGAAGCGTCTCCAGCGTTTCACACGGGGCAGCAGAAAAGTGAACAACACTGTGAGAGAAAAATGAACTACATGTATGGCGCCGATGAAAAGAGATTCGGACGCCCTAGTCAACAAACTGCATCTTCGCCTCTGAGCCCTTCGTCAAAAACTCATCAACAAGAATAAACATTTTTGAAGAATCCTACTACACAACAGAAACTGCGTCACTCCTGCAACGGCGTGACAGATAGCCACGATGATTGCTGAGATACCGGAGAAGTTGTGGTTCATCCCGTCTCACATCGAGTAAACACGTCAACGCAACGACTCAAAGGACGAATTGCCATCACGTGAAGTCGTGCGATTCAACGATTGCGTGCAATCTGCGCATATCGGCAGACTATATACCTATAACTAACAATATGCCTATACTCTGGATTGTGGAACGAGTGCGTCGTCGAAGCAGTCGAAACGGCACCAAACGTAAGAAGTCTCACATACCGCGGTAATGGTTCGTAGAGTGCGGTGCCCCTCTCAACGTAAGGATGGCGTACTAATTGGGTCAAAGTTTCAGACTTGTAGCACTAAATAAGGAGCCGCAGTAGGTGAGGTCGCTACCCCAGTTTTTAGAGATGCGTTGGCGTGTCCTCTGTCGTCGTAGTACGCCTTTAGATTTTCCAGCGGCTTTTGCATTGTTCTTCGAGAGCGGGTTTGACTGGGTGGAGCAATTAAGAGCGCGCGATTGCTACTGGCCGTTCCGTAATCGTATACAGCTGCGAGTCTCTTTCTTCGCAACCACTAGAGAATTAAGAAAGTGGCTATTCAATAATAATAGAGTCACATATTGTCACCTACACGCACCCAGCGTCACTGCAACTTTAGATCAGCACATCAGACGCTGACGTCGCTTGTTCGCCTTGATGGCAGTGTGAAATACATTGTACATTATTCGTTTTGTCGATTATTTTGTCAATTTAGATAGGAAGTGTCAATTCAGATAGGAAGGCACCAGCAGGTATTCATATACTATATATCGCTCCTGAATGCACTCTAAAGTGTGCTTTTAGGTCTTCATGGGGTCCTGAGCACGACCCCGTCGACAAAAACTGCTCTATCGGGGTCCCGGGCAAGACCCCGTCAACAAAAACTGCCTCGAAAATGCATCGGGAGACTCTGTGCAATTTTTTTTGAATTTATTAAATAAATAAACCGTCCCTCCCCTTTCATGCGCGAGCAGTTTTTGATGACGGGGTCGTGCTCAGGACCCCGGCGGAGCAGTTTTTTGTTGACGGGGTCGTACTCAGGACCCCAAGCGGCTAAAAACAAGTACTGATATACACAAATGGTAGACGTTTCAAGGGAAATGAAAGGGCGTTGGACGATTACGATCTACAGATAGAACAGCCCTATGAATCCTGCCAGGAAGCCGTCGTTCTCTGTGAAGAGAGAAAATGTAGAGCAAATGCAAATCTTTGCACCGTTTCTAATTTATTTAAACAACTTTTTAGATTGTCCTCCTGGCTGGTTTCTCTATGCTGGCTATTGCTATGCTCTGTTACCAGAGCCCACATCATTTCACTTCCTTTATTGGAGTTATTATGATCTAATATGCTCTCTTAGCCAAGTCAGCATTAGCAGTTCTCACGAACATGCTTATGTTCTCACTCTCCTTGCCGACATGAAGGCATATGGCATTCTCGATGGTAATGACGTGTGGCTTGGTTTAGAGCGAAAAGGAGAGAATCGGTTTAATTGGGTCAATGGAGATTCTTTGAGGTGCAGTGCGATGAAACAGCTTTCACGAGAGGAAAATAATTGAATAGGCTTGCATGTGCGTGCAGGTACGTCATGTGGGATAGAGGAGAACCAAACACTGACCCTTCTCGTACATGCGTTGCTATGAACTATCGTACTGGCTATTGGTTGACTGCTGATTGCATTAGAAAAAAACAAATGTTATGCAAAGTAGCTCTAGGTATGAGACATGCTTGTAGTTTCCTCTTGACAGCTTTGTTTCCTAGTCGATTTTGACAATGAATTGCGTGCAACAGACGACGCACTGCTTTTCACTCCTCATTGCTGAAAAGATGAAATCTACTACATGGGAGCCTGCTATTATTTGTCTAAAGAAGAAGATATGCCCGTTTCGCAAGATTACGCACATTACCATAAATGTCAAGAGCGCGATGCTCATTTAGCCTCATTTAGCGACATAAGTGAGCATTTCCTTATTGCAAGAGAATCTTCTCCTTTTAGCGGATCAGCGCATTGGATTGGCTTGATTTACAATGATACTTCAAGAGCCTTTACGTGGCTTCATGGCTTACCAGCCACTTTCACAATGTGGGCGAAATATGAGCCGGTGCACGAGAATGTCATGTGCGTTACGTTCGCATTTGACGGCGTTCGCTTTGGCTGGGCTGCTGCAAAATGTTCGACCAAGGCTGGTTATGTCTGTAAAAGTAATCCGAATACAGCGACACGCCCAGTATCTAACATTGAATTATTAGAAAATTTATTCATGGATCCTGCATCCTTACTTGGAACGGTGCCACCTCAGATTTCTGCGAGCCGTTAGTGACTCAAAAAGCTCTTGGTTTCCAATTTATATTAATTTTTAGATGTCCAGCTGTGTTCTAGTGGTTGGACAAAGCTTGGCATGCAGTCCTGGTCGAATATTGAGCTTAGTGGAGAAAGGCCACAACCGCGAAGCGATGCTGCAATGGAAACAATTGATGAACATCGTGGATTGGTTCACGGGGGGTATGGCTGCCAATCATTAGATGATTCTTTTGTGATAGATTTGAAACAAAAGGTAAATCCTACTAATTTAGTTGACAAATTTAAATGAATTGTAATAGAAATGGATATTTATCGAATTTTTTCCAAACCCATTGGCTCGATATAATCACAGACTCTGTCGATTGCCAAACAGGAATATGTGGGAAACTGTGTTTTGTTCTTCTTGGCGGAGACAAGGGTAGAAAATTTCAAGACTACGCATACATTCTTGACGTTGAAAAAAGGAGATCTTACTCGGTAAGAGAAATTGATTTTGACAGCATTTTCACTTTTTCAGTGCTTTTATTAGCTTCACCTAATGCCAGGAATTGTTCCTATTAATAGCCACACTCTCCATTGCTTTGAGAATAAAGATGGATCTAGTCAGATTATTCTCACTGGAGGTAAAGACTTGAATTGCAAATTGAAAACCACTATGATGTCTGTCACTATCGGTACAGATAAACCGTTTATAAAAGATTAGACATGTCTTCTGTATGATTGATTCTACTTCTGTACTTCTATCTTTTCAATTTTTTATGACTTAATTAATTAAGTGCCTGATATATAGGCTGACTTCGGGACATCATGTTTGAGTGGTAATTGTTGATTATATGTCTGACTCGCTTAACTTAATTAATTACGTAATATAACAGGGATACATGTACTCAGAAGGGATGTACGAGGTCTAACGTAAATAGTTAGTTATCGGGAAAGCTCTTTCTCAAAAGTTTCACGTTCCTGGTATTGTCAGTTAGTTGTCTAGTGCAATCTCTGTACAGTACAGTGCCTTAGGTCCCCAAACCCGGATATAACGTCATCACCCCTTTCCTGACCGATTGGCCGTCGCAAATTGGCCTCCATTCGACAGCATCTAGGTCGAATATGGTTCATAAGACGTCGAAGAAGCAATTGGCGACACAAATTCGTCGTCTGCGTTTCCTCTCCCGACGTCGCCCCGCAATTCGCAAGAATGCGACCAGAAAGAATGAAGAAATCGATCGTAATGATATTTTTTGCTCTAAACGGCGTTATTTGCTTCGTTTCGTAGCCCAATGCACCGATGTGCGAGCTTTCTCGCAGAAGAGCCGGGCCACGTGCTTTCGCACGCTTTGCAAAGAAACTGCGTTCAATGATCTTCTATCGCCGTTTCCACGTACAATTCTTCTCTGAACGTTCTAGAATTTAGTAAAGGTGAGTCGGGAAGGGATTTTCTGTGTCTTTTCGAATCGGTTGAACGCTTTGAAGCGATCTTCGGCGATCGATTACTTTTTTATATTCCTCTTTTGATTTTTGACTCTTTGTCTGTTTTTTTACAGCATTCTGTTTGAAGCGGTTTGAAGCGATTTGCTGCTCGATACGCTCGAGATAAGGTATTTCGAGAGAGAGACGTGTTATCAAATTTTTCTCAATTATATTTTTGTTTTATAGGTTGAAGCGGTTACGTACATCACATCGTTGGAAAGATATACGCTCGCAGAGTGCGATCGTTTGATCTAATACTTTCGCCAATAGCTGATATTCTTCATTGTGTTCTCTTCTTAGTTCTCTATGTTTGATTTTCCTATATGATTGATTTTCTTTTTCTGCTTTGAAGGGGATTTGATAGGACGAATAATTTTCTTATTATCAACGGTCAAATAACAACGTGAACATCGAGAACTTGTTAGTAAAAAGTGAGTGGACAGTTTGAAAATTCGAGATTTGACGCATTCATTTGTTTGTAATTCTTAGTTACGTTTGAAATGGAGAAAAGAATGAGAAAGAGCATTCTCTAAGGTCTTATAAGAGAGCATTTGAATAAGCCATTCACTCTTACTAATGCATAGATTCTTAGCTGGACGGGGTTTCTTCAAGACTGTTTCTACCTTGTGAACTGTGGCTAAACTCGTCGTCTCCTGTCTGCCTTCTGTTAAAACGGTCTTCGCCACATTGGATCTTGCCAGGTTTGCTTCGCATCTTAATTGCTTTTTTGCTTTCCAGATCACATACGAGAAACTTTTGAGGTCATTTTCGTTCACCTCTGGGCCCCGAGGTGACTAAATAAAACTGGCCCAACTCTTGAGCCAGAGAGGATAAACGTGGCTTAACCGCAGGGGATTCAATCCCCTACTCCCGTGGCATGAGTGCAAAACTGCCACCCCACTTAGGAAGACGCGGTGGGTTACAATAGCGGTCCCCCTGGAACCAGGCGGGCAGAACTCACATCCGAGGGCTGCCGGTCCCAGGCGTCCGAGCCGGGAGACTAAACAGGCTCTAACTCCGACGGGGGAGTAGTGAGGTTGACCCCCCACAAAACCGAAGCCTGTACGGACCCTCGTGGTCCGTGCAGGTGGACAGCGAAACACGGTAAACCTATGCGCATTTTTTCAGAATTTCCGGTTTACTTCCGGGATTTATTAAATAAAATATCACGAACATGCTTACGTCTACGCTATTGTCTGTGTGCAGCGCGACGTGCCGCACGAGACCTCTTCGAGAAGGTCTCCGAGCAGTTTCAAATCTAATTCAGGGTCATGCTCAGGACCCTCTACGCTACGCTACGTCTACACTAAACGACTCCTACTACCACTACAAAGCTACCTATAAAGAAAGAGAAACACCGCCGTTTCACTGTCTTTTTAATGAAACAAAAGGGTCGCCACAAATGAAACAGGTTCAATAGATACACTAGTAGAAGATTCCCTAAAAAGGGACTAGGATTAAGTAATACAGTCTATGTATTGAGAGATTAACAGTACTTACCTTTATGAAAGGCGATTCAGGCGAGCAATTGAACCACTCAACGAGACGAAATCTACTATTTATATCCTTCGTTCCTTTTCCGAAAAAGCAGATTCGTAGGGTAAAAAAATCTACAGCTCGTGCACTAAATTCCATCCACACCATACCTCTATGAACATTTTCACAACCGTGTATGGATACGGATACTACTAGACAATTTGGGGATCCAATTAAAACAAAGTTGATACTGATCGTTTGCGAAGAAGATCACCCCAGGAACTCAACGCCAACAAAAAACTTTATAAACACTAATGAACCAAGGCACTACTTTTAAAAACAAAAACAAATGCATCGCAAAACAAAAGACTCTTTACTGACTGGCACCCATATCTACTATTACACTCACCTAACCGTTGCCTAGTGATTCGAGACAACTCCATACCCCCGCGGAGATTTTCTTACGCCAATGAGATTACTATTTATTTTCGAAATCCCAAACCCACTCGCCTACAAAGCGCCAGATTTTTCACTCCTTGAGAGAAAGCACCCTGACACAGCTTTCTATTGTATTCTATTGCATTCCCAAAACCTATAAAAGAAAATGAGAAAACGCCATAATAATATTCCCTACTCTGTAAACGTACCTGCCTATTATCTCCTGCATTGAGAAACAAACCAAAGCATCTCACAATGACATCATACACAGAGGACTTAACTCACCTTCTAAAGGCAACTGTAATGATCTCCATGTACACACACTCCAAAGTCCACCACTCCTTCTGAGCTTCTTCTAGCTAGACCAAATAATTGTATAAAGAAAAACCATAATTTCAACTGAGAAACAAAGACCAATTGTCTTCGTAAATTACGTGTACTTTTAGGTGTTCAACTGCTCAATCGGGGTCCCGGGCAAGACCCCGTCAACAAAAACTGCCTCGGAAAACGCGACGGGAGACTCTGTGCAATTTTTTTGAATTTATTAAATAAATAAACCGTCCCTCCCCTTTCATGCGCGAGCAGTTTTTGATAACGGGGTCGTGCTCAGGAGTCAGGACCCCGAACGGCTAAAGATAAGGATAAGAATAGACGTAAGAAATGCGTAGACGTCTACCTCGACTGCTGAGAGACCAACGTTGAGACAAGCCATCATTTTCATAGACTATAAAACACGGCGGTCTTCTCTTCTGGCTGATATGAGTACTCTACATTCCTCCTACCTAAGCGTATTGATGGGAGAGCAATATCACGGTGACGTCATCAAAAAGTCCAAACACAATTTCAGGACCTGTTTCAAACAAAAGCGCCCACACTTCAGTTAGAATAAAAAAGATATTTCGAAATTGTGCCAACACGTGTTCGTGTACCATATCTTATTTAAAAATTCTCCGTTCTGCAGCCGTGACGTCATTTGGGAGCCTAATGAGGCCCCTAACAGAGCAAAAAGTTCATTGCCACATGTTCCGTAGCCTCGGTAGGATTATCTCAACTCAAAGACTGTGAGTGTGAAACTGTAGATGCTGTAATTTTTCGTGCTATAATTAATTAGCACTTACCACACAAAGATGGCCGTTTGGAGAGTACTTTCGACGAGCCCTTTCACGGAAACGTGATTGGTACACGCTGGATCCGGCAAACGCTGTCCTATAAGATAGACACATGAGGTGATACGTAATTCTTCAAGAACGTACACTAATAAAAATGTTGATTAATATTTTCATTAGGTTGATCCAACGGTGCGACATTCTTTTTTTTCGGAAGCCGGTTCTATTCATTAGTGCCTGCGATAGCCAATGAAATCCTCTAGAACTTTTTATCCAAGAAAAAATTAATTTTTTTGAGAACTTATTTTATCGGCAAAACTCCCAAAGATTTACGGCTCGTACTGTATGACCTAGAAGAGCGAGGATCCGGGAAAGGGGCCCCTTTTCCATCTCACCCTCGTCGTCGTCGCTCTTTGAACTTCTTCGGTCGCATCTGCCGCTGCGTCGGCATATTGGCCTGATTAGTTGTGGACAATGTCACTTGTTCGCGAAGAATCGCTTCGTACGGTGATCTTTCGCGATTCCATACCGAATTGACGCTCGTTTGGATCCTATTCGACCTAAAGGACAGGGAGAGCGATTTGCAGCTCTTCAACGTCCAACAAAATGCCACAAAACGAAGGCGAGTCTGGGAACCGTCGAACGAATCCATGACGTCACATCCGACACTAGCTGAAGTCACTAGTCGACTTGGATAACGCATTGTCGCAAGCTCTAGGCGAATGAGCAATCGGACCAGAATCATTTAGCTTCATTATACGGGATCGCTCTCGAGCCACGTGAAGCGCCACGTGCAGAGCATGGATTTCACCACGAGGCCAGCAACCTACGACCTGTCCTTTTCTAAGGCGGAACGATCGTCCGAAATGCTGCGATCTGCTCAAAATGATCGTCTGTCGAAAGCATTCATCGACGTCGTCTTAGTTCTCGACAACGGCGTCGAAATTCCCGCTCATCGACTCGTGCTCGCTTCGGCGAGCGCCTATTTCCGTACAATGTTTACAAAAAATATGCACGAAAGCTCCAAAGAGCGCATTCACCTTCGCGACGTCGATTCGGCCTCCGTGGAGGCCCTCGTCGATTTCGCGTATACGGGAAAAATTTCAATCACTTCCGGTAATGACGTCACTCTTTTCTGTACTGCTGATCGTCTGCTGTTTGAGGATGTCGTCGACTATTGCTGCACGGGGTTGGCTAAGCACGTGAATAAATCGAATTGTCTTACATGGATGACGTTCGCTTATGAGCACAATTGCGAGAAGTTGCTATCAGTAGCACTTCGACTTGCTGCTGTTCATATTATTGATTTGGTGAAGACGGATGAATTTCGACGTCTTTCGCTGGAAATCGTCTCTCAATTATTAGCCTCGGATGAATTGGCTGTGAGTCGAGAGGAAGACGTGTGGGACGTCGTCATGCAGTGGATTGAATATGACGAGGAAAATCGGAAATCACGTTTTGAAGAACTTTCAAAAGTCGTGCGATTTCCTCTCATTGCAGAACGGGAAATTGTTCTATCACATCCCGTTGTTTCTGCTAACGAATCTTATCGCCGTTTCGTACTTGAGAAGTCAAGTGAACCGCGACCAACTCGTCGTCTTGGAAACAAAGTTCTTTTAGCCGTTGGCGGAGTCGTAAGTACCGAGTCGAAAGGCTTCTTTCCAAACGACGTGACAGCAACGAAGACAGTCGAATATTATGATCATCTATCAAACGTCTGGAAAGAGTTTCCTTCGTTGAATGAAGCGAGATATAGTCCTGGCGTTGTCACTCTCGACAACAGTGTCTATGCTATTGGAGGCTGGCGTAATCGTTCCGTAGAGCGATATGATTCGACGGAGGGCTGTTGGATGAGAGATGTTTCCCCTATGCAGTCCACTCGAACCGGTGAAGGAGTTGTTGTCTACGAGAATCGCATCTATGCAATGGGATCCAATATAGGCGAGAATGACTTCACGCTATGCGAACAGTACAATTCGGCGACAAATAGTTGGACAACTCTCCAATCGTTATCGAAGCCTGTTTCAGTTGAAGGAACACTCGTATCAAACGATCATATCTATGTTCTCGGTTCTAACCTGATAGGTTTGGTGGGAGAGAACTTGGATGTTTTCAAGTACGATCCCTTTGCAGATCGTTGGCTAGACGTCCCTTTCTGTTCTCAAGGCTACGATGACAACGACGACGAGTTCATGTTTCAATTTCTGTGCGCAGACCGTAACTGTCTGCATCTACGTCGAGAAATTTTATCGCGGCCCGGTAGGCCTTTTGAACATTTAACGCTCGACGTACGTAACGGTCAACTGACTCGTTATAAACTTGGGGATTGTCCTCCTTTTCTCGATACTCTTCGTCGGTTCTATGACAATACTTACTGCTTTTATAACGAAAAGGTATATAGCGTCGGTGGCGTGATGCGAGGCGCTTGTCACGAAGCTTCGGATGTGCAAACGTTCTTTTGGTATGATATGAGCACCGAAGTAGCGCAATACGTCGAAGGTCCTCGTCTCATGAAGAAGCGCTCGCGGTGTGGAGTCGCGGCAATTGACAGACGACTGACTTTCAATGTGTGCTAAAAAGAAAGAATTCGTTTGTTTGTGCATGCTCCAATTTGTTTTAGTGCTACTACATTATTTACGAATTACTGCAATAGTTTGGTTCATTTCCTTTGCACATTAGAAAATCATCTTCGCCCTTGTGACGGCCTTCTCTCTCACAGAAAGGATCGTGGCGCTTATAAGAAAAAAAAGAATTTTTTTGACCATACATTTTATGTCGTAGTGAATGATTATAAGAGGACAATTGTAATGGAGATGGGCCATGGCAATTGCAATTCGCGTGGCAACTAGTCGAAATTCTCCCCTGCAGTCCAGAAGACAGCAAAGAGCTCGTGCAAGTTGCCTTCTCTTACTAACGCCGTTGATAGAGCGTCGCGTTCAGCGTCGGTGCATGCACAGTCCAATTATCTTGAACGTGTCTTACACATTACGTATTCTCTTTCAGGGAAGAAATAAATCTTACCGGTAAGAAGAATAAAATTCACTTATTTTCTCTTCTTGAAAACTTAGACCGCGACCGTTTGCTCTTCATCGCCCCTATGCGCTTGCTTCTTCACCCCGTCTGAGAGACATACTGATAACTACTCCGTATTCTCCCGAGCTGAGGTAATCTTCTGTTTCGTCGTACGTATGATTGACATACTCAATTTGGAGAGGAATCCAAAAGAGAAACCTAAATACAAATTAATATTAAATTATGATTCAAATAATACAAGTTACTTTGATAAAAATATTGCCATGCTATCTATATTGTCGAGAGAAAATGAGAATTAATTAAATTAGCAAAGAAAGCGATTCTCTTGCCATTGGTTACAGCAAAGCATGTATCTGACAAAGAGATTAATTAAACGTCGCGACAAAAACCTAGCCTCGATTATTAATTAAGCGAACGTCTTTTCCACGTTAATATACACAGTTGCCTTTCATAGAATAGAGTCGCCGCCTTTTCCTAAACTCTTGGGCAGACTCTGATTGTACTCTAATAACTGAAAAAAATTATAGGTACTCTACTGCTGTGCAGAAGAATGCTTACGTAATGACAATGTAATGCCATCTGAAAATAGCCTTGGATTGTATTGAAGAAGTGCCGTTTTTGTCAAAATGCATGCTTCCTCAATTAACCCCATCTTTTGCAGGTACAGTGCCAGAAGAGCAGACACTGTATTTACTCTCAGCAAAAAGTATAGCGAAAAATTCCGATTTACTTGAAACAGCTGTAGAGCTAGGTGGCGTTCCGAATTTTGCGTACATGGATAATCTGTTCTTTAGTAGAACTACAGCTTCGTTCCACTTCTCCATCGCAGCATAAACCTCCGACAAATAGATACAATCTGCATAAAACAATGGTAAACCAAAAACTAAAATTAAAATTCAGCAAAAGGTCTATTACCCTCAGCGCTCATTAAAGTGTCGTCGCAATCAAGAGCAAAATTTTGTAAAACATGTTCAAACTGATGCAAAGTTTGAACTACTTCGTCACGTTTTCCGAGTTCAATCAGTGACATACAAATGTACGTAACGTCTTAGAGAAAAGAAATTCTTAAAAAAGAAACATATTTTTTCAAGAAATTACTTCTCACTAGAAATGGTTCATCTTCCCTTGACCGAGGACACGCCGCGAGGCATTGCCTCATTTGAGTGACAGCCTCGGTGAACTTACCAAGCAAATACAGACTGTACCCGTACATCGTATGATCTAGAAAACTAACTCAAAGAAAGATACTAATAATATACTTTCATTTACATACAATTAATTGAAAAAAAGTCGTCAGCCGATAAACTGGCTCTAACTTCATCCAATCCTTTCTGCAATAGTTCGTGTCCAAGTTCATATTGGCGTGTCCGTTCGCAGCAGTGAAAAGCCGTCACGCGTACATTTACTGATCACAAATCATCAAGCAATGTACGCTAACACTCACGCAAAACATACCCGTCATCTCTTTAGATAGTGGCGATAAATATGAGCCAAACGCTTCATAAAATTCAATAAGTTGCCTAAAGTAGTCAAGAGCCTCTTGATACTTGCTCTCATATACCATGCAGAAAGCAAGGCAAAGAAGTCCTACAAAAAGCGCCTCCAAACAGCCAACAGGATTTTGAATGCTTACATTGTACCTGTAAGTTTTACTGCAGGTTCAGAGCGCGAAGTCGAAAACGAGACGAAAACTCTTTGAAGGTCTTGGTACTTTTCAAGTTTACCACTTTGAAAGAATGCGACTGCCATATGATAAAACGCTATAGATACAATAACATGCAGACATGATAGAAACAAAACAGGAGTGCTTTTTACTGTTTATCAGCCCAACTCTATGTCTCTCTATCTTAGACATTTTGTTAAATATAGTATCAGCGTCTCGACGGGTTGCATAATGCGCTGCCGCAACGACTACACCTAGAAAAATCGCCTAAAAAAGCATTGAGAACTATAAGAGAACACTCGCCATCAGGCAGTGAAGCCAGTTCGTTCTCCGTAAAATCTTCAATGCTTCTCTTTTCGAACGCTTTAAAGAAATGTTTCTTGCCTTCGGTATGATCATCTTGGAAGGCAGCTACAGAGCTCAGTAATATGTAACCTAAATATCGCCTTAAGAATAAGAACGCCAGTGGCATTTTCAACACCGAGACATACAATAACGCACGATTTCACTTTCTTCTCTTTCCGACACATATGGAATTTCGTTGACGTTGGCAATTAGCATCAAAGACAACTCCTTCACAATTCCATATTCGCCAAATCCAAAGTTAAGATTAAGAGCGAGACGAATGTGACGAGTGTTGCTAGGAATCATTCGCAGAGCAATCATACTCTTCACCACCGAACAGTAATGAGGATGTATTCTACTACGCTCACCGGCGTACGGTAACTTGCAACTGCTCATCAAGCTTAGCATCACGTCTCCTACGGTTACGAGCACGTACTCCAATGCCTCTTTGTTTGCTCTCAATCTTTCGAAAATGCTGCGGTGAACGAGATGGTGCAAGTTGTAAACTTCGCTTCCGTCGTTGAATTCGTCTCGCTTTAATAGTGTGTACTTTTTCAAGGCGCTGAGACTTTCGACGAGTCGCAGAGGCCTCGAGTTGCCATGAATTGTCGAAAGTGCGGCAGAAATCACCTCTTGCGGAATTGATTTGGGAAGCATAACGGAGCAGCACGCAAGAACGGAATACGCAGACGGATAATTCTTTTCAATGTCTGATATATCCATCTCCCAAGTAAGGAAAGCGTGGCGCCTAGTGTTCAGTGTTTCAATGGCATTGGTGAGAGATTGTCTGTCAAAGAAGTTTATTTCAAGACGTTCAATCTTTAAACGAAGCAAGGCGGCTGGAGTTGTGATGCCAATGCGTAGCAAAACATCTTCAATGTGCGAGAGTCGAAAATAGCGAAGAAAAGTATGTAAATTCAACGAAGCCGCTTCGAGTTGACGCTTCTCTTCAACGAGTTTCTCCCAATAAACTGTAAAAGTGACACTGTCGTGACGTTGTATATATGAGCCAGCATGACTAAGAGCGATGGGAAGTCCCTCAACAGGTGCCTCAATAGCAATCTTTCGCACAGCATAAAGTTCAGTGCGAGACAACTCCTCTTTAGTTTTGCCTGATAACCCGATCAGAGCTGAGACAGCAGCTGATTCGTCAAGCGTCTCAAGAACTAGAACAGCTGAGTTCTTTCTTTGAAAAACCTCATTTTGTCCTGTCGTTCGAGTTGTAATCAAGACATGACAAGCAACGGAAGATGGGGGAAGAAAATCTGCAATGGTGTCGAGTTCGTCAGCATTGTCCAACACAATCAGTAATCGATTGCTCTGCTTGGCTCTTTCATAAAATATCGAAAATAACTGCCGAAGAGTTGCTCCGCCTGTCATATCGAGGTTTCCCTCACCCCTGGCCCTTTCCAACAAAAACTATAACACAACAACGTTTTCATTAAATTTAGCATTGCAACTAAAAAAGATTCCCACATATTCGCGCAAAGAAGCTTCCATTGTCATGGGAGACTCGGCATTGATGCAAACTAAACCAGGGTGATACGCTTTTTCTTGGCAGTTAGCATATTGCATAGCAAGATGTGTTTTTCCAACTCCACCAATTCCGCAGATAAACTATACTAGCACATGATAGTAAAATTCCTTTATAAAGGAGAATATTACCTGTAACTTGTGAGAGATAGGGCACAAGTGACTTTCCGTGGTTTGGCTGCCCCAGAAGAAACGCTGTATTGCCTCCAATTCCGAAACACGACCGTAAAAATTGTCGAGGTGTCTGTGGTACACCTAAAAGACAATAAAGCCAGAAGAAATGCTTCCAAAATGGGCACGTACTTGAGAGAATTTTTATGGTCTCAGCATAATTAGCGCTACTTCGTTTTACTTCGAGGAGGATAGCTCGAATTTTGCTGAATGTCGCATCACCGTCGTGGTCAGCCATGTGTTTTCTTACGACAGCTAAGGCCTTGTAGCTGTCACCATAACGATCAAATTCGTTTCCTATAGCCCTTAGCTCGACCAGGGACGAGCCAAGGCGAAGCCCGAGAGGAAGCCAATATTGGCCAATCTCTTCACAGCAAAATTCGTAGAGACGCTTCTCAAACTCCAATGAATCATGGCTTGCATTCGTTGCAACGCCTAAAATAAACTTCACTGCTTTCTGACAGGTCTAATTTTCACTCACGTGAGTCTAAATGCAAATGACTCTTAGCCTTGGCAATATTCCGCAAGTGTTTCCTCTCTTTTTTATTGTCCAATATTCTCCAAAGAAGACGTTTGCAATCCAGTTTTCCTACAGTACATCTCCTGTCAGAGAACAGAAACAAGGTCGTAAAATCTTGCCTGACTGCGAGGAAGAATGAAGCATAGCTCGTGAAACGTCTGCTTCAAATTGTCTTTTCTTAGGCAGTTGAACACATTTTTGCACCTTCCGTGGACTTCTGCCGGCCTCTTGAACGCACAGATTTTTCCGTTTGCACCCTTAGATCAGATATACACTATATTTAAACGAATCTGATAAGTTATAACTTATACCACCAACACGTGCTCCATCTGTCCTCTTTGATTCCAAACATTGACAATGAATTACTTCTATTTCGTCAGTTGGCAGATCATCCAAACGAAAGAAGCCTTAGAATACCGATCAAACTATCAAACTCCATTATCGATTCACAGCACGTACTTTTGCGAGAAGACACGCCTTTCATATCAACTTCTGATTGAACATCACTGCAGGGGGTAACTACAAGAGAAGCCATAGACGTGAAAATAAACGAAGACGTTTCAATGCGTACTGTCTTCAGCGTAACTAAATGGATCACGTGCCATTCCTTGGCACATAGAGTCCAACTCTCCGTCGTTCAGATCTTCATCAGTAAAAATTCAACACATCATACTAAGAAGAATACAATTATTTGCTTACCTGTGAAACGCACAAGGCACGTTTCCCAAACGTGAGGATTATTCTGACGAAGAGCCGAGCAAAATACGGAGAAGTGCTCCTTTCGACTATCATTGCTCGTAGAAAGCAACTCAAAAAGTGATTTAAGCATGGTGACGGCATCTCCCACTCTCTCCTCGCCGCCGTTGACAGGTCGAGAAGAGGCCCCTCTCTCGACATTTACCCCATGAACGCCTCTCCGTCGCAAGTATTCAACAATGGCTGCCGCTTCGAGAGGCATACGCTTTTCCACGACACTGAAGGCCAACACGTAAATGAGTCGCTGCTCTCTCGTAGACATCTAAAAAAAAGACTTTGCCTTGATTTTTACAACAAAATAGCCGACTGCAGACACGCAGTCGCAGCAATAAAAATACTTTGACAGACCTTCAATCTGCGTGCCATCTACGTTCAGATCGGCGTATGAATCGAGTGAAATCGGCGTCCAGAACTAATCGAGTACGGGGTTCTCAAAGCCCGTATTAGACGAGTCGACTTTCGCGGACTGTTGCTTTTGCTTCAGTCTTGCGGCGCTCTTTTGCCGCAAGATCGAACGTTCGAAAGCCCTGAAGCAAGACTCCGCAAACGATGAAGCTCCTACTAGTATACTTTACAAGACTTTCGACTGAAAAAAGTCCGGAGTGATTTTTAGGTTACTAGTCTAGTAGCACTTCTATTGACAATATGTAAATAATTGGGCAAACTCAATATCTGCCAAAACCACTCTCCCCGCTAGCTGACAAGGTTAATTAATTATTTAATTAATTAAGCGAAACACACTCGTCCAACGTCTATCTTTATGCCACGGCAATCGTTCGGTGGTGCAAAGTCAACAACCGGCAAAGGTAGCGTATCCAAATCTTCGGCCATCAGCAAGTATTGTAGCGTCTAAAACGAATAGAATACAATTTTCTTTCGCCGCTGAACGAACGAGGAAACGCGCGGCAAACCCACCGGACATTTTGTGCCTTCAACATTCTCCGGTGCGCTCGGCTTGAATTCGCCGCATGCGTGACCGCGGAATCGACCCGGCAGTGAACTGGCCTCTCGCGTCGCGCCGCAGCATGAGTACGTGAAACTCTGTACGCCCCTGTCGCTGAGCATTCGCAAGAAACGCATTTGGACTTTGCCGGCATCGTATTTGAACTGTCAAGCAAAGAAAAAAAAAAGAATTCAATCTCGAGTGGCGCTGCTGGAGATACCCTTCTCTTTTCCTACCTTTTCGCCGCTCACGTCGCTAACCAAGGTGTCTTTAGAAACGGAGCCCATGAAATCAAACTAAACAAAAAGAAGAACGCTGCACACGCAAAGAGAGCAGAAAACGAATCCTAACGCGTACGTTCGTTGCATTGACGCACGTCCGATTGCCGGCACTGAAGTCGCAATAAACGTGGACGGCATCGAAGGAGCAACCTTCATTGGGATCTATCCAATAGTAGCCTAGAAAGAGAGAGAGAAAGCGTTGATTGCGTGCATGGAATTATCTCATCGGAGCTCGGTGTACCGTCGTCTAGATCTGGATAACAAGCCTTCAAGTCCTTGCAGCTCATCGCTGGATTGTCTTTCGTTCCGTCCGGTTTCTTCGGCTCGGCAAGCGGAAAATCTTCAATGTTCTAAAAAACAAGGCTTGAAGCCAATTCAGCCACTCACGGTCATTGTCCAGCAAACCTTCTTTTCGCCTTGCGCAAACGGATCGAACGAGCCTTGCTTTGTCGAGAGATAGTACTGGTCGGTTCCGTCCTTGAATGTACCCGCGCCTTGCCCAGCGCCTGTCTCCGACGCCTAAACAAAAAGTCTCACCCCGCAACAACAGCACAGATTTGGGCTACACTCACCGAAGGTCCAGGCGGTCCCTTTGCGCCAGAAAAAACGCGGATAAATTTAAAATATCAAAAAATAGACAAATCTCACCGGGGGTCCAGGAGGTCCCTAAATAAATTCAAAACGGTATTATTGTATGGAGAACATCCTTTGGTAAGCAAGCTTACTCGCTTTCCAGGAGGTCCCGGTCTTCCTGACGGTCCCTGCGGTCCCCTTTGTCCTTCCGATCCTCGAGGACCCTACAGAGAATTTGATACCGTAAAAATTTTTACAAATTCGCGAATACTGACCGGTTTTCCAGGTGTTCCGTCCACGCCAGGGTTTCCGGAATCGCCTTGTCGTCCCTTGCACAAAAATACATCGCATCTTCTGGAACACACGTCACGCAGACAGGAAGAAAAACATTTACCATGCTTCCCTTTATTCCAATAGGTCCTTCGGGACCGCGAGCACCTTCTTCTCCCTAGTAAAAAGTAAAAATGCTCTCAACAAACATAAAACGAGAAAGTATTCTATATACTCTTTTTCCTCTCGGTCCGATATCTCCCGAAGGTCCCTTCATACCCGCCGGTCCTTTATCTCCTTTCTCGCCCCGCGCTCCTGCAGCGCCAGGCTCGCCGGACGAGCCCTAAATCCAATGCGGGATGAAAAATTCACACACGCAATCGATTTGACACTCACGTCTGTTCCTGGTGGTCCGTCCAGACCTGGGGAACCTCTGTCGCCCTTGGGACCCTGGTGGCGTGGAAACACAAGCGCTCGTTATCGGTCTCCTCTCTCTTCTCCTAAAGGACGTACCTCTACTCCTGGTGAACCTGTTTCTCCTCTCGGCCCAACTGGTGCAGTTGGTCCCTAAGAATACGG
Source organism: Oscarella lobularis (assembly GCF_947507565.1). NCBI lineage: Eukaryota > Metazoa > Porifera > Homoscleromorpha > Homosclerophorida > Oscarellidae > Oscarella > Oscarella lobularis. The sequence continues at coordinate 1,861,140 of NC_089191.1, read as the reverse complement.
CCATATAGTAGAACAAAAAAGGTCCGCTTTATAATCACCCGTTCTCCTTGATCACCGGCCTGTCCTGGCGGCCCAGGCGGTCCCGGGTTGCCCTGCATGAAATTAACAGAGCAAAGATCAAACGTCCAAGAATATGATTTCTGACCGTTTTGCCTGGTGCTCCGCTACTGCCCGGAATTCCCGCCTCTCCGGGAGTTCCCTACACGTCGAAGAAGATCAGAATGGACCCAAGATTCAAAACTGAATCAAACTCACCTCGCTTCCCTTCTCGCCTTTTGGTCCAATGTCACCGGCCTGACCCGCCAGTCCCTACGGAGAAAGAAGCAAATATAATTATCTGATATATTGACGAAAGAACTTGCCCTCGGTCCAGCGCCTCCGTCGTCGCCGCGCGCTCCTTCAGCGCCATCCTTTCCCTATAAGGACAACACCACAAAAGTCAAATCAACGCGGGGGGAGAAAATCGCGATAAAGGGAACGCACTGGTGGGCCTGGAGGACCGTTCACACCCTTTTCGCCTTTCGGTCCGGGAGGGCCCTGGAAGAGTAAAGTATATAGAAAAACGACTTGAATAATGTGCGCGCGAACTGACTATGGGCCCCTTCAAGCCCCCAGGACCTTGAGGTCCCGTTGGACCTGGTGAGCCCTGCAAAGCAAAGAACGTGAGTGGAAAACAACTGTGGAAAAATAATTGTAATATATACAGGAGCGCCTCTCTCGCCGGGATCGCCTCTTTCACCGGGTTTTCCGGCATCACCCTAACACGTAGCATTTTAGTAAGATAAAATCAAAGGGTTAAGAAAAGTGTTCTTTACTATCGGTCCTTGAGGTCCGGGAGCGCCAATTCCACCACGCGATCCAGTTTCTCCCTTTTGACCAGTCGATCCAGCATATCCAGGCGGACCTGGAGGTCCAGTTGAACCCTAGACGAGACAAATATTCAATAATACAACAAGAAAACCAAAAAGAATCTTCACCCGTTCGCCAGCATCTCCCGGAGAGCCAATAGGACCGGAAGGACCCGGAAAACCCTATCCAAGACGACTCATTCAACTAATACTTTATTCGCTAATTCAAATTTACTCTGTCGCCCGCTTCTCCCTGGTGTCCCGGGTTGCCCGGAAGACCCGTTTCTCCCGGTTGACCAGTTGATCCAACGGTACCAGGAGGACCCCGTCGACCCCTTTGACCCTAGTAACGACAGTAAAGAGCAAAAAAATAAGCATTTTGGTGCCATTTACGGAAGTTCCCTTAACGCCACTGCTGCCGTCTGTGCCAGGCTCTCCAGGAGCTCCCTAAAATGAAACATTTACTTGAAAAACATGGATCTTATCGCCGTCGAATCTCACCGGCGGTCCTGATGGACCAGGCGAACCGTCGCTGCCGTCAGATCCGCGTGGACCCTAGCAGAAAAATTAGGCAAAGCTACGCCGACGCTTGCGCGACATACCGCGGTTCCTTTTGGTCCAGGCAATTCCCGAGATCCTGGCAAGCCGGAATTACCCTAGAATAAAAAAAAGACGTCGTCTCTTTCCAGTCTAATGCGAAGAATGATTTTTCGCACTTTTTCTCCTGGTGGTCCGTCTCTTCCAGCCTGGCCCTGAGCGCCATGCGGACCCTGCAGAAAAATCATATTCAGGTAAAATCCTACGTTGGAATTGTTACAACTCACCCGCGCCCCGTCTTTGCCTTTCTCGCCGGCCGGTCCCTTTTCACCGTTATCTCCCTATACACAGAAAAAAGACATTACCATATACGCGAGCGCGCGGATTTCTCTTGAAGACGACGTACTCTCGCTCCCTTTGGACCGTCTGGACCGGGCGCGCCTCGTTGTCCTGGCGCGCCAGGAATTCCAGGAGGACCAATTTGTCCGTGCATGCCTTTCGGCCCCGTAGCACCCTAAATGCGATCAATTTATGAAACGATACATTTCGCCCGGTTCGTCTCCTCTACACGATTGCCGTGTTTTCCGGCGCTGCCCTTTTCTCCTCGTTCACCCTCGTCGCCTTAAAAACACAAGCCAGGATTCAAAAAACAAACAAAAAAGAAATTTTTCTCTTTACATACAGGAGCCCCAGGAGAACCGGGAGGACCTTGTTCACCCCGTTCACCCTTCAAAGACAAAAAATTGAAAAAAATCGATTCATTTAATTAGTTGACGACGAACAGTTCGTGAGCCAGGTTGTCCGTGAGCACCACCTGGACCTTGTTTGCCTTTCAAACCGTCGCGTCCTCTTTCGCCGGTAGCACCTTGTTCTCCAGGAGGTCCCTATACAAATATAATAAATCTATATTTATGCATGTGTTTTTTTTCTTCCTCACAGATGGCCCAAGAGGTCCCTGGTTACCGTTCTTCCCTCGCGGTCCTGGCAATCCCTACACAGTCAAAAACATGGAATGGAGAGTAAGGAGTAGCGAGAAGTGCACTTACAGGTGGTCCCGTTATTCCGCTGCTTCCCGAGTTTCCGTCAGTGCCGGGTGCTCCCTTAGAAAGACTATATTCAGACAGAATTTCACGCGGTAATATTTTTTGATTACGGGTTCTCCTGGCTCTCCGGCCGATCCGTCTTGGCCGGCTCTTCCGGTGTCGCCCTAGCAACAGAAGAGCAAATTCTCACAAAACCCCCTTGGTACTTTGTGTTTCCAGTTCACCTTTTCTCCTCTCTCGCCTGGAGGTCCTCTCGGTCCAGGTACGCCCGTCGATCCCTGTGTAAAAACGGCGTGAAAGAAACGCAGAAAAAAGGCGAATTTCCTTACTCTTTCTCCCTGGGGTCCTCTCGCGCCATCGTCGCCTGATTCACCCTAAGAAACGAGTAGTTATCCTTTGCAGATTGTCCGAATCGTTGCGAGCAAGTTACCGGCGGTCCTGGCCTGCCCGCCTGTCCTGGATAACCCCTTGGGCCAATCTCTCCCTAAAAGTGAACGGTGAAAGAACGCGAAGCGTTGCTCTAGAATAACTCACAGGCAGTCCTGTGGCGCCAGGCTGACCGTCGAGACCAGCAGCTCCCTTGAAAATAGAAAGAAACGTTTTCCATTCAGGAGAATGCGTCTAATAGGTTGACTGACTCTCTTTCCTCGAGGGCCTTGTGGTCCTCCTCCTCCCCGCTCGCCGCGCTCTCCTTTGGGACCGTGCTGACCCGGATATCCCGGCAAACCGAGATTACCAATGCGACCCTAAGAAAAAAATTAGGATTCCATCAAAATTGCGAGCAATACTGTTCTTACCTGAGGACCAGGCGCACCGAGCGTTCCAGGAGTACCAGGCATGCCTTGTTGACCCTAAAATGATAACATTTAATAACAAAATTCACTTATTTGCTAAAATTCTAACCTTTTGTCCTTCGCCGTCCTTGCCGGCGGGACCCATCGGACCCCATTCACCCTTGAATAAGTCAAGTTACGTGCAAAGAAAAAGACTTCAACCATGGGAGGAACGCACCTTCTCGCCTTTGCTTCCCTTTCCGCCTATCTTTCCGTAGTCTCCGGGTGTGCCCTGAGAGGTTCAATGACCGCGTGTTCAGTTTAATAAATAGCGGATGTTTTTCTTACTGGACTTCCTCGATCTCCGCTCAAGCCTATCGGTCCGACTTCGCCCTGTGAGAACAACCTATGTATCCAAATAACGCGGGCTCTTTTTGTCTTACCTTGGGACCAAGCGGTCCCGTAGATCCCCGTTCACCAGGAACTCCTGGACTTCCCTAAAAAACGCTGTCTTTAAATTCTATGTTGATTATCATCAACGTACTTTTGAGCCTTTCAGACCCGGGTTTCCTGGTACACCAGATGATCCCTTTGGAAAGACACTCTCAAATCAAGTCATTGACGCAAGTAGAGAAGTGCTCACTGAAGTGCCTGGCGTTCCCGAATCTCCCGGCGTTCCGTCTTTTCCGGGATTCCCCTAACGAAAAACGTTTAAAAAAGTATCAAAATGTAAGACGAAAAATCGCACCCGCATTCCTCGTTCTCCTGAAGGTCCCGGAGGACCTACATTACCCTAAAAAAGACGAAAACTTTTTCTAACTCTTTGGCCCGTTTTCAGCTCATCAGTCTTACTTTCTCTCCCTGTGCTCCTGGCGCACCCGTCGATCCGTTCAAGCCACGCGGACCCTAAAAATATACTCATAAAGATAAACGACGCATTTAATTAAATGTAGACACATACAGGTTGTCCTTGTGCGCCCGGATCGCCCGCTGGTCCCGGTGGACCAATTGGCCCAGGCGGACCATCGGGTCCTCTCTGTCCCGGACTTCCTTGGGCACCCTGAATCAAATAATCCATACAAACAAGAAGAAAATTATTTGGGGAGAAAAATATCATTGACGTACAGGTTGACCCGGAGGTCCAGGCAAGCCGTCTTTTCCGGAAGCTCCCTGTTGGGAAAGAATGGTCGCCTTATTTATCGACGTAATCGTACAATTCTTCTCCAACCCTTTCTCCGTCATTTCCCGCTTTTCCTGGTTTGCCGGCCACACCAGGCGGTCCCTTGGGACCGTGCGTTCCGATCAAACCCGGAGGTCCTTGATGACCAGGTATGCCTTTCTTTCCTGCCTCTCCTGGAATACCCGGTGGTCCTTGTCGTCCAATAGGACCCTAATAAAAGAAGAAATGAATGTTGAAAATAAGGAAATATCTCTTCTATTTGTGCGCACTGGCTCGCCGTCAGATCCGGCTCTTCCTCTTTGTCCAATCGTACCCGGAAGTCCCTAAGAATGAACGTCAAGACGGCTTTGTTTATGTGAAAAAAGGAGAGCTTACTCGATAACCGCGCTCTCCGGGAGGACCCGTCTGTCCGTCGAGACCAGGAGTACCCTACAAAAAAGACACGTGATAATAAATTAATTGATGAAAGAATCGTTTTATATACGGGTTGTCCTCTTCGTCCAGCCGGTCCCGTTGGACCAATAGAACCCGGTTCGCCCTACAAAGAAAATTCAAATTTGAAGTATTTAAAATTTGTTAGCTTGCCTTCTGCCCAACAATGACGCTCGGAACGTTTGGTACCGAGAAAACGATAGTAGGGGCTCCTGGCACGCCAGGCGGTCCTCGCGGACCTGGAAAACCTCCCGGTCCTCGATCGCCCTGCGCAAAAGGTTGCGTGCCGAATTTTTTAGTCGATTTGCTTTCTTACGGGGAGGCCTTTCGTTCCTGGCAGTCCGTTTACACCCGGCAAACCGTCTCGACCCTGGAGACGGCGACAGAAAGTGAAAGTAGTGGTGTTGTTGATGTGTGCGAAAAAGACTTACTGGAAATCCGTCTGATCCCGGACTACCCGGTGGACCCGGCTTTGTGAGAATGAGCAAACATGAAATGAGGAAGACAAAATGACCGTCAACTTACATCGCCATCAGTGACGCGTCCTCTTTCGCCTTTTTGGCCTTTTTGACCCTACGTAAAGCAAGCGCGTAAAAGAACGTGCGTAGAACGGCGTAAAAAGTTACGCGCCTTGATGTTTCGCACAGCGATATCCGCCGAAGCGCTTGATACCGCTGCGGAGACGTCGCCGGTCGGACACTCGACGACGTAAGGACAATTGTCGAAGGCTTCGCTCCCATCAACGTCAAATGTCAATGTTTGGAGCGTAGCAAGAGGCGACTACACGAGAAAAATAAAATAAAATATTGTCGGTGGAGCGGAAAGAGAAAAACTCACCACCAAACCCGTCTCGCCTGGCCGACCGAGCACAACGAGCGCACCGTTGACTTCAAACTGTCTCTCCGCCGCCGTATCGACCGGTGCAGGGAGCGGAGTGACTACAACCGGTGGAGAGCAATTGACTTTGACCTGAACCTGTCCACCGACGACGTTAAAACTGAGACGGGTGAATCCGGGTCCCGTCACGTTGACGTTTGCAACGCGAAGAGTGTCGGGAAGATTTCCCAAGCCGCTTTGCAGTCGTATAAAGGCGCCGTGTTGTCCGACGCTGAGGCGTAGTCGCTCGTTCCCAATACCGTCGTATACCGCTAGAACCGTCGCCGACTCTACCCAAGGACGCAGGCGAAGCTCGAACGAGTAATCGCCCCCGAAGGTATATAAAGTTGGAGGCGGAAGCGGGAGGCGGGGGGCGGAGGTGGGAGGCTGAGGATTGTAACCGCGACGCAGGACGTCGGCTAGCGACGCAGATACGCGCGCGTCTAATGTCACTTCCCACGCGACGACGTCGTCGTAGTCGCACGATTCCGTGACGCCGCTCGGCAGATCTTTGACTCCGAGACCCCTTAGAAAATCGGTCGAGCCTACGATTGTTGTTTGGGGAGGGAAAAGGAGCGGGATAAAAGACATGAAGTATTGTGCATGTCTTATGAAATTAGCTACATTGACTTTGACAGACGCAATGCGGGGATCGACCAGGTTTAAATTAGCCGCTTCGTTTCGTTTCGTGCGCGAGTTTCGCTTTTAGGCGGCGCTTACGATAGTGTAGCGTTGCTGAATGTTTGTATCGGGTAAATATATCTATTTGAGCGTGTTTTCCTAGCGCTGCGAGCTGACTGACTAATCGCGTACTACGCGATCTCGCAGCTTGTCTCTGTAGCGACTACGATTCGTCTATCAACGCGCGATAGTCGACGAAGCGTCAAAAACGCGAGAATTTGATGAAAACATGCCGCGCGCGGATTACCACGACCGGAATTGGCGAAACAATGAGAAAGGGGAGCCCATCCCGTTTGCGTCGGAGCCCCAAGGACGCGTTCGTGTGCGTTCTTACTCACCGTCTGGAAAACAGAGCTGTTTCGTGCCCGCCACGGCATGATCGACGCCGGTGAGAAGAAGCGCCGCGGCGGCGCCGATGCACAATCGAGCCCAATTCATCGCTATGCGTGAAATACCGAACTGTCCGAGTCTCCGCTAGTCGTCCCGAATCGTACGATGCAAAAAGAGACCGGCCCCTCTGACGAGTGCGTTTCGTCCAGCTACCAGTTGCATGGGCTGCAGGAGCTCAGGACCGCGAGACTCGATTACGATTAATCTAATAAACCGATGTTTGTCCGGTTGGCCAATAAAAGACGGGACTATTGTTCTTACATTTTCTCGTTTTGACGTTGGTACAGTGCTTCTCAGCATAAACTTCCACTCCTTTAAAGTGCGCTAGCTTAGCAACCGAAAGTCGTACGGGGTCCCCGAAAAGACCGGGAGACTCGCAAGACCCTAATCTATTTAGTAGTGAAGGTCCGGTTGCTATGCTCCTACGTAGGGCAAAGATAGAGAGTCAACCAATGGCAGAGGTTCGCGCAATCACGTGACCGTTGCTGCGATTGGTTGATCTATCCGACCGTTAGTCAGAGTCCCGTATTTAGCCTCTGTTTCCTTAGGCCTGGTGGCCTTTCCGAGAACTAAATACCGATCTTATCTACTGTAGAACGAGCGCAAAAGCACATAGAAACCATTTTTAGGAAAAAAATTATGATCGTAATTTTCGGGCACGCGAAAGGTTCTGGAATCTTTCCATTAGCATTCGAATAACGCGTAAAGCCCAGCGGCTTTGGCGAGAACCCGCCGTAACATAGGATTTCGAAGCGAAATCGCTCCTTTGTTTTAAAGTGCGCTAAGGAATATGGCCGGATATGAAGGAAAGTTTTCGAAACGGGATAGCTCCTAAACGAAGGCATCTAGAGCTAAACCCTACGATGAATTTTTAGAGTATTGGGTGTAGAATAAGACAGTCCTTGTCCGAAAGCCGCGAGTGCTACGGTTTCTCGCGAAAACAGCGCTAAAGTCGGGGTGCTATTCCGCACTTATCGGTCTGTAAACGGGAAACGAAAGCGAATCTAGACAAACGCTACGATTAATTTTTAGATTAGGCACTATAGAACAAAAACGCCTTGAGAAGTAGTCTCAGAAACGCGGGTTTGGATATAAGAAACGCGCGTTTCCGAAACGAGTGCTCTTCGAAGAATGTCGCGACCTAGCGCCTTCCTACTTAGTGATTCGTCTTAGATAAGCTGCGGTATTGAAGATATTTGCACTAGGAAACAGCTTCTAGAATTGTAGACGCGTACGTTTTACCAAATTTGAATTACGCGCCTTTTAAGCGCGCGCTAGCGGATTGGAAATTTATGCTGAGAAGCACTGTACCCACTCCCGTGTGCGCGGTCACCGTTCCGCGTACCGCTTCCCTCGGCTCGCCGCACGTGACGCTGCCTCCGCCCCGAGTGTGACCATTTGGTGAACAGATAATAGACGCGGCGTCACAATAGATACGAGCACAGACGAGGCAACAACGTTCAGCTACAAAAAAGGGTAGAAAAACGACAACTAAATGCTCTTATACTTGCGTACAAACTATGAGAGTGGGTCCGTTCTCAACTTGTAGTATGAGTGAAGACCAGTCGTTTCGTCAGTTGATTGATTGGCGACGGAATCTGCTTCAAACCTTCGCTAGTCGTTGCTTGAGCCAGACGATGATTCACGAGAGTCAGCTTATTAGATAGAGACATGCCATGCCCTCCTTGGCATACTCATTCAGAAAGGCCACCAGCGTGCAGATATACCATGAGCCGTGCGTTGTACTGCGAAAGGACACCGTTTCAGGTGCCGTAGAGTAGCCAATGAGAAAATCAGCTCCGAGAGGAATTTTGATCTGTTTTTGAGCATCGAGTTGCGCAATCCTTGGCAGAGAGTCCGTCTCAACTCCTTTATACTCCCCAGAACCACGGCACGCTTGAATGAAAAAAGCTTCGGTTTGAGATTCAAACTGGGACAAGCGAGTCCGTTAACTTTCGGACAAGATTTCGCTCACGGACACGGGAAGGGAGTCGGAGCCGTAGATAAAATCTTTCTTTCCGTACTTGCAGAAAGCTGACGTCATCAATACGCTTAAGCATGGGTTTCCACCTGTGCTGCAGTGAGTCTAGCTTCAGTTGACACGTGACGATCCCGGTTTGACTGCACATATATCAAGCCCGAAAAAAAATTCGCAAAAATAATAATATGAACCTAAACAATAAACAGAAAACGTATGATTCAGTGTCATTTCCAGTACAAGAATGATGTCTAGACGGAACAAAGTTGATAAAACGGGTGAGGCCCTTCTGAAGGTTCAGGGTTGCTAGGGTACGTACGACTTGGTCTCATGCCGTCGAAATTTGCTTTAGCTTAGAAGGGTCACTTCTATCCTTAAAGGACGAAGAAGAACAACGAGATTTCTTGTCCCTAGTATTGGTGGATTCATATGGCCAAAGAGGCGAATTTATCCGTCGCGCTTTCGGAGCTCGTCTCTCCTGACTCGTAAGTCTTATTCTCATTTCCGTTGCTCCTAGAGAAGCTCATCATGAGGCTAAGATTGGTCTGTGGAGTGGAGTTAATTCTCTTTGACTTGCGCAGTTGTTCAACTGAACCCACGGCGTAATTTGCATACCCCGGCGATCTGCCGTTGACGCTAGACGAAATTTCGAAACGATTCAGTCGCCAGTCGGTTCCACGGATCTTAGGGGAGCGGAGAATAAGATGATGAAGAGATATAACAAACACGTGATCAAAGAATCGCAATCCCGGATAATTTCGCGTATGCGATCGCCGAAGAACGGGTCCCTAGCCGATTTTCTCGCTTTTCCTCGGTAAGATCGATTGATTGGTTCACCAATCGACCACTGGCTCACCGTGTACGTAGTGGTGGACCTCTCCAAGGAATATCGCACCTATTTTTTCTCCATCTCTTCCGCCTGGTAGTTCTCTTGAAGCAGGAGCCTTTCTAACTTTCTAATCTTTTCTAGCTCTCTTCTTTCCAGCGTTTGCTACAATTGTGTAGTATACGACAACGTGGTCGCAGTCCCTCGACACATAAAGCGTTGGCCGGCGACGATTCTTCGAAATGGTGACGTGCTATTCACCTCGTTTATTGCATCCTCCGACTTTTGATGTAACCGAAAGGCGTGAACATTGGAAAACATAGAGAGATGTGTATGTGAAGTCGTCTCATTATATAGTGTAAATGAGGTCACGCTCGAATAGGCTCTTTGCTTTATGCTTTTAAAGAGAGCCTAAAAGTTAAGCTTGGTACAAGGTGAACACCGGACCATCATGCCAGTTATCTCTGATCATGAGTTATACGGGATATCTTTTATTTTTTAGATCCGGTCGAATAATGTCTTCTGTTTCTACCTACGTCGTCGTTGCTGTCACAGCACTATTTTTCAGTCTCGCACGTACCACTCACTTTCGCGGGTTTACAATGAATGTTCAGCCTGTCGGCAACCCAGGCAATGACAGTGGAACGGTAAGTACTGTCTATCGCACGTAGGTTTTGTCACAGTAGAGCAATTTCTTTTCTGTTGCACTGCTATTCTTCGAGTTTAGTGGTATTGTACGTTAGTTTCAGGAAATTTCTAAAAAGACACGGCTATTCTTCCACTTTGCTGTACTTTAGTTCGAGGAAATCTCAAACTTAATAGTTGCACTGACGTAGCAACCAGGTCCGGTTCCGTCGTTGATGCGGCTGCTGAATTATCGTATCTGCCTGCATTGCCTGCATGAGACGCCACTGTCTTATGTAGTGACTGAGGCAGTGCGAAGCGAAATTCTCATCCCAATAAGCTCCTTTTTATTGAACGAAGTGAGGCTTAATTCGCGCTACATCGTCGCTGCTTTTTAGAACGAGAATACTTCTACGGAATGTCTGAGTCTCGTGCCCAGACTCCTTCTCGCCCGAATGATTTGTACTAGCGAGAGAGAGCTAGTCTGGCGACGTACAGTGACTCTCTCTCGCCATGATAGAACATCCTGGAGGGAGATCGAGAGTCTGATCACGAGACTAGAAGGACAGTTGTATTGCAGGCAGATGCGATACCCAAATGAATTGGCAAACGTTTTGCAGCATTGACTCTAAGACTCTAACGTACGAACGATTGTAGGAGATTATTGTTAGTCTCGTCCTCAGACCTGTCGATGCCCGCCTGAATGCATGGCCCCTTCCCCAGAAGGTCCGGTGCGCGGCTTAGCCTAGGTTACAGATCCTCTTTTACCCGGAAGTTACCAATCCTCTCTCCACAGATTGGCAACATCCGGGGGAGAGAGGGTCTGGATTCGAGGCTAGCTACGGCTACGCCTATTCATGTGGTCCAGAAGGTCTAATAATTGATGGGCGGTTCCGTAGAGACGACAGTGACGCCTCAGCGGACCAGCCCACTTGAAGAGGTGTTTTGCAACGATGCGTACTTAAAAGTATTGTAGTGCACCAAGACGTGCCAGTCATAAAGCGAAAGGCCTAAGATCGTAGGGAAATGACTCCATTGGCGTTCATGAACACTACAATTAATAGCTTTACGTACGCGTCATTTGCAAAATTTCCTATCACGGAAATGTTTGCTGTTCTAAAAGTAGTTTTGAGCGTAGTTTTGCTGGATCTCGCTCTTTTTCACGAAGAAAATCGTCTTTCAAACAAAAAGGCGTGGCTTTCACTCGTGGTAGTGCACAGCTCCCCCCTCCCCCGCCGTATGCAGTGCATCTCCGTGCGAACGCCAATTTCCTAAAACAACTCTATATCATAATACACTGTACGTCATTAGCCTTACAAGCCAGCCCCTTTTGCTCCCTTGTGTTTATAGATGGGATTGTGCGGGCGAAGGAGTTGGCTTGCGAGACTATTCTGTGGTAGTAAGTTTTAAAAATCAAGTTTTACTCTGCATCTTTGCCATTGCTACTTTCAATTGTGTCATGGCTGCAACACTACACTAAGTTTCGGGCGTTTTCTTATGGATGATGTTTAGTCGGGATAGTGTGTTCATTACAAACAGTATTCAGCTAAATCTGCGTAGTTTTTTTTTTAAATACGCCTGTTTATGCTTTACCTTCTTTCTCTTGTATTGTAGTGCATGGTACGTTTCTGCTCTCTAGGTGCGTTTGACTTTTCGTATTTCGTGGAGAGGCACTAGTTCCGAAGGAAGGTGCACTTCCGTTGCAGTGCGCTTGCAAGTTCTTCGTGTTTCTGCCATGAATTTCCGATGTCTGACCAACAATTGCCGTTTACCACTGCTTCCCTTTACAATGGATTACGTCTGCACGTCATTTAGCGCAACTGATAACTGGTCGTCTGGTACCAACGAAATTACTCATTCTTTTTTTTTCTCTGAGGGAAAAGAGTTTGTTATCGGGTAAAAACACTAATAGTTACCAGTATGAGTAAAACGCGCTACCTCTGCTTTGCATCTTTTATTAGAAACGATTTTGATGGAGCTAACGCTTGCTGTCGTTTAACAACAAACAACGATTTGGGAAAAGATATCCTATTTCAAGCGCGATTTTCATTTGAATTACGTGCAAACAATGCTAGCGTTATCAATCACGGTAAAATTAATCATAGTCCCGTCACTGACGTGGTTCCAATCCTTCGGCTCGCTCTTGGATGCGATTCTAAAATTGTTATTGCCAAATTCGATCCTGATAGTGACGACGTCAAATGCCGATGGGCTCTTTCACACGCAGACCCGAGCAAGGACGAGTGCGGGTCGGCGTGCTTTGAAAATAACTCCCCAAAGAATGTTTTTAACGCAACGCTTCTTGAGGCAAGTGTTGTAGTTATCTTTTTATAGATTTTATAAATAGATTTTCTTTTTAATTAAGCAAAGCGTGAAGCCCAAGTATTATTTTCTGTAATGCGTGTGACTTTTTTAGTGCGCGTATAATTAAACACTCATTTGTGTGCTATTAAAAGGCTGTTGTGAATAATTTATTTTCATTGAAAAGAGTTCATTTTTTAAATTTTAATGATTAGCATTTCTTTCTCAGGACGAATGCGCATTAAAGTGGACTCCTTTCAAAAGCGGCTTCTACACAGTTGCAATTCAGCTCGAAGATTTCTATCCCACTGACTTGGCCCGAACGAGCGCTTTGAGCAGTATTCCTCTCCAGTGGATTATCGATGTTGTGGACACGGGTGCGCCGTGCTGGTCGCGTCCTATATTTCCCAAACAAATCCACATGCCACGCGATCAGCCTCGTTGTTTTGCCGCTAAAACCGGTGAAAATTTAACTCTTGATATCCTAATCGAACATCCGGATTTTCCCTATCACGAGTAAAACCAACGGATGTCTAGTATATTCTCACTATTAACTTTTATAGGACTGTCGAAGCTGTCTCTGCTACTCCGCGAGGTATGTTGGTATCTGATTTAGTGGACCGGGGCAACGGAACTAAGTCGGTAACATTTACATGGTCTTCTGACGTGGAACAAGGCAATGGAAGTTATCTTATGTGCTTTCAATTTTTTGACGATACACGGTGTCACATAAATATTTATCTTAAATAGTGTATTTTTCATCTCTAATGTTCTTTTTAGAATGCCTTCAAATCAAGTTTGCTTTGCAATTGTCACGTCCAGTGCGTGAGCATCTTCTCTTTTTTGAGATATAATGTGTTTTTTTCTAGTCGAGCAACCAAAGCCAATTCTACATACAAGAAATCCGATTATTCTTTTCAGTGGTGAAGTCGCGCACCGTGTAGTGGCAAGCATTGAATTTGACCAAGACGTAAGTGTTGCGTGCAAGGCATATAAGTGGCTAAAACTTTTGAGATATGGAATTTGTGGCGATTTAGTATGTAATACTTTTAGCAGCCGAATGTTTTGAAGTAAATTTTCGTTTCTCATTTTTTTCTTCTTCTCAGGTTAAGAATCCCACCGTTGGTCCCCGGTACATCTTCGTATATCACGTCAAAAGCGGCGCGCTAATCCAGCAAATTGACTCCTTTAACAAAGATCTTGTGATCATCGGCGCCGATTCTAGAACTGTCCGTTTTGACCTAAACCCACTTCGGCAAGGAGAAGTGTATGAAATTGTGTTTGAAGAAGGGGTCGTGGTCGGCGCCAGCGCTTTCTGCTCCGGTGGAGGTCCTGTCGCAAAAGGAATTTTTGCCGGAGAATGGTTCTTTGTCACGTTAGCTGCTAATTGCCTTTCCACTAATGTTACTTGCAATGAAAGTTCCATATGTATAAGAATTTGGGAGGGTGTTACATGCCAGTGTGAATATGCTTTTGAAGAAAATGGACTAGCGCGCTGCGCCGATGTAGACGAGTGTTCCTCTCACGTTCACAACTGTGACGAACATGCCACGTGCACGGATACTCTTCCAAGTTTTACGTGCATTTGCCGGAGTGGCTTCGTCGGAGACGGTATTACATGCGTGGATTTGGACGAATGCATTTTGGGTTTAGACGACTGTCACCAAAACGCCACCTGTCAAAACACTTTAGGGTCGTATGAATGCGTTTGCACCGTTGGTTATGCTGGCAGCGGCGTCACTTGTGTAGATGTAAACGAATGTTTGGAACAACAATTTCATAACAGTGACGTAAATGCGTCCTGCGAAAACACCTTGGGAAGTTTCACTTGCACTTGCCAGAGTGGATTTGCTGGAGATGGCATCGTATGCAGGGATATCGATGAATGCGCCTCTGGTTTAGATAACTGTCACAAAAACGCTAACTGCAGCAACACTCTAGGATCATTCGACTGCATTTGCCGAATTGGTTTTTCTGGCGATGGTGCCGCCTGTGCGGACGTAAACGAATGTAATCAATACTTGCAGTGTGACAACGTTACTCATCGCTGCATTAACACCTACGGAGGTTTTGACTGCGCTTGTAAGGAAGGATACAGCGTCGATTCCGTTGCAACCACGGTTCCTTCTCGACCAGTTTGCCAGCAATGGGGAGCTTGTAGCAATGTGACAGGATCTTTTGAGTGTACGTGTCTGAGTGGTCTCACCAAGAGTGGAGAAATTTGCATAGATGTCGATGAGTGCAGCGCATCGGAATCTAACAATTGTCATCAATTTGCCAATTGCTCAAATACGTTTCGTTCGTACAAATGTCAGTGCATCGACGGGTATCCTGGAAATGGAATTTACTGCGAGGTTAAGTACTTCTAGTGAGTTTTTATTGTATGCTGCACGACTTCTGATCGCTATGTATTTTTGCTTAATCTTTTTGTTTAATTAGTTTTATCTTCTTCTTCGTTTCCTGCGGCAACTTCCGTTGCAGTCATCGTGTCGGTTTTTATCCTGGTTTTACTTTTCGTTGCTGGTGTCTGTATTTATCGCCGTCGCAAGAAGCTTTTCTCTCCTACTGAAGTTAGTTTTGATCTGGTCGAAGTGTCTGAGAGCTGGGAAAAAAATTTCGGTGATTTAATGATGCTAGAAGAAATTGGAAAGGGGTTTTTCGGCTTGGTTTTCAAAGCAAAATTGTATCATTCTCCTTGGCAGCTGTCAAAGATGCAAAAAAAGAGTAACGAAGCAATGGTAACTGTTGTTGCCTGTAAGGTTCTTAAAGGTAATACAGTTAAAGGTACTTTATATTCTAAGCTTCTAGACTAAGGCGTTTATTGTGTAAATCTTCACATATTATTTAAATTTTATTTTTTATTTAGAAACGTATCATCAGAACGCCGAAGCTGACTTTTTGGAAGAAATCAAACTTATGAAGGAAATTGGGCGGCATCAGCACATTGTTGGCATGCTTGGGTGCATAACGCAAAGTCAGCCGTTTTGTCTACTTTTGGAATACTGCTCTCGAGGAAATCTACTTGACTATCTCAGGAAAAGCCGACCCCAAGTAAGTGGTATAGTACATTAGCAATTGGTCAAGATTGCGTAAACTTAGGCGGTCAAAAGAGAGATTATTTACAATCATAATTTTAAAAAATAACAAATTTGAATGTTTTTTAATTTTTATTTAGAGTTCTTCCCACGTGCAGTCTCAAAAATTTCGAAAGGCTTTAAAAGATACTGATGAAACAAGAAGAAATGTCGCTGAGAGTGAAGACAAAGCTGAAGTCCGCTACGTTAATGAGATGGGCATGAAGAACGTGCAGGTCGTGACGTTGGAGGATGAAGGCAAAAGCGAGGGTGAGCCTCAGACCGACTTTACGGCTCTTGATCTACTGTCGTTCACTTGGCAAATTTCATCGGGAATGGTGCGAATGAAGCTCTTTGGAGTCAATGTCGTTTGCTCGCTAGACGATTGTTTAATAATAGTTTTTTAATTAGGAATATCTGACGGGTAAAGGTGTTGTTCATCGTGACTTGGCCTGTCGAAACGTGCTCGTCTGCGAAGACAATCTTCTCAAAGTGTCGGACTTTGGACTAGCAAGAGCCGTCTACGAGGACGGCATCTATTCTTACAAAACAGCGAGGCGGCTTCCTTTCCGTTGGATGTCCTTAGAGGCAATTCAAAGACGTGTTTTCAGCGAGCAAACCGACGTGTAAATATATAGTCCTCTCCAATTCAAGTTTGGCTTCTTATTTCAGTTTTAGGTGGTCGTTTGGAGTTGTCATGTGGGAAGTTTTACTCTCGGTACTGTCTCTTTATCTTTAATTTTTGGAATAATAATTACTTGGCCGCTAGGAAATTTTCCTTATCCTTGCGTTTCTAGTCGAAATCTTCTGCAATATTTGGCTAAAGGCAATCGACTGTCTTGTCCCGGAAACTGCAGTGAAGAATTGTTTGTCGATTCGTGTTGATGATTCTGCCTAATCTTCGGTTCTTTTAAGGTATAGGACAATGTTAAATTGTTGGAACGCTGATCCGGAAAAAAGGCCAACGTTCGGCCATCTTTCGGAAACACTGGGTATAATGTTGGAAGAACAGAACCCAAGCAAGTATCTTGATCTTGAGGTTCCATTCTGGGAGCTCAATTTAGCAATGGAGTCAGAGGAGTCAGGATCGGATAGCGTCGAAGACGGCAACTTGAGCGATGCTTCTGTCTAAATAGAAGACTTGACAAACAACTATTTGCGTGTACGTATTATTTACTCGCGTTTGTGTTCAATTTGTTTTGTTTTTTTGCTAGCACGTACTAGAAAGAGTTTCGTGTGCTTGTTTCGTATTAAGATTAAGAAAGCAAAGCGTTCGGACTGCCCATTTACATTGTAGTACTAGACATATAAATTCCCTGCATGTCAGACAAAGCTAAGTCATTTCATTGATCATTGGATGGCGAAGTGTTTGACCAGACGAACAATTTGGACTGGATACGCACAAACGGAGACTTCCCTCTTTACTGGTTTGGTTCACTAACAGCATAGAAAGACTCAAGAGGGAAGAAGTACGAGGTCTAACGTAAATAAACTGATAACTAGTCATAAGAAAAATTTCTTCTCAAAAGTTTCACGTTCCGGTAGGGCTGAGAGTGTAAATTCTGCACGTGATCAAAGTTTCCCGGATACACCTTTATTTATTAATTCTTTTCATTGCTACTCTACGCCTAAAACCTATTCCAACTAACTACAGAACGGTAAAAAGTGAACGCGAAAACGAAACAATTACAGTGCGAGCCGTAGCAAGAGGTAGTAAAAAGTAAGAGGTAGTAAAAAGTAAGAGATAGGAAGTCATACCTCCAACTGACACAGTATCGAATAGCAAAACGAAACCTAGAGAAACAAGGCCAGTATCCATTCAATACAACTACGCACTTACCAAAAAAAGCCGAAAAGAAGCGCGTCTGTGTTTGCGTGACCCAGGTCGCACCACGTGACCTCCAGACGCTTCGCAACCCAGTCGACCCTCACCAACGGCATGAATTGGATCAGAATCCCACATTTCGTGAGCATCCGAGGTTCGTTGCCCCCCCGGGAGACGACTATCACCTCCGCCGAAGAGGCCCGCTCAACGTGTGCTCGACGTGGAGGAGAGCCGACGAACGCCCACGCTGTCCCCTGTTATACCAAGGAAAAAATCCTCGATAAGACGGAGCGTGTTTTCCCGACGCGAAAGCCCCTAGAGGTCTTAGGGATGTGCCTCTAATCACTTCCGCGCCGTTGCTCCAGGACCGTGCGTCGGAATATCGTTCGCCCCTCTGGCTCCCTGTCTTCCAACGACTAACCAAGCGTACGAGCGAGTTCTCAAGCGACGGGGTTACGTAAAGAGGAAGAGCGCCGTGCACGGCTTTATGTACTCGCCCACGAACGGTGACGCAAACTCTGCTCTGATTGGACGTCGGGTGTGCGTCATAAACCGCAACGGCATCACGCGAGAGAGCGTTGCTTTTTGCACCTCTACGCGCAACCAAAAAGAGTCATATATGGAGCGATCACGCGCGTGCAGCATTTGTCCAGAGATAGAGAAGGAGAGGGATATGAAACTCCGGGTCACGTGATCTATTTAGCTGAGTAGAGGTCTGTTGCCCTTTTTACCCGGATGTGCTCGTAACGAAGGCGGCTATTTGTACTGTTTATCTGAGAGCTACGGTCCTCAAAAGCCTAGAAACCAGTGCGCTAGAGAAAATCTACCCAGCCCTACGTGTAACGAATCATAAAACCACGGAAGGCGCGCCCGTTATATGCAGAGATTCACCTTATGATCCCATCGATCTTCGCTTTTCGTTTATTTTTATCATCAATATTTCTCTGCTACTTGCGAAGATGTAAGCAAAGCTTTCGAGGCATCACAACTATAATAGAGCTATAGCTAGAGTGGAAAATCGTACAACGTCGGAGTTAGGAAAAAAATTATTATCTCCTTCAGTAGAAGAAATATTGGATAAGATCAGGCACAAGTCTCTTCACAGATAAATGATCTACGCGGGTAAAATAGTTGCGAACAAACTCGCCGAATGTTCTTGCTACAGGAGGGAGCAAAAGGTGACGTGGCGAAAACGCCTATTTTGCTGTTTATCAGCGGAACGGCAGATGCCAGCGTCGAGAGTTGAGCCTATGTCTATTCTCCGACCCTTGTGCTTTTGTTTGGGCCCATTTGCAAGAATATTGGCGGTCGCAAAAAAGCGCAGGAGGGAGCAAAAGTCCATTTCGCATAACGCGCGCGTCTACCGTCGTTTTATGCATCGTTACGCGTAGGACTGGGCAGGGTTTGTCTAGCGACACTTGTTTCCAGGCTTCCGAAAGGTCGTACCGAACATTTTCTCTCAAATGTAGTACAAATAGCCGCCTACGTTACGAGCACATCCGGGTAAAAAGGGCAACAGACCTCCACTCAGATAAATAGATCACGTGACCCGGAGTTTCATATCCCTCTCCTTCTCTATCTCTGATTTGTCCCAAAAGAAAATGGGAACAAGAGACGAGCACGTGCACGCGTGCATGGCCAAGATGGCGTACATGTGACGTCACCGTTTCGTTCACGAATCTCCACGAAATGCGAGGAAAGCGCGACAAAAGGCGACCAGAAATGCTCCAACTTATTCAATCGAGTTCGCCTTTCGAAAGAAACGCGGCGAACTCATTCGAATCGTAGTGAAATAAAGTACTCGTGATTTCGAGCCGTTGATTCGGTCAAAGACAGTTTTTGGCTAATAGTCAAAGCAGAGAGCAACAGTTGTGTTGAATTTTCTCGTGAGATGCGCTCGCTCACCTGCGTTTCGCTTCGAAAGCGTGCATATCATGCATATAAACTTTCTGAGCCTCTTCGACCTCGATTCGAGCGCATTTCTGTTATTCTTTAAACGCGTAGGGATATTCGTTCGTCGAAATCAAGTAAAAATTCTCGCTGTAGGGAGATAACATTTTACGTCGAGCACGCTAACTAGTCTATAAATATAGATATATAAAATGGAGTCGATCGACGGTTCGATGTTCTCGGCGTTGAACGCACCAGGCAGCGTCGAGCCTCTTTCCGCAGGACGTTCGTCCGCTTTCTCAATGTTCCATCGCGTCCGGACTTCGTCTCATCAGGCGATTGCGTCAAATGGGAGAGCTATAGATCGCGAGCCAGAGGGCCTAGCGAACGTTTTGACTGAGTTTTTTCGCAAGACGCGCTTCGGTTATGCGAATAGGCTTTTCAAAGCGGCTTTACTAAATGCAGGCGCTTTTGCGAAAAGGTGAGGCTCCCTATATAGCTGAGGGGTCCCGGCCGCGAACAGATTTTCGCATTGCGAAGCGTAACGCAAAGGTCGCGACGCGTCTTCGTGATTCTGTTTAACAGTACACGAAAGGCCAACATTTTGACGGGGCAATCGAAGCGTCTCAGGGCCGGGTTCCCCATCGCCCTAGAGACGAATTTATCCGACGCCTTTTCGAAGCCCGTTTCTCGTGTGTCGCAAGCCGAATTCTTTAGTCCGTAGCACAAAGTAAAGCTAAAAGACTAGTCTTCCTATGGCTATAATTATGCGAGCCCGCACTGTTCACAATGGCCTCTGCGACCCAATGTTCCGTGGCCCTAGTGATACCGAATCCCCAAAGGGTCCTCACCTCGTTTTCTTTTTGTGGTCGTAGAGACGTTCATTAGTCATTTTCTCTTTGGCTGGAATCGAGGCTTTTGTCGTTCAGAGCCAATGCTTGGCATAAATTTGCATTAGAATCTTTAGTCGATTGACGTTTAGTCACTTTGAGTTTCTCCCTTGCCAAAGGTAATTCTCGCAGACGTCATTCAGTGTTTGTCGTTATTCCAAATTCCCTTGCTTAGAGGGGGCAGTCGAACGCCTTCTCGCCCAAGAGCCGAATTTGTCAATTTCGAGTTCCTTACTCCTGTGACCGTGTAAGACCAAAGGGTTTGTTCTTAATGTGGCTGGAACTATGCGAGCGAGCGGTGTTCACAACGCGGCTGCTGCGAGCAATAATCCCGTGGCTTGATTTGGGGAACCTCAAAAGGGGCCTTCTACCTATGCTCAGTTTTTATTGGCCTTCGGCTTTGTTTTCTTCGCCGGTGAAATGTATGCCAACTCTTCGACGAATCGATGAAATTGTAGCAGTCACTTTAGTCACTTTTTGCACGACAGTGTCTTTGGATATCGTCACATAAAACGAAACAATTCAATTTCATGATGTGCTCGAAGCTTAAGCCTAAGCCGAGAGACGATTTCAGAGGAACAATGAACTAAATTCTTGCGTCGACAACAAACGATAATAGCCTTTGACTATTTAGCCAAAGCCAATCCGATCATGTGAACTTTAACGGAAAATGTCATAACATGTGAGTATATGTATAACTAGCTTATGTAATGGGACGCGATGTCGAGCTCATCAGGAGCGAAAATTCAAACGCGATTCTGGTGCTTTTAACCGGATGAGTTGGATATTAGCCGGAAGAGAGATATATAGATCGGAAGAGTGGGATGATCCATATATAACCCTGCAATGAGCGCTCCTGATGGGCTTGCAATCACGTGCCGTTATATAAACATTATACACGTGCGTAATCCTATGGCTAAAAATTTGTCTCCTTATGTAGCTCATACATTTCAGCGTCCTCTCCGGCGTTCTCTCCTTCATGCAGTCGTTCACTTAATTATAAGGCCGTTAAGGAAAAGACTGTGTCTGGTGACGTGTGATATAACCGAAGGGCGTGGATATAGAGAGCATCTAAGCAGGATGTGGAAGTAGTTACTAATCTTCTTGGTACGGAGTCAGTTGCATGTTGCCAGCTTGGCTTTCTATTGCTCTCATCGCCGCCGTTTCTCGCGGCGGAGAACCAGAGACTCAGTTCGCGGGTAATAGAGAGCGATGTATCACTCGCTACTACGATCTAAGCTATGAGGTTCGTCTCGACCTTCTTGAACAAGAGGACCTCAGTAATTGATTCCGCTCTCCTTCAGCATCCTAACAGCTTTCTCAGCATTCCTCTTCAGCCCTTTCCTTTCAACGGTAACCGTCTAAGGGGTGAGGTCACATATTCGCAGGTCATTTTTGACATTACCATACGTTCTTTCTGCTTTTTAGCTTCTGTGCTTCTCAAACTGTATGAAGCAGATGTTTGTTGCCCTCCTACGCGAGGGTGTCGTTCGCCGTGCGACCAAGTGAGCAGCCACAGCCTGATTAAATTTTCATCATTGATGTTCACCCCTTGGCTGATTTCTCTTATGAGATCTTATGTAAACGCGTACGCGTTTGTAAAAGAAATTTTAATTGAAATCTTTGAAACTCTTTTCATTTCAAGGTGCAGAGCGTACTCTATGTCGTCGATTTGACTCTCGCGTTGGTGTCGATTGGCGTCAGAAGCGCCCAGTGCGAACGAGGAAAGAAAGCGTTTTCTAACGAGCCGGTGAGAAAGTAGAGCTACTTCCGTTACTCTGACGAAGTCTATTTTAGAAAGATGACGTCATCGGTTCTAACACAACGAACGTGTTGGGCACTTTTCCGAAGTGGGAAGTGTTTAGTAATGCTTACGTTTCCTTCTCTCTCTTTGTGCGTTCAATTATTTCGCCGGAAACGGAAGGAAATTTTTCACCGACTTCCACTTCGGCAATCAGAAACTCTATTATCTGCTTTTTTGCCATGTTCCTTCTGCTTGTCGTTATCATCGGCGCTACATCGTTCTTTTGTGAAAAGAATCGCTTTTCTGAGTGTCATTACCGTCATAAAATATCATCCGTCTGTTCGTCATCAATGATCAACGAAACCAATTATGGCGTCCATTTTCCGATCAACGATTTTCGATTTCTTGTCTTTATGTTCTTCGTCGTTGCCGTCGTCGTACCTCAAAGCGTCTTATCAGCGGATGGTTTCAAGCTTGGTCCAGATTGTGAAGGTATCGCGTTAGTGCTTTTATCTAATAATAAATAATAATAATAATAATGATAAGGTTCTTCCATTTTTCCGTTTTTTTTGAACTACAAAAGAACTCGCGTTTTTTTGTATATAGATTGTGGCGGCAGAGATTGGTATTGCTCTCCTTCTACGTGCCTCCAATTTCCTGAGTACAAAACCTCCTTTGCTAAAGCCGCCGAATCGTATTCTCGTGTTGGAGCGGCTCTCTTATCTATCGAGAGCAAAAAAGAAGAAAACGATATTTTGAATATCTTGGATGAGTTATACCAGGGTTTTGCAGACACAATAACGCTGTTTTTCGGTCTAACACGAGCGCCTTCTTCTGAGAACGGCGTGTACAGCTATCGATGGTTAGACGGTTCGCCCTTTATCTACGCTCACTGGAATTACTTGGACCCACGAATTGGAAACGGCCTATGTGAAAAAATCGTATATAGCTCTTTCAATAATAAGCCATCAACAATGCAATGGGGCGCTTATTCATGTCTGTCTCATAATCATTTCATATGCAAGAAGCCTAGAGGTAAGAATCACTCTTTCTCTATTTACTTAATTAAAAAGGCTTTTTAATTATCCACTACAGAAACGTCTCGACGTGATGGCGACTTTCGACTTGTCGGTGGCGTAATGCCAGCACAAGGGCGTCTTGAGATCTATCACGGCGCCCTTTGGAGACGCGTCTGCATGTTAAATGCCAGTTACAATGCCAGACATGCGGCGGACATTGCCTGTCAAAAATTGGGGTACAGTGGTCTATTGGAGGCCAGCTCGCATATTTCAGACAGTGATGTTGTTTCTTGTAAGATTCATTGTGCGTCAAAGCCTATAACGGTTTGCAGCTGTGATAAGGGAAATGCGACTTGCGATGAGAATATATTCGTTTCCTGTCGCTCTGGTACCGTCCAGTCCATTGACGTGCGACTCGCGAGCGACTCAGTTCCTAGCCAGGGGCTTTTGGAAATTAGGGTTGGTGGTCAATGGGAGGTGGCTTGTTTTGCTAGCAATAACACCAATTTTGGTCGTTTGTCTAAGCCGTTTTGTAAGCATCAGGGATACGACAATGGAACACTTAGTTTTCTGTCCTTATCTTCGTCTACTCTGCTTTCACGAAATGCTTGTTGGCGTGTTAGTTGCCAAAGTAGAAACTGCACGGCTCTTAAAAAGATGGACTCACTTCATGCGGTCTCGCGGTTGCTCTTGTTGACAAGCAAAATTAAATTTTATTCTGCTGTTGAGCTCACTTGCCAAATGTCAGACTGGAGCGTTCGTTTGGTCAACACTGTCGCTGAAGCGCATATAAGCTGGGGAAAAGTCGAAGTCTATCTTAACAAAACGTGGAGCGTCGTATGTGACCGGGAATGGGATTTGGCCGCTTCCGATGTTGTCTGTCGCCAATTGGGCTATGGGAACGCAATCGAACAGCGAGTCCAGGCATCTCTAACCGACGCAGGGATTCGAATATACAGCAATGGTACACGTTGCAAAGGAAATGAAACGTCATTGAAAGATTGCGATTATATCTCGACTCACACACAGCGCAATCAATCGTGCAGCGAAGTCATGGTCACTTGCGAAGAGCGTAAATGTAATCAAAAACTTTATACTTTTTCTGTATCGATTCTAAGTTATCAATTTTTAGATTGTCCTTCTGGCTGGTTTCTTTACGCTGGGTACTGTTACACACTGACCGAATTTCCTCGTGACTTCGGCGATATTCGTTGGGATCTTGATAGAAGAAGATGCGGTCGTGGCCTTCTTAGTATCAGCAGTTCTCACGAGCACGCGTTTGCGCTTGCTCTTCTCGCCGACTTTGATGATAAAAACGAGTTCACTGTCGAGGAGGATGTGTGGATTGGCTTGCAGCGAGAAGCCGATACTTCGTTCACATGGATCAATGGAGACAATATAAGGTACAGAGATTAACTTGGTGCATTGGATTCAAATGTTTTTTATGTGTGTGTGTTTGTGGATGCAGCTACAGTATGTGGGACATAGGAGAACCGTACGTCAGCCCACGTCGTAAGTGCGTTGCTATGGACTCTCGCACTGGCTATTGGAAGACGGCTGATTGCAGAGTGCATAAGAAAGCTCTATGCAAGATTGCTCGTGGTACAATGTGGAAGGCCGCGTTTCTGTAGCTCTAATTTATTTTATCATTTTTCTAGTTGACTTTGACAATGAAATTCGTCAAGCAAGCCCTCCGTCCTCTTCTGATTGGTGCCGAAAGAATGAAGTCTACTTCAAGAAGGCCTGCTATCATTTTTCTAAGGATGTTGATGAATCTGTGTCGCAAGAGTTTGCACATCGGAATGCATGTCAACAGCTTTATGATGCTGATCTGGCTTCATTAAGCAGCATAAGCGAATATTTCTTCATTGCAAAAGAATTTTCTCCTTCCAAATCAGCGTATTGGATTGGACTTATTCGCAATGATACGTCTGACAGCTTCACCTGGCTTCTTGGCTCATACCCCACTTTTACCAAGTGGGCAAAGTATGAGCCGACGCACGGGAAGGGCGATTGCGTTACGTTTGGATTTGACGGACTTGACTTTGGTTGGTCCGTAGCAAACTGTTCGGCAAAGGCTGGATACATCTGTAAAAGTACAAACGGCTACAAGCAAAGCCTTTTTATGTATATGTTTATTTAGGACAATTGAATGACTCCACTGATATGGCAACGGCTTTGAATCAAACTGCTCCAAGCTGTCAGTGTTGCACCATTTCACTTTCACCCATTCTCTAGTACAACCCTTTTAGATGTCTATATGTGTCCGAGCGGTTGGACGAAGCTTGGAATGCAATCGTGCTTTAAACGGCTTGAAATTTTGACTACGTGGCATGAGTCGTTGGCTGAATGTGAGAAGTTGGCTGAAGGATATGTCTCTCTCTCCAGCATTAATTCTCGTCAAGAGATGAACCAACTTTCTACCATGCTAGATGAAAATGAGACGTGGATTGGCTTGAATGATCTTGATAACGAGGGCATCTATACGTGGACTGACGGCTCTCCGCTTGTCTATGAGATTGGGGGATTGTCCGAATATGAAGAAAGCGTATGGGAGCGAGAGGCACACGATTGTGTAGCTTCAACAAGAGCAACTTGGTTGCCAAGAAACTGTTCTGAGAGAAAGAAAAGCGTATGCCGCACACCGGCTATTCTGGGTATGATAAAAAAAAAGTCGATTAATTGTTTACTAAGCATGTATCATGATCTATGTAGATTTTGACGAATGCCTTCGGACAAGATGTGACGCAAATGCTACGTGTGAAAATACGCTATCGTCTTATAAATGCACTTGCAAGCCCGGGTTTACAGGAAACGGAACTACGTGTTCAATAAGCGCAAAAGGTGAAATATACGCTTAAAGTTATAGCATTGACAGTACCATATATTCGCTAGTCTTTGTTCTCTTTATCTGCTTTTTTAAGGAGGTTTTTCTTTTCTTCTTTTAGATTCGACGTCATTGCAGCTCATTATAATTATTGCTGCTATTTTTTCAATCCTTGTTTTTTTGTTCTTCATTGCTTTTTGTATCATCTGTCGGAGGAAACATCGATTGGCAAGGACTGCCTTCGACGAATGGGAAATCAGTCGCGGCGACTTACATGTTCTAGAAAAAATTGGCGAAGGCTTTTTCGGAATTGTGCATAAGGCATACCTTTATCACCATGCGTTAAAACAACAAAAAATGCGAAGTGAATTGAAACGCGATTTCGGCAACGATGATTACAAGTCGGCTGTGGCATGTAAAATGTTGAAAGGTTTGAACATTTTATTTTTCCAACTTTCAAGCCTTTTCTCATTGTTTTCTATTCTTTATAGGCACTTTCCTTCAGTCTGATGATGCAGAAGCTGTTCTTGTGGACGAAATCAAGCTGATGAAGCGAATTGGTCAGCATCCACATGTGGTCGGCATACTTGCCAGCATTACGATTTCTCGACCGTTCTGTTTGATTGTCGAGTACTGTTGCCACGGAAATTTACTTAACTATCTTCGGAAAGGAAGAGTACGCTATATACGCGATACTTAAACAAAGTATTGAATTTTTACGTATTATTTTCTTTTAGCCATTGAGTAGTTGCGTTTCCGGAGAGACTAATGAAAGTGTTCAAGACTTGGACGACGACAATCCAGGTCAGGGTGAGAAAGACTCTAAGGTTCTGGCTGATGACGTAGACAAGAAGAACAAAGATAATCTCAGTGAGAAGGAAGTCAAAGTTGAGGAGAAGAGAGCCGTTCTGGAATTGACTGCTTCTGATCTCTTGTCGTTTGCTTGGCAAATTTCGTCAGGAATGGTAAGAGAATTGCAAGAAGCGCTAGTGCATGTAAATGTTTACCCTACCCTTATAGGAATACCTTGCCGGAAAAGGTCTCGTTCATCGCGACTTGGCTTGTAGGAACGTGCTTGTCTGCGAGAACAATCTCGTAAAAGTCTCCGACTTCGGACTTACAAGAGCAATCTACGACAATGGCGCATACAGACAAAGGACGAATAGACGTCTTCCGCTTCGATGGATGTCAATCGAAGCTATAATACATCGTATTTTTACCGAGAAAAGCGACGTGTAAGTCTTTGTTAGGATTAGGAAAAATTATAGATTTCCTAATTAATTTCAGGTGGTCATTTGGGGTTGTGCTGTGGGAGATATTCACTTTTGGTATGCAAGATTTTTCTCTTACGCGTTTCTAAGGAATTAATCTATAATGTAGGCTGTTTTCCTTATCCGTGCAAGTCCAGTAGAGAGTTTATGTTGCTTTTGCGCCGGGGCGACCGGCTTAACTGTCCAGAGAACTGTTCCAAGGAACTGTGAGTCCGTGCTTTCAATGTTGCACCTACTTTATGCTGCTTCTTTACTAAGGTACCATTTAATGTCTGAGTGTTGGTACGCTGAGCCAGTGAATCGCCCTTCGTTCCAAGAACTATCGCATCAGTTGGGAACAATGATCGAAGAAGAAAGCCCAAACAGATACCTCAATCTTGATGTAACGTGTCTGTATCCTTTGTGGGACCTTAGGACATTGACGGAAACTCGAGAGTCGGAATCAGGATCGTCTGAAAATACTGACGATCCTTTTGAAGTTAAAACTATCACGCCGAACGAGACAGACAGCGAGCGGGTTGGCGTCAGTCAGCATGTAAGTACTCTCTAAAAATTGGTAAAAGTTTGTTCGACGCAAACGCTTTGTTACTTATAATAGACTTTCAATAGTGGATTTTGTTCTTTTCGTTGTTATATTGGTTTGGTCTGCTGTACGTATTTTTATGCACATGCATAGGTTAGTGTCTTCTGGTATTGGAACTACATGGAAGTGATATATTCGCCTATAGCTAGGTTCTAATATGTATATCATTGTTCTCTCAATTATTGTGAGAAAAGTTAAATTGATTAAGAGGACAATTACGGGTATGCACACCTCAGGCAGAGGCGCCTGTTGTAGAAAGAAGGCTCCGCCAAAGAAGTGGTTGCATTATTTCCACGCTGTTGGTCTGAGTGAATGTGATAAGTTTGACGGAAGTAGGCGCTCGCCGAAGCGAGCACGAGCCGATGAGCGGGAATTTCGACGCCGTCGTGAACTAAGACGACGTCGATGAATCTTCGCCAAACGATGAATTTGAGCAGAACGCAACGATTCGGACGATCGTTCCGCCGCCTTAGAAAAGAGTAGCTCGTAAGTGATCGTCCTCGCGGAAGAATCCATGTGCTCAGAACTTGGTGCTTCACGTGACTGCTCCCGACCACCAATCTTAAAGCGATCGTTAGTTTGATTCAGGCCAACTGAAGGTAGAGATAGAAGACAGTTTTGTATAGGCAGGAAAGTGGCCAGTTTTTACGATGAGTTTTTGAAGTTCGCGCGGCGCCTGATCCGGGGCTGCGTATAGGCTTTATGTCAGGTGACGACAAACAACTGAAGCGAAACGAGGACATCGAAGGCACAAAGCAGTTGTAGCGAAGGTAGGAAACACGCTCATGGGTGAATTAGTCGCGCGACGGTGTTCTAGAGTCCCCATGCCCGCGAGTGGGCTCAATCCCGCGATCGTCGTGTTTCCGAAGGTTGTACGCTTTCGAAAGAGTTCCTACGGTAAACTATGCGTGTTTTGTAGGGTTTAGGGTGATCGCAAGCCCGTTTTGGGTTCGTGAGCACTCGTAGGAACTGTGTTTCATGAGAGATCTCTCTTTAGGACATTATACGTTCGAAAAGTGTCTGTGAAAATGAACGGTGAGAGAGAGTGGAGCCAAGTGACTTGGCAGAGGTGAGTTTACGTTTTATGAATAAAATGTGAGTATTTATGTATTTATTTATACATCTTAGCCATCCAGGACGGTCTCCAAGCCCATGTAGGAAGTAAAGGTAATTTACGAAGAGAATTGGTCTTTGTTCTTAGTTGAAATTGTGGTTTTTGTTTATACAATTATTTGCTCTAGCTAGAAGAAGCTCAGAAGGAGTGGTGGACTTCGGAGTGTGTGTACATGGAGATCATTACATTTGCCTTTAAGAGGTGAGTTAAGTCTTCTATGTATTATCGATATCATTGTCAGAGGCTTTGGTTTGTTCCTTTTCGCAGGAGAAAATAGGGAGATACGTTTATAGAGTAGGGAATATTATTATGACGTTCTCTCATTTTCTTTTATAGGTTTTGGGAATGCAATAGAATGCAATAGGAAGCTGTGTTCTCACAAGGAGTGGAGGAAAATCTGGCACTTTGTAGACGAGTGAGTTTTGGATTTCGAAAATAAATAGTAATCTCATTGACGTAGGAAAATCTCCGCGGGGGTATGGAGTTGTCTCGAATCACTAGGCAACGGTTAGGTGAGTGTAGTAGTAGATATGGGTTTCAGTCAGTACAGAGTCTTTTGTTTTGCATTGCATTTGTGTTTTTTTTGAAATGTAGTGCGTAGCCTTGGTGTTTATAAAGTTTTTCTCGTTTTTTAGCGTTGAGTTCCTTGGGTGATCTTCTTCCTAAACGATCAGTAACAGCTTTGTTTTAATTGGATCCCCAAATTGTCTAGTAGTATCCGTATCCATACATATTTGTGAAAATGTTTATAGAGGTGTGGCGTGTTGCATGGATGGAATTTAGTGCAAGAGTTGTAGAATTTTTTTCACTGACGAATCTTCTTTTTTGGAAAAGGAACGAAGGACAGCAAAAGTAGATTTCGTCTGGTTGAGTGGTCCAATTGCTCGCCTGCATCGCCTTTCATAAAGGTAAGTACTGTTAATCTCTCAATACATAGACTGTTTTACTTAATCCTAGTCTCTTTTTAGGGAATCTTTTTAGTGTATCTATTAAGCCTGTGTCATTTGTGGCGACGCTTTTGGTTTCGTCAAAAAAAAAGAAAAAAAGGAAAGAAACGGCAGTGTTTCTCTTTTTTTATAGGTAGCTTTGAAGTGGTAGTAGGAGTCGTTTAGTGTAGACGTCGCGTAGAGGGTCCTGAGCATGACCCTGAATGAGATTTGAAACTGCTCTGAGACCTTCTCCAAGAGGTCTCGTCTGGCACGTCGCGCGGTACACAGACAATAGCGTAGACGAAAGCATGTTCATAATATTTTATTTAATAAATCCCGGAAGTAAACCGGAAATTCTGAAAAAAAAATTGCGCATAGGTCTTCCATGTTTCGCTGTCCACCTGCACGGATGGCGAGGGTCCGTACAGGCTTCGGTTTTGTGGGGGTCACCCTCACTACTCCCCCATCGGAGTTAGAGCCTGTTTAGTCTCCCGGCTCGGACGCCTGGGACAGGCTGCCCTCGGATGTGAGTTCTGCCCGCCTGGTTCCAGGGGGACCGCTATTGTAACCCACCGCGTCTTCCTAAGTGGGGTGGCAGTTTTGCACTCATGCCACGGGAGTAGGGGATTGAATCCCCTGCGGTTGAGCCACGTTTATCCTCTCTGGCTCAAGAGTTGGGCCGGTTTTATTTAGTCACCTCGGGGCCCAGAGGCGAACGAAAATGACATCAAAAGTTTCTCGAGACTATGTGCTCTAAAAAGCAAAAAAAAAAGCAATTAAGATGCGAAGCAAGCCTGGCAAGATCCAATGGGGCGAAGACCGTTTTAACAGAAGGCATAGAGGAGACGAGTTCAGCCACAGTTCACGAGGTAGAAACACTTTTGAAGAAACCCCGTCCAGCTAATAAAATAAAAGAATATATGCTGTAGTGGCTTATTCAAATGCTCTTTTATCAGACCTTAGAAGAAGCTCTTTCTCATTCTTCTCTTCTTTTCAAACGAAACTAAGAATTACAAAAGAAGTGAATACGTCAAATCTCGAATTTTCAAAACGTCCACTCACCTTTTTACTAGTCTGAAATAACAAGAGCTCGATATTCACGTTGTTATCTAATTTGACCGTTGATCATCAGAAAATTATTCGTCCCATCAAATCCCCTACAAAGCAGCGAAAGAAAATCAAACAAATAGAAGAGAACACAATGAAGAATATCACCTATTGGCAAATGAACTATCTTTCCGACGATTTGATGTACGTAACCGTTTCAACCTATAGAACAAAAGAGTAATTGAGAAACATTTGACAACAAATCCCTCTCTCGAAATGCCTTATCTCGAGCGGCAAATCGCTTCAAACAGAATGCTGTAAAAAAACAGAAAGAGTCAAAAATCAACAGAGGAATATAAAAAAGAAATCGATCGACGAAAATCGCTTCAAAGCGTTAAACCGATTCGAAAAGAAACAGAACATCCCTTTCCAACTCACCTTTACTAAATGCTAGAACGCGCAGAGAAGAATTGGACGTGGAAACGGCGATAGAAGATCACTGAACGCAGTTTCTTTGCAAAGCGTGCGAAAGCACGTGGCGAGGCTCTTCTGCGAGAAAGCTCGCACATCGGCGCATTGGGCTACGAAAACGAAGCAAAGAACGCCGTGTAGAGCAAAAACAACATCATTACGATCGATTTCTTCATGCTTTCTGGTCGCATTCTTGCGAATTGCGGGGCGACGTTGCGAGCTGAAACGCAAACGACGAATCTGTTCGCCAATTGTTTCTTCGACGTCTTATGAACCATATTCGACCTAGAGGCTGTCGAATGGAGCCCAATTTGCGACGCCAATCGGCCAGGAAAGGGGACCTTACATTTATAGTGTTTTTGAATCTCTTCCATTGACTTGAACTTTTGTTGTAAAATCTGTTTTGTACTGTCTTTATCGTGGAAACTATTTTTAGACTTAGATAAGGAAACCACAGTGGAATTATTAATATTGTTCTACAGGATTGGAAAACTTGAAAGGAAAAGGCTCAAAGCCGCTAAACACGTCAGACGCATGAGAAGGACGACCTGAAGAATAGACTCGTCCATTGATGATGAACCAGGGTTAATTAATTAATTAATTAATTAATCAATATTCGAATCTAGGGAATTATAGCTGTTCCAGTGAAGAGACGTCTAGATAGAGACAAAGACAATGACGAGGGGTAAAGATTCTAATATTGTCCTATAGGGTTAGAAAACCGCGGAAAGACAAAGGACTCAAACTCGCTAAACACGTCAAACGCATGAGAAGGATGACTTAGAATAAATGATGAACCCTGGTTAATCAATGAATTAATTAAGTGATTAATACTTGAATCTAGGGAATTATAGCTGTTCCAGTGAAGGGA
This sequence comes from Oscarella lobularis, assembly GCF_947507565.1. Lineage (NCBI taxonomy): Eukaryota > Metazoa > Porifera > Homoscleromorpha > Homosclerophorida > Oscarellidae > Oscarella > Oscarella lobularis. Next base: position 1,829,096 of record NC_089191.1, on the reverse strand, counting down.
AGTCTCAGTTTGGATATGATCAATGCTCAAGAGACATAGACTATGACGAGGGATTAAGACTTTAGAAAGGTTTCTACGTGAAAGGAAGGACCAGGCCAGGTGGGAGAGGAAGAGAGAGAATGTTCCATAGAGGGGCCCTTTACTACGAAAGTGTGGGCTTACAAGAAAATCAGGTTACCGATCAATTCAAACGAATCTATCTTACCATTATTCCTCGAGAAATAGGGAAGGAATAGAGAGAAGAGAGCAGAAAACGAGTTTCGAGACCCCCTAACACGACGAGGCAGTGAAACGTACCTTACATGCTGTTTGATTGTCCAGTGACCATAGAGATGATTTCTGCTTTTTTTCGGCGATCGACTTTCTCAAATATGGCGGCGAATATGCGCCACGCTGTCATATCTAAGAGACACGACTAAAACGACATGTAGAACAGCTCGTATCAAAGAGAAAAGATCCTACGTCGAAGGAAGGAGCCGGTTACTATGCATGACGATCGCAAATTCGCAAAAACGCGTCACACTTCACTAGAACGTCCTTCTTCGACAGACTCCAGCCGCGATACCATTCTAACAAAGAGAGAGAAGGAGAAAATCGAGTCAGGCCCCCTTTGGGGAACACAAAGCCTACCGCCGCACTGTTCCAACATTTGCACGGTTTCGCCGAACTTGAGCGTGAGTTCTCGATTGCGTCGCGCTTCGTAGTTGTAGATCACTGCAAAAGAACAAGACGGATGCGATCAGCGACGTCCGGGTGAAGGGATCGTCTTTTTCGTCGCGAAAAACGGGCTCCCGATCGCCTGTACGCTTACTGACGCCGTATTTTGCATTCGTCGTCGGCTCCCACGCCGTCATCGTCGTCGAAAACGGTCGATTTCTTCGTCTACGCGACGCTTCGTTCTTCTTTGGATCACGTGTTTGTTCCTCGATGTCCGGGCGTTCGACGACAGCTTCGGCGAAAAGGCGATCTGCGATAATCGACGCGAAATGTACGATGAAACCGTAAAAAAGAAGAACGACGACCACGAGACATTGTTCGCCATCTTGAGCTCGACGCGTGAAATATTGCATCATTTCCTGCCAAAAATAGAACTGCTGACTACGATTATGATGTAACTTCCGGAGTCTAACGGTATTGAAAATTCGCACCTAATCGAAAGAGCCAACGAAAGCGCTAGATGAGACCCACGTGATCGCAACGAACCAATGAGCGCGCTGGGCGGGGCTTACCATGTTCAAAAGCAAAGCGCACACCGATTCTCCTTCAGTTGAGGCTTAGGGTGGGTGCGGCGTGGAGCAATCTGCGTCTCATCCTTGACGGACTGGCTCGGGAGCATCGGCAAAAGGACAGTCTGGATCGTCGGATCAGCGTGGCCCACGGATTAATCCCGTGCCGGAGCCTCTAAGCAGGGCGATGGGGGGCTTCGGCCTCGGTTCACGCACTGAGCATAATGATCGCTTATATGTCTTATTGTCGCCAAACGAGTACGACCTGCGTTAGGCAGAGTGGGTACGACTCGGAGGGGGTGTCGCAAGCGGTCTGGTTGCCGGCACTTATCTCACCAACTGGCGCGATTAGATTGCGGATGATCTGGCTCAGGAGAATTCGATCTGGGCATTGCACGTCCTTTCCTGTCGACTCCTACAAACGGTGGTCAGCCGCTCTCCACTCCTCAAGCCCCGGTTCTTCTCATTTCGACATACCGAAGGGTTTGATACCAGCGCGCCGGGGATTTGGTATAAGGGGCCGTTTCAGCGTCCAGGCGGGTACTGGTGGGGTGGCCTATGAGGTCTCAACTCGCCCTCACTTTTTGGAAGGGAGTCATCGCTTTGCGAAGACTTCCCTGGGCTACGAAGCGTCTGAACTTCCACGTGGTGTAGCCTGGGCTGCGCTAATACGGACGCAAACCAAAAGGTACGTACAACGATTATTTGACAGTAACTAACAGGTCTTTTTTTCTAGATCGCTCGCTCAAGGACGAAGAGATCGAGAACGAAAAACGATCGATCGAAGGCCCGGAAGAACGTTGGATGACGAAAAGACAGAAGGAAGAATCGAAAAATACAGTAAACACGTTATATTATTGCATGTTTGTAGTGTAAAATTGTTTGTGTGCCTACGTGAAAATAAAATGTGTTCAGCTTGTACCTGTACTTCTACTCGATTCTCGCTTAGCCTGCGCTCTAACTAGATTGTATAAGAAGCGAAGGACGAACGTCGTCATCCATCGCTTGATTACCATATTGTTTCGACACTGACATTTCTGTGACGAGAAAATTAGCTGAAACACATGAGGAAAGCAACCAGCCTTTAGCTATCGTAGCACTAAAAATTCCGATTAGAGCGAAGGTGACACTTTTGAAAATGAAACTTACATATATTGGCAATGCACTTCGACGGTAGGAAACTCCTGCGTTTCACTCTATACGACGTTCGACTGAAAATGTGTGGACGATCGTCTCGAAAGTGCTCTAGAGTGTAAACGCCATCGTCAAGAGCGTCACTCTCTCTCTAGAGAGTAAACGCTGTCGTCAAACGAGTGGAGACTGCTTAGCTGTTCTAATAAGATAACTAGAGGAACTTGCAGGAAACAGAGTTCCAGCTATAAAGAGAACTTTGAAGGGACAGTTCGAAGGAGAAGGCGCAAATCGTCGTCACAAAGTCGTTCTCTCAGACGGCTATTTTCCATAAACGTTGACTTTTCAGTAATTTCGTATCTCTTCATTGACTTGAACTTCATACTTCTTATGTACGCGTCATTTTCGTGGCAACGTTTACAACGATTTATAATGCACTCTTAAGATCAGGACGTTATTCGAAGAGGAGTTTCTGGCGTTTGTTTCGTCTTTGCCTTCGAAACGATCTATATATTCAAAGATGGGTCCTTTTCCAGAGAAACCAAGGAAGGAAAAAATAGAGGAAGAATCACCGTCTTTTAGAGGAGACGTGGTTTTATCCGGTGACAACGGTTCCGTTCTATTAGTAGACAAATACAAACCCAAGTCAACGAAAGAGATCATTGGACGGCAAAGAGACAAAAGCAACGTGAAAAAATTGATGAAATGGAATAAGAATTGGTATGACGTGAACGTGAAAAAAACAGGTAACGCAATCATTTAGATGACCTCTTTACTAAAACCTATTCATTTGTAACATCACAGAATTAGTCTGATGTATGATGCCATAATTTCTAGGGCGTCGCTTCCGAGAGGACGGGAGCATGTTCAGAGCAGCTCTGCTTTCGGGTCCACCGGGCGTCGGCAAGACAACGTCTGCGTCACTCGCCTGCAAAGAGGCCGGATACAGTTTCATTGAGTTCAACGCGAGCGTGACGAGAAACAAGAAAACGTTAGAAGGGACCCTACTCGACGCCCTGGCCACCCACGATATCGGGAATCTCATCAAAGGCAAGAGACATACGACATATAGTGTCTTCTAATGGTATTAGGGAAATGTCTCAACTGGGGTAAAACAGGCCGCTTTTAATTATGGACGAAGTCGACGGAATGTCGGGTAATGAGGATGGGGGTGGTATAGGCGAGCTGATTGCTCTGATCAAGTCGTCTCTCGTGCCCATTATATGCATTTTCAACGATCGTCAACATTCGAAAATTCGCTCGCTCGCCAATCACTTCTCACCTCAAATTAAATCAAATGCGTTTCTTCAGATAATAACCAGAGAAAGGGCATCTAACAGCCATACGAACTCACATGACTAAAAACAAAATCAAACTGGGTTCATAGTCACGAACAGTCGTGTGCATCAATCAAAGAGAAAACCGGATCACCACCCAAGCATCAAATAGAATATCGTCAAACATAAGGGCTCCAACAGCCCGTCTTACTTATTTTGAAAACTCCACGCTTCATTAGAGTAACGGACAAAGTGAGTGTGGCGAAGACCCCACGATCTTACAAGGAATCCTCATCATCATGCATAGCGCGGGAATGGTAACTGCAAACATACGCAAGATTGCCCAAATACCTCACCAAACCCGGAAAATCAGAGAGACCAGCCAGGCGACGAACTGCAGACGGAGTCAGCAACTCCTTCACCTCACAAATCGCACACATCTCAAAGCGCTGCATGCTATAGCGCCAACCGACATCCGTCTCCTCGTCGCACATAACCGCGAGCCGCCACAAACCGTAGGCGGCCACCTCCGGATATCGACGGCACTGCGACATCGTACGCAGATGGGGAAGAGCAGCGTGCCAGTGGCAAACGCGGGGCGCCTCGCGCAATCGAGACAGCCACGACTCCGCAGAACCGAGCGCCGCACCGACGACACGTTTGGCGACCGTTTTGCGCGCAGCGCACGCACGCGGCCACCTCAACGCGCCATCAACGAGAAAGAGGCACGCTAAGTAGGACGACAGACACACGCAGTCGTGCTCGAATTTCGCGACTACCTGCATCATAGCGACGATTTCGGGCGACAGCAGTTGAGACCGCACGGGCGACGACAATTGGGCGGCGTGAACGAGAACGAAGAGTGCGTCGCTAAACGGATACTCGGAGCCGAGTTCAAAGTCCTCGTCGTCTTCGTCGTCGCTCTCGTTGTAAGAGAGCCATATTGAAGTGACCGACGCCAAATTGCTGACGGCGCCGGGGACACGGACGAGGGCGGCAAGAACGTCGGGCACGCCGATGCATAGGGCCTTGAGCGCACTCAAGAGCTCGGCGCAAGGACGCTCGTAGAGAGCGAAATCGAACTCGTCCTCATCCCCAACAGACTTGTCTTTCGATTTCGCTATTCCATTCAACGCTGCCAATTTAGCGCACAACGTCTCAAGCACCTTGTCGTCGAGAGCCCGTCGCCTTCTCTCGCCGTTCGATAGTCGGTCGAGCAGCGACGCCAAAGCCGCATAGCCGTCGTTCTCCCTTTCAATACGCTTCAGAACGAAATCGTAGACGAGAAAGAAGAGCGCCGGACGTCCGGCGAGAAATCCCGCCAGCATAGAAACCAACTTAACGACGATTGCTAGGAAACGGTCGTTTGCATGGCAAGTGCCGCAAAATTCCAAAGCGAGCTCGACAACTTGTTCCCACACGTCGCACGCAAACGTGTCGCCGTCGTCGTCGTCGTCGTCGTCGTCGTCGTCGGGAGGCGGAAACATATCGGAAATCATCCAGTCGCTAACGCGCGCCGCCAAGCGCGTCTGGATGCTCGAATCCGTCTGAAGACGACGAAACGCGGAGAGAACGACGGCGAAAAATGGACGGCGACCGACGTCACAAAATCGACGGAAATTCGGCCCGCTGAAAACGCGTTCGACGACAAACCGCGACGTGACGTCATCGAAAGCGTCATTGCTCTTCAGCACCATCTCCTCGGGGAACATGCAGTCGAAGTGAGCGTGGCAAGCGCTATAACCGGCCTTTGCGACGTTGAGTTTTAAGTGAGTCGCAGCGACTAACGGTGCCGGTATTGCGTCGATGTCGTTGTCGACGCCAAAATGAGCGAAATAGCGGAGATCTTTGATGCGGTCCATTTCGTCGAGTGTCGTCGCTGCGTTGACTAAGTTCGGAGCGGTCATTTGGAGGCGAGTGAGAGCTGGTGCGTGGGCGACGATGCAGTGGAACGCTTCGGCTAGGATCGCTTCGGACGACGCTAAGTCGGCGTACGTGATGTCGAGACTCGCGAGACGGCGATGAGAGGAGAAGAAACGGGATATCCATTTTGTGTCGAAATTTGAATTCTCAAACACATTCGAACGTTCGTCTTCGTGTACGAAACAAAGCGATGCCATGCCGAGGTGCTCGAGTTCGGCGCCGAGCGACAGGGAAAAGACTTGATACCAGGAGAAGTCATTTCCAGAGACGTCAAGATATGCCAGATGTTTAAGGTTTTTGATGACGTCACTCACTCCATTGAACGGGCTAGACGTAAAGCTGACGTCAAGATGTATCAAACGAGTAAAGTCGCGTAGGAGAGGCAATCCGAAATCGACGGCGCGCACGTGATTCGCAGAAAAGTGCGTCACCGTCTCCTGGCAACAGACCGAAACGAGCTCGACAAAGGGACGCGGAAGTGTTGACAAACACGGACTGAATGATATGTCGATTTTAGTGAGATTTTTCTGACGTCGAAGGCCGTCGAGAAACGACGCTTCGTCGATCGACCGGAGATGTCGGAGGGGTAGGACGGAGAGCGTTGCGCGACGCAGATCGACGAGTATGCTGAGTAGGCGAGACGTGAGTTTGCCTCGGAGCGATAGCGATTCGATGAGGCGGTTCGCGGGAAATATTGTAGTTGACGGTGCCGGCACCGCGTAAGACGGACCGGCCCCGTCAACTACAATATTTCCCGGTTCGCGACGGGGAGGGGCAGGACGACGTTGTCGTACGATGGGCCGGCGAGGAGGTGCTCGGCTTCGGACGGTAGTGGAAGAGTGGGAGACGCGTTGCCGTGGCGATGGCGGGCGTAGTTGGAACGGCAAAGGCGGTCGAGCGCTATCTCGGACAGGGATGACGTCATTTCAGGTCGGCGGTCGGTGACGACGATTGTGGACGGCGGGCGAAGGAAGGATTGACCGAGAAATCGATCTGTGGTTTTTGGTGGAAGGATCCTGGATGTGAAAACTGAACGCCCGGATATCCCAAAACCAATTCAATTTAGATTGATTCTTCGTCACCTCGAAGAAGGGTGCATATTCTATGAAAGTGTTGTCCGCAAGCAAGCCCGCTTCTAGAGGCGTATTTGGGAAGAGGGCTAGGAGCTTGGCCTTTTCGATCGATCAGCTGCTTTTTTTGGAGTAAGGGGATTTTATAACGTTACGATAAGAGAAGAGAGGAATTAAATTAGTCTTCTTTTAGAAGAAAAGTCAAAAAAAGAAGGAATGAGGACGAAGAGAGAGAAGGACGAACAAGGGTGCCACGCCCTCAAATTATTTAGGGACCTAACTCGGCTCCCCGACCACCACTCCTAAAGCGATCGTTAGTTTGATTCGTGCCAACTTAAGTTAGGCTAACCTTCTCAAGTTTATCTGGCGGTTTCGGCTCAACGAGGCAGACGTGTCACTCACCAACAGGATACCCTACTGTAGGAGATGGCCTGAAATGCTATTTTGCTTGAGTCTGCAGTATCAGTGAATTCGTCAATATATATGGAATATAGTAGGTTGATCTAGAAGACGTCGTCAATTCAATCTCTGAAGTTCCCAAAGCAAGCCGCTTTGTATCCGGGTAATTTTCAACTGGTCCATCGAAAAGTAATCCATTCAACTTAATTTCTCTACGACGCGTCTCGGTCATGGTCGAATGCTGTTAAAACTACCTTTCCTAGGCTCTTGTGGCGTTTGGAAAAGTGAGGCTCCCCAAGAGGTAACACGAGCAGTTTTCGCCTGCGAAACGTAAGCTAAGCCTCGCAGACGCGAGCTTATTTTTCTTTTTGTTGGTACTATAAAGGCCTACACCTAGACCGTGCATTCGACGCGTTCTAATGGATTCAGATGGCCCAAGAGGCGAATTTATCCGTCGCGCTTTCGGAGCTTGTCTCTCCTCAGTCGTAAGTCTTATTCTCATTTCCGTTGCGCTCAGAGAAGCTTAGAGTTTGGTCTTCCTACCGCCTAAAGTATGGAAGCGTTCGATGTTCACATCGACCGCTTCTCGTGGTTCTAACCCCAGCTGAACCCTCGAAAGGGGCCTCACCTCTTTTCTCAGGTGGTATTCTGTTAATTAGCATCCCAGCGATCTGCCGTACGTTGACGCTAGACGAAATTTCGATGACTTTGAAACGATTCAGTCGGTTCCACCATAGATGTTCCACATGATCAAAGAATCATAATCCCTGATAATTTCGCGTTTGGGCGATCGCCGAAGAATGGGCGTGTTAATTAATAACGGTTCGCGCGCGAGTACACAAAGTCGTGCACGGTGCTTTCCCCTAACCCCGGTCGGTTGCCGTTTTTGAACGGTACAGTAGTTCTTAGTCACACCAGGCAAAAACATGAACCCAGTTGACTATCTTTGTCTCTGGGACTTGATCAGATCAGCTGCTTCACGAGCAATTCCGCATGCGAATGCCCCATCTCCAGCGCCCGGGGAAACATCAAATCACCGTTTGGTAAGGTAGCTTCACTGTACGACATACTACCAACCGTCACAAAGCCGCATCGTTTCGCCGCACCCTGAGCAAAACGGCCCGTCGAATGAGTAATGACCGAACGAAAGCCTCTTTTACGCCCAAGCTCTGCGTTCTTTGCAATCAACCGCGTTGCTATGCCTCTTCTTGCAAAGTGTTCATCCACGGCTAAGAGGAACTGGTGCAGATACTCGCCTGGTGAAGGCTTCTTATCCAGTGTGGCAAAGTACTCAGCCTGCATTCGTCCATGAACTGATAAGATAAGCATAAACTTCTCCATATCAATAGTGCCGTCCTTCACAGCAGGATCGTCTTTTGGAACGAGTGGGCGCGCCAAGTCCTCGCTTACGATCACCCCGCCCACTTGGCCGTCCACTAAGCAGACTGTAGTAAGCTGTTGTGCTACGCTTCGCTCGACATGGAGTCGTGAAAAGGGCAGGAAGATTTCGGGAGTGAGTTGGGAGCTCGCCGACATTGGATCACCTCCCGATGAGGAGAAGTTGTGGGCTGTAAGCTCCGCAACTTGCTTTACGTGGTCTTGAGAGAGCACGACGTACTCTTCAATCTCCGTCATCTTCAACAGACTTTAGTGGAAGCGGAGTCGAATCAAAACGGGTCTTTTGCTAGGGGCGAGGTTGCTTTTAGTGCGCGTGCTCATAACACGCCCCATATAACGTCACTCCTGCGTCGTCACGATGTAAACCCAGCCAAAACTTCGAGAATTTCTACACAAGCTGAAGCATCACATTTTTCGCTTTCAGCGTGTCACTTCGATTTCGAATTTGGGTATGAGCGCTCAAGCTCTCACGTTTAAACGTTATTTAATTTAGCAACGACTGACAATTAATTAATGACGTACCGGATTTGTGCGCATCGCTCACTTTAATAGGCGGTCGATTAGTTACGTGCGACACGAGAAAATTCATGGCGATGACATCGTCGCAATTCGACGTTTGATCGACGAGATTTTGTATCGACGCCGGCATGTAATTTGTATAGAGATGCGCGTAGTTTTTGTGCAGAAACGCGGCGCTCGTGAGAAACATCGAATACTGTTCATCCACTTCGACGAAGTGGAAGCGGACTCCTCCAACTGTTCGCGAAGTCTGCCACAATAAGTCAACGATGACGGGTGCATATTTGTTAACGAAAATAATTGCCCTGTGAGCGGTACGTCCCCATGCCTACGTATTAATCCCTCACATGAAGTACCCCGCCAACGCTTCGGTTCGACCGCACCCCCAAAACGGGCACTACGCGTGTTTTGGAGATTCTCTCCTCCCGCGTGTGTATACAGGATGTCAGGGGGAAGAGCCGCGAAAGCGAGGCAAACTGCTATGGCTTCTTACAAAAAGCGATGATGACCACTTGTTTCGCCGTAAACGGAAGCATTCGCACGAATAGGTATACTGTATCACATTGAGCTGAGGTCACACAAACTAATGTGCTAAAGATGGGTGGCACGCCGTTTCATACTATGAAAAATCTCAAACCGAAATACGACGGCAAACATGAATCGGGCACTTGGGGTGCGTTCTATAGAAACGTCAGTCTGTCGAAAGACAATTACGACCAAACCTTTTCAAAGCCGCTTTGATGCTATCAGTGTGAATCCCACACTCATTGCAAGCCTGAATAAGAGCATTAACTGTTGCTTCTCGTCCGCATTCTTCAACCCAATCTTCAATAACCATCATCGCCCGAACAAGATTCTCATCAGACTTCTCTCTGTACTGCGGTATGGAACGAGCTTTTCTCCCCAAGTACACAGCAAACTTTTGCCATTTGTCTTCTACTAGAGTTGCGACAATGCGAATAAAAGATTTGCTGATCTGATCAGGAATGTCACCTAAAAAATGAATACACGAAAGTCATATACCAGTATCGAGCACCAAGGCACTTAACTAATAAAGCTATCTTACCCTGGCAGGGTGACGGCTTAGCAACGCATATTTGGTTGCTAAACCAACAATTAATCCTAAGAAAGTCTTCCGGTTTTGCTGACAATCGTTTAAAAAATTTGCTGTACAACTTGGCATCTTTTGGCGAATACTCGAATTTCTCTTTTTGAAGCACAGGAAGGCCCTTTACATCAATATCCAAATGTCCTTCTTTGTTCACTGTGCTTTGTATTTGACAACATACACCATACTCAAATCCTGCCATTCCCTGCCGGCAAATACTCCTCATTTCTTTCGAGAGTTTCTCTCTGATTGATGGTAAGAAGGAACGACTTGCCTTTTCAACGTCTTCTTCATTGAAGTATTTAATTGTTAGAGAAATCCAATTCCCTCGGCTGTGGTACAGCAATTCAACGTCCACTGAAACATGAGAAACATAAGAAATGATTCATCTGCCAGTAAAATATGTACAGAAGCATACCTTCGACAGGAGACTCTATATCTTCTACTTGAAAGATGCACTGATGACGAGAAAGCTGAGGGCCTTTTGGATACAAGTTTAAAAAGCGAGTTACCAGACGAAAGTAGAGGCACTCCGGAACAAATTTTAGTTTCATTGGAATAACAATCAGAGGAGCGGGAAAGCAAGACGAGCGAGGGTGAGTTTCCCAAAGAGTTTCGGAGTTAGACAGAAACAACGTTTGGAGCATCGACGGAACATAAAATTCTTTCGGAGTCGAACCTTCAACAGGTGTTATCACGTCGAGAAGTTCTAACAGCTGCACAATTTGCCTATTATCTAGTTCAATTTGCTCTTGCTTGGCGTTTCTTAAGACAGAAGCTATCTCACTAGAGTCATTTTCCCGTATTTGCGTTAGACGATAGTTCATCAAGTCATCTACCATTATACCTTTCTCTCTGAGTTTTTTCCACTTCGGCATCATGTATGGGCCAGGCTTTGCCGCGGTCACAAATACTGATAAAGCCTTGATAACCCACATTGGCCGGGTAAAAACGACGTCCTTCAAACCGTCTACTTCAGGGTAATAGAGAATTGCACCCACATTAGCCAGAAATTTTAGCGCCACAAAAACTTCGTCGCGACTTGTAATATTGCATATGTTCGGATTCTGAGCGAGCTTCGCTATTTCATCAACTTTAGCAACAACCGTTTTCATAACGTCGCTCCAACGAAAGAGAAGAATTTCGAGATAAACCCAGAATAGAGGCTGCTTTTTCATGCCTTTCCAAAACTTCGTCGTCATACGATCAACTCGTTCTCGAACTTCTGTCACACCTTCACAAGGAGAAGTCGAACCAGACGCCGAATTATCTACAAGGAAGATTTTATCGACAAAATGAACCATTTCGCTCAATTCTTTTCCAATGCTGTTTTCCGGTAAAACGATGTGTTTCATGAAATCGCTTTCGCTCAGAATTTTCTCAAGGCGATTACCTTGTTCTCTCAGCCACCGTTCAACTGACGCTGAATCAGAAAACTTTTTCTTGTCGCTCTCCAAGATGTCTCGATGAGATCCAATTACGAAGACTGGAGGATGAGCCACCTCTTCGTCTTTGCCAAGCCAATGAGTACCTATAGGCAACTCTTCGTGAGCTGCAGTTATTGAGCCAAACCAGTACAGAGGAAAGTCCCCGTTTGTGCGTATCCATCCCAAATCGTTCGTCTGGTCAATTATTTCGCCATCCAATGGTCGATGAAACGACTGAGCGTTATCGGACAGAGACTTTGATATGTCTAGCACAACCATGTAAATGGACAAACCAAACTCTCTGCTTTGCGGCATAAGAGCCGAGTGAGTGGCGAGATAAATTTCCTGTCCGCCTAAATCCCAGATATCGCGGACGCCAAGGATTTGCTTACTAAGTTCTTCTTCACTTGGTCTATTGATGACAAAAGTGTTTGCTAGTTGCTGCTGGTTGGTGGTGAGCGTTTTCGCCTCCATGGCGACTTTTTGCAAATTTTCGGCCAACGTTTCCACTCTTTCAACTGGCACCACGGAGTCCAATGCCGGTTCTGATTTATCGATGTCTGATTCAGAATCTATGACGAAAGGAGATAATTTGGAGGAGCCTTCTTGCCAGCATTCCGACGACAACTGCTGTTGATTCATGCGATAGACACCTTCAGCAATAAGAGGATCTAAGTGATCTTTGCTGTCAGTAGCCACCCAGTCGCTGGTTGTTGTATGGACCATATCCACAGCCGCGCCTTCCGTGCTCGCTTTATCTTTTGCAAAGGGTCTGCTCAAAAGAGAATCAACAAGACAAGACTTGCCAGCCCCATCCTGACCGGTAATAATAACACGAGATCGATTCACTGCTACAGAGCCGCGTTTTAGAGCCTCGTCATAAATCTTTTGAAAAATTTCGTCGGTATCTTCATCTGATTTTCTGCAATTGCTCTCAAAGCTGTTCTTGTCTTCTTCTGGCATTACGTAACTTTCCTGGAAAGTCGTTTCGCTGACCTATACAAGAAAACGTCAACATCTATGAAAAGTTGTTTTCGCCACGGGAACTACCTCCGATTGGTTGTCTTCTTCCCTGCTATTTTGAACTGAAATTTGGCTATCCAAAATTCGTACGAGAGCTGCCACGACGTCGTACTGCTTCTTGAAGTCCGCTTCAAGAAGAGGCGTTCTGCCAAACTGCAACAAAAGTCGAAAGAAGCTAGAATGTGAATAAGAAATTCGTACGGCATTTTTTGCATTTGTATCAGCTCCAGCTGAAACAAGGTACTCAACCGTTTCAGCGTGGCCTTCGGCGCACGCCCAATGAAGTGCCGTATAGTCAGACTGAACACTCATAAATATGACAAATCTTCTGATCTGTGAAGCAGAAATACCTTATCAGGTTCATTGATACGGCATCCCATGTCAACAAGTTCTCTAGCAATACACAAATGACCACTACGACTCGCAAGAGCGAGAGCTCCACAACCATCCTAGATCAAAGACTTGATTATTATCTACCTGACGCAGACGCAACGCAGAGCGGACAAGGCATATTGATTGATCACTTACGCTGTTTTTTGCAAAAACGTTGCAACCACGTCGAAAAAGAATTTTCAGTACCTCTGAATTTCCGTTATAGGCGGCACAAAGAAAAGGCGTATATTCAAACTGCAATCAAACCTTGAGAACATTACCCCAAATAGGATCGCCTTTAACTTTATACCTCTTCTAAAGCTTCTATATTAGCGCCTGATGAAATTAGAAAATAACAAATTCGAGCGTGTCCTTGCTGAGAAGCCCAATGAAGTGACGTATATCCAACCTGGGAATTTCATTTTGGGAAACGTTCGAATAAATCATTTCTTAATAGTACCTGATGACGTTCATTGGCGCTGAATCCCATTTCGACCAGTTTCCTTGCGATATCCAAATGACCGTTTGAACTTGCAAGTGCTAGAGCTCCATTACCAGCCTAAAAAAATTAAATCACTAAAAGACTATCACAAAAGGATTTGCCATTACTTACGTTTGTTTTAGCAGAAACATCGCAGCCCCAACTAATAAGAACGTTCATTACTGCTAATGTGCCATTGAAGACAGCACAAAGAAAAGGCGTCAATCCCAACTGACGTGAAACAGCAAGAATGAAATAACCCCACTAATAACATGCTAATATACTTTGTCTAAAGCTTCCACATGGGCTCCGGCTGAAAGCAAAAATTCCGTAATTTCAACTGTTGGAGAGAGGTGAAGTGCAGTTTCGCCGCGCTAAATCAAAAAAGAAGTCAGTGCAAATTGTTTGAAAGGCGTAAGCTATCTATATATCGCTGCACTCACAATGTCCGTCGCTTCTTTCCACTTTCCCGGATATCCACGAATGAACTGCAATACTGTATTTGTATTTCCTTTGACAACAGCGGCAAGGAACTCTGCAAGACCGAGCAAATAACGAGATTCAGCAAACTTCTCAACCAATCGATCGAATGAATCTGTAGAACCGACATCAAAACGCGATTATTACTAACCGTCTTTTTCCGTCGAAAAGCTGTTTGAGACGCGTTGCATCCTCCAGCTATTAGGCGTCCTAGAAAGACCTGCTTTTCCGCAAAGAGTTTCTGGGGCGTCACCCTACTATCCGGGTCTTGAAAACCAGGCACTTCGGCAAATATAAATTCTTTCAGACATACTTCATTGCAAGGTGATGCTGCTGCCTTGGAGTAGCCTCATTTCCAGGCTCTTCTCCGGATACCTCGAGGAGGAGAAGGGGCCATAGGTCTGCGTCTTTGACTGGCTGTCCATGTGACCCTTGGTTAATTATTAATGTGTACCAGTGATTTTCTTTGACCTGACTTATAGGGGTTCTTCGCGAATGACCCATTGTAGCGTATCGAGACGTGCCAATCATAGTAGCTTCAAAGCGTAGCCTATCAACATTCTGATTGGCATGTCTGGGTAGTTTCAGGTCGCAAAATACTGGCTCCGTAAGTGTGCAGTTCCGCCAGTGGTGTCATTAATGACGTCAGCATCGTGAGGAACCGCCCCTTAATTAAATGTTAGACAAGATTTATTTTACGTTAGAAAAAAAGCGAAAAACGAACACGCGACAGCAGCATTGACAAAACAAAAACGAAAAATGAGTGTCTGTTGCCTTTTATTTTCCCCATTGCGACCACTTTGAGCGCAATTGTGCCAACTTCAATTTGGCACATTCGAGAACGACTTCCCCAGATTGCTTACTCACTGCGCGAAAATCTTGAAGAAATGCTCCTTTAATAACGTTCAGGATTTTCAACTTATCCGGAAGATTGCAAATAGTGAGACTGCTTCCGCTTTCCGGCTTCACGTAACACTTCGTGTGCGAGGCAAAACCTCGATAATATATTAAACGACACTGACGATATTTAGGTAAAAACTTGATGTAGCTCGATGTGAGAATAGGAGCCAATTCCTTTTGCAGGCATTTGCGCGTTGCATCGATCCAACGTTTGGAAGTGCTACTGAACGTATTGTAGTTTTTTCCAAAGAGATTGCAGAATTTCTTCGCAAAGCCTATTGAGTAGTCGTATGTGTTGCCTTCACAGGGAAACTGCTTTTCGAGGCAGTCTTCGTACCAGCTGCAGTCGCGACCGCTCGGTTTGGTGCACGACGTACTCGGCCTTCGATTGAGCCAACCGTGACAGGAACCTGCCAATGAGAGGAAAAGGAGCGCTGCTGTTGCCGTCTTCATGAACGTAGGGGGTGGAGTTCTCTTTGACTTGCGCAGTTGTTCAACTCAGCCCACGGACTAATTTGCATATCCCTGCCGTTGACGCTAGAGGAAATTTCTATGGCTTTGAAACGATGCAATCGGTTCGACGGATCGTAGGGTCCTCAGAGAAACGGAGAATCAGACCATAGATGCTGGAGAAAGGATTAATCCTTTCTCCAGCATCTATGATCAGACGATGAAGAGAGAAGTAACGAACACGTGATCAAAGAATCGCAGTCCCGGATAATATGCCTTTGCGATCGCTGAAGAAGGGGGAGCCTGAAGAACGAATCCATGGCCGATTTTCTCGCTTTTCCTTGGTAACATCAATTGATTGGGTAACCTATCGACCTCTGTCTCAGCGCGTACGTAGTGGGGGACCCCTCCAAGGAATATCGCGCCTATTCTCTCTTCTCCATCTCTCCCGCCTCGCAGTTCTCTTGTCACCGGAGCCTTTCTAACTTTCTAATCTTTTCTAGCTCTCTTCTTCCCCGCGTTTGCTACAATTGCATCGTTAAGCAGTTCAGTCCCCGACCCATACATTTTCGTTGTTCCCGGATACGTATACGGAGACAAGTTCGCTCCCGGTCCGTCTACGAAACATCTGGCTCTAAGGGCTTTCTTTACAAATTCATTTTATTATGCAACGTCCGTTTGCCTTGGCAAGGTCACTCTCCGATAATATGATGAAGGCTTTCGAGTGTTCTCACTATTGCTCGAAATGTAGGTCGCATTGCTGGCTCACGCTGCCAACAGCTTTCCATCAGCTTTACAACGCCGTCAGGGCAACTGCGTGGAACGGTCGGACGAATTCCTCTGTTGCATATATGATCAATAAAGCTGTTTAGATGCTGAGGAAGGTGCTGGTCATCATAGGGCTTTCGTCTCGAGAATATCTCCCATATAACAATTCCAAAGCTATAAGAGAAACGAACAAGCAACGTATGGAATTGCCGGTGAGTTAATTACCTAAAGACGTCGACCGAAGCGCCGTATGCCTCTTGCATCAGAAGCTCAGGAGCTTTCCACAGACTAGTCCCAAGTCGACACGACATTTTCTTGTATCGTGCGAGCAAGAGAGGCTGCGTCTCGTCGTCATTGTCGTCCGTTGAACTTAGTTTCAAAAGTGAGTTCTCGGCGGGCGACGTGATTTCGTTCTCTTGCGATTTCAAGAGCCGTCGCGCCGTTCCGAAGTCGCTCACTTTTACTACCCAATTTTGACTAACAAGCAAGTTGGCTGCTTTTAGATCGCGATGAATTCGCGGCGGATTGAGTCCGTGAAGAAAACGCATTCCCAGAGACGAATCCAAACAGAATCGAATCTGCTGTTCGTACGTCAAGCCAATGGATGCATCCATCAACACTCCATGCAGAGATCCTCGAATCACGAACTCTGTAACTAGGAATAGATTGCCATCTTCCTTGAAGGAGCCGGCTCCGAGAAAGAGAACTATGTTGGGATGTCGAAGTTGCCTCATAAAGTCAATTTCTCTCTGAAATTCCTCGTTCGAATTGTCGACGAAAAGTCGCTCGTTCTCGTTTAGAATTTTGACGGCTACTTCAAGCTCGCGATATTCGGCAAGCCACACTTCGCCGAAGCCGCCTTGGCCAATTTTTCGAATGAAAGTGAGCTCGTCGCTTTCAATTCTCCAAACTTCCAGCAAATTGTCTATTTCGTCTTCTCGGTCTTGAAGATCCAACGCGTAGCGTCGTGCTTTTCTGACATACTCTACAATTTTGTAAATGAGGAAGACGACAGCTGCTGAAACCAGTATAGAGGCCACAAACACTAGCAAGGGCCAAAAGCTTTTGCAAGTATTTCCTGAAAAGGGAAACATACACTTGCATTCGTATTCGACGTTCGGTCTCGTAGCAGTGCAAGTTCCGCCAAAAGCACAAATCTCGCTGCACACTGTGCAGTTGCTCGAAGTTGATGAGCCA
This sequence comes from Oscarella lobularis, assembly GCF_947507565.1. NCBI lineage: Eukaryota > Metazoa > Porifera > Homoscleromorpha > Homosclerophorida > Oscarellidae > Oscarella > Oscarella lobularis. Next base: position 1,811,947 of record NC_089191.1, on the reverse strand, counting down.
GGGCGACTTGTGCTAAAAAACAAACTGCACCTGTCACAGACCGGACCACCTTTGTCGCTATAGTGACCTACGTCACACGGCTGACAGCCAGTCGTCAGAACGTCTCCTTTTTCACCTGGATTGCAGCCTGGTTTGAGAGTCAATATTGTGTCTTTTACCTTGCCATCCGATGCAATTCCTCCGTATGCTAGCAAAGTGTTTTCAAGAAAAATCATGCCATGAAGATACCTTCCTGGTTGTCCTAAAGACTCTATCTTTTTCCAGTGTTCTTTCATCGTGTCGTACGCAAGTAGAAGACTTGAAATATGCGACGTTGGACACAAGTCAAGCTGGTCTTTTCCTTTCAAAAGTTTTCTAGGATGCTTCATGCAACCTCCAAAGACAAACATTTGACGTCCACCCATGACAGCTGTGTGGTGGCGCAACGCAATATTATACGCACTAATAGAGTCTAACGTGTATGTGATCCTGCTCCATTGTCTTGACGTAATGCAGTACTGCCACAAATCATTGAAATTTGACTGAAAATCGGTTCCAGCAAAAATAAACATCTTACTTCCCGTTAAAACTGCAGTGTGCCCAAAGCGAGGCGATGGCCCATTCTCTGTCAATAGCTTTGTCCAGGCAATGTTTGTAGAAGCATCAAGAGGAATTTGATTCCACTCTAAAATCCACATCTCGTTGCTAGCTAAGAAAGCTTGGTTGCCACTGAATCTATGGTATATTCTAAACCGAACGCCTCCGTACAGCAACATTGTATTTTTCTGGTACATAACGGCCGTGTGAAAAGCTCTGTCACTCGGCCAACGAACCCACCTGTGACCGGTCTTTGGTGCCCTAAAAGTTCTAAAGAGAAACGATTCTGGGCAAACTAACACCAGCTTGTCATCTGTTATATAGCGATACACTCCTCCAAATAAAAGCAGACAGCTTGACTTTGACGTTTGAGAGTGTTCAACCGGAACTGAGCTGTGTCCTCTTACATTTAGAGGTGCGTTTGTTTCTACTGAATCAACCATAACTCTCAGATCCTCATCTATAACTCTAGACATTCCGAAGTTCGCTGGAAGATAGCGTTCCCACTGATAAAGACCTGGTTTGGCGGAAAAATCAACAGACAGGCGCCATGCTGCTTCATACATTGTTCCACCTTGCCCAGGGCTGGAAGAATGCGAAAATCCACCGCAAACGTACATATGTTTTTCCCTCGTAAGAGTGTACGTAAAACCGGCAAGGGGACCGGGCTCAGACTTGCTTGGAAGCGTCCCCCAATTGTAGTTACCGCCCGACACAAAAAACCATTTGTTGTTTCCTGTACTTTGTGATAAATACATTCGACCGTAGTAAACAGCAATTTTAGCGCGGTTAACCTTGACAACTGGAAAAGCGCCCTCCCGCAAAGGAAATCCTGGCGATACCATCGTTGATGTATTTAATTGTAACCACACACCGTTCGCGATGTTTTTCAAGGCAAATCGGTACACGATAAGGGAAGGGTATGCAGCGCGCCTATTTGTTATAGACGTAATTGTTTTCATCGGATTCGGCATTGTCACCAAAACCCAGTCGTAAATTTCTTCATTTCTAAGAACTCCCAAACTGCTAGCGAGAATTACTACCTTGTCGCCAAACGGAATTGGTGGTAAGTCGCGCCAAAGCTTTACCTTGAAGTCAAAGATAAAACCTTTGCATGGATGATCGATTTCCCCTAGCCGACCCCCAGCAACTAGTAAGTATCTACTAGCAACGCTTGCGTGGCTATGGTACCATCTGATGGTGGGACCTTCATTCAGCTGCAACACTTTAGACCATTCGTCATCTTTGACGTCGTACGAAATCATTGCTGTTATCCTGTCAAAATCAACGCTTCCGCAGTTTTCTTCCATTCCACCATATACTACTAATTTGGTATCCATTGCCACAGCTGCGTGCCCACGTCGGTTGCAGTAAGGACTAGGAGCGCCTTTTTTCCATCGATAAACGAGGAAACCGGAGGCCCTGCTCGTTTCCAGTCGCCATGTTGTGTTCTCGCTTCTCAGTCCGCCAATGAAAACAATAGGACTGCCAGGCAGACTTGGAAATGCCGTGGCGCTCTGGTACGGGATCACTGGCGGCGTCGCACCTTCCACTTTCAAGGTCAGCCACGACTGAGCCACCGGATCAAAAAAGAACGTGTTTCGACTCGACTCCGTGAGGCCTCTTCTAACGACTAGTAGCTCGCGATGGCGCTCTCCACGAGCGACAAATCTTGGAACAGATACGTTCAGCAAGGATAATACAGGATAGCTAAGCGCAGGCGAGGCTTCCTTTGTGAACTCGATTGTCTGCCAACTGTTGAAAATGGTGCCGTTTTCTGATCCAACTCTTCCTAAGAGAGCTACGATGAGGCAAAAATGTAAAATTTTGCAGAAGTCCAACATCATTGAAAAATAATGAATGCTTCTCTGAATCAATGCGTTTATATACTCTACCAAACGCCTAAATTAAGAGAGGAGGAGATAATAGAAAGTAAAAGGTGTTACAGTTTCCCTTGTTCTTCGCACTTCAACAACGATCTTCTCCGTGAACATCAGAGAACGATAATAGGTATTTTTAGTTTGCAGCTCCTGGCTATATAAGCAGAAACAAACTTGCTTGTCGGCAATATATTGTCAAGACTTCATGGAACTGAAGAGGACTGCTGTTTGCTTCGTGTTTGTATTTGGCGTTGCTGCCGCTTCTGCGAGCAAGTATCAGCCTCTCTCTAGCGCAGTCTATGATCTGGGTCCCTTAGACAAGTGCGTTCGACTTCCACTTGAATTATGCTACACAGTGTACGGATTGAGCAATGACACTATTATTCCGCAGCGAGAGGCATTGAGCATAGCTCAAAAGAAAACACTTTACACTGAATTTCAAAACACCCACAATACTTCACCCGAGTGCGAAAAATACCTCTACTTCGTACTCTGCTTTGCTGGCGCAAAGGAAGTGTGCATCGGAAACGGCCTTGTGAAAAGAAAACTCGCTGTCCCGGTCGAATCGATATCCAAGGTATATATAGTAGCAGCCAATTAGATTTGAAACTCTTCTAGCAAAGCATCTTTTCATTTGCAGAACCTCATGAAACTCATTCTCTGCCTTTTCCCAAAGGAATTTGAAAATAAAAAAGATGTATTTGAAATGCAGTTTGCCCTATTTAAGAAAATGACTTTTGTACCAGTAAGAGTAAAGGAGACGGCCTCCCTGACAAACTGCACAAGCCTGGACATGCCGTTGTGCGACAAAAATCCTCACGGGTCGACTGTCCCGGAGTACATGGCAGAAGATCTTGAATTAACGTACAAAAGAGTACCAGCGATTGCACCGCCTTTGTTCAAAAGCGCAATCTATCGCATTATTTGCACTTACCCAACATGTACAAGTGATGGCCGATTGCAAGGATATCTAACAAAGGATCAATGTGTGGAAGCTTATATGCAGTGGTATGACTAAATTATGAACCTAAACAGTAATTGAAAACTTTTTTTAGTCTTCCTGAAATCATAAAGAAATATGTTCCTTATGCGAGAAATTACTTTGGTCTTACTTGTCAACTCTTCTTATGAGGACACTAGAAACGTCTTTGAACAAAAATACATTGCATTCGAAAATCCGGTTGGGGCACGCTCTTAGCATTAACCTTCAATTTGACGTTAAGATTTTCCATACACTGCCAATTTAGTTCTGTCTACTAAAAGGAACTTTAACCTAGAATTAATTTTCTTCAAAAATCGATAGATTCTGTCACTGCGAATTTTTAGGGTGAGCTTTGCCGACCATTTTTTGCAGGCAATTATCGTGCCTTTTTTACCACGTTATTTCACAAAGTTGAATAACGTTGTGTGCTGGCCTGCTTTTGTCAAATTACGCAAAGAAATAATTTCCTTTTTTGTTTGCCAAAACGCTATCTGTGCGCGTGAATACGTGTAAAAGTGCTGATTGCCTATTACTGTTAATTAAGATTTACTATAAAATAGAAGCCTTGTTTTACTCGACGCGTTGACAATGTATTCAGTGAACGTTCTGCAATTGTACTTTGCCAGAGAGTTTAATTCATGACAAACATCTAGTAGATAAAATACAAAAAACAAAAAATCAAATGCAAAATTTATTGCCAACGTGTAAGTTGCAAACTCTGACGAATAATTAGTGAAACAGAGTTACCAAAGGTAAAACGATACGCATTTGCCAGCATTCGACGTGGATATTTCAAGGTAAAACGAAGAAATTCCTTCGTAATGTAGTGCAAAGCTGTGATACTTTAGCCTATTGACGATCAAATTCAAAACTCTAGAAACCGAATCAACATGAAAAGAGACTGTGAAACGTTCCGTTCTCTTCAGTTTTTCTGCGGTGCTCCCAGAACATTAAATGGTGGAGGCTCCCAGAGAAAGTACAATAAGCTGTAATTTTTCTGGAATAATCATCAACGCTTGATCGAGCAATTCCGTTAACGTTAGCACCAACACTGCCTCGCTCAACACCGGCTCGTTTGAAATGTGCATTCACAGTAATCGCCGTTGCACGGCCAGCAGCTGACATATCAACCAAAAGAGAAAGGTTTTCCGTTGTGCATTCAGTGGTTTAAGAAAACTACCCGGTAGATGTTGAAATTGGATTCTACTTGCACTTTGCCAAAAAACACGAGGAGCGAGTAGTGAAGTAAGCTTTTATCCGCTAATTTAATAATTTTGCATTGAGTAATATTGTCAGTTAGTAGTCCAGTGCAATCTCTGTGCACAGTACAGTACCTTACTATCTGACCCCAAACCCGGATATGACGTTGGAACATCACCCCTTTCCTGACCGATTGGTGTCGCAAATTGGCCTCCATTCGACAGCCTCTAGGTCGTATATGGTTCATAAGACGTCGAAGAAGCAATTGACGACACAGATTCGTCGTTTGCGTTTCCACTCCTGGCGTCGCCCTGCAATTCGCAGGAATGCGACCAGAAAGAATGAAGAAATCGATCGTAATGATATTGTTTTTGCTCTACACTGCGTTCTTTGCTTCGTTTTCGTAGCCCAATGCGCCCAGGTGCGAGCTTTCTCGCAGAAGAGCCGTGCCACGTGCTTTCGCACGCTTTGCAAAGAAACGGCGTTCAGTGATCTTCTAACGCCGTTTCCACGTCCAATTCTTCTCTGCGCGTTCTAGCATTTAGTAAAGGTGAGTTGAAAAGGAATGTTCTGTGTCTTTTCGAATCGGTTTAACACTTTGAAGGGATTTTCGGCGATCGATTGCTTTTTTATATTCCTCCTTTATTGATTTTTGACTCTTTCTCTGTTTTTTTTTTTTGCGGTATTCTGTTTGAAGCGATATGCTGCTCGATACGCTCGAGATAAGGTATTTCGAGAGAGGGACGTGTTGTCATATTTTTCTCAATTGTGTTTTTGTTTTATAAGTTGAAACGGTTACGTACGTCACATCGTTGGAAAGATATTTACACGGAGAGTGCGATCGTATGATCTAGTACATTCGCCAATAGGTGATATTCTTCATTGTGTTCTCTTCTATATGTTTATTTTCCTATATGTTAGATTTTCTTTTGCTGCTTTGAAGGGGATTTGATAGGACGAATAATTTTCTTATGATCAACGGTCAAATTAGATTACAACGTGAATATCGAGAACTTTTTATTTCAGACTAGTAAAAAGGTGATTGAACAGTTTGAAAATTCGAGATTTCACGCATTCACTTGTCTGTAATTCTTAGTTACGTTTGAAAAGGAGAGAAGAATGAGAAAGAGCATTCTCTAAGGTCTGATGAGAGAGCATTTGAATAAGCCATTCACTCTTACTACAGCATACATTCTTTTATTTTATTAGCTAGCTGGACGGGGTTTCTTCAAGACTGTTCCTACCTCGTGAACTGTGGCTGAACTCATCTCCTGTCTGCCTTCTGTTAAAACGGTTTTCGCCACATTGGATCTTGCCAGGTTTGCTTCGCATCTTAATTGCTTTTTTGCTTTTCAGAGCACATAAGAGAAACTTTTGACGTCATTTTCGTTCACCTCTGGGCCCCGAGGTGACTAAATAAAACCGGCCTAACTCTTGAGCCAGAGAGGATAAACGTGGCTTGACCGCAGGGGATTCAGTGTCCTACTCCCGTGGCACGAGTGCAAAACTGCCACCCCACTTAGGAAGACGCGGTGGGTTACAATAGCGGTCCCCCTGGAACCAGGCGGGCAGAACTCACATCCGAGGGCTGCCTGTCCCAGGCGTCCGAGCCGGGAGACTAAACAGGCTCTAACTCCGACGGGGGAGTAGTGAGGGTGACCCCCACAAAACCGAAGCCTGTACGGACCCTCGCGGTCCGCGCAGGTGGACAGCGAAACACGTCAGACCTATGCGCAATTTTTTCAGAATTTCCGGTTTACTTCCGGGATTTATTAAATAAAATATTATGAACATGCTTACGTCTACACTATTGTTTGTGTGCGGCGCAAAGCGCCAGACGAGACCTCTTAGAGAAGGTCTCTGAGCAGTTTCAAATCTAATGCGAGGTCATGCTCAGGACCCTCTACGCTACGTCTACACTAAACGACTCCTACTACAACTACGAAGCTACCTATAAAAAGAAGAGAACACTGCCGTATCTGTCTCTTTCTTCTTTTGATGAAACCAAAGGGTGGCCACAAACGACACAGGTGTAATAGATACACTAATAAAAGATTCCCTAAAAGAGACTTAAATAATCGCAGAGGGAAAGTGAGGCTACAGCGATATCGAAGACGCACAAAGGCTACAGAACGACGTTGAAAAAGAGAAACGACGCGCTGAAGCTGTTGCCACGTGATGAACAGGAACGCCGACGTCCTCACGTCATTTATTTCGCCCGAGAAAGACGTATGTATGAATCGTAATTAATATGACGCCCTAAAGCATACGCGTACAGTGACTAAAGCCCTTCAATAAGCACTCACCAGATTATACGCCAAGTCATTAGAGGAAAATACCGTGACGTCGCAAGAGCGCTCAAAACAACGCAAAAGTCTCTTACAAACACAAACATTAAATGACAAGCGTACACAAAGTTCTGTCTCATAGAGCTTACTGTGTCAATCATCCGCTTCCTCGTTGTGAGGGGCGTCCATCGGTGGCGGTTCGTCGGCAATAGCGGACGTTGTCGTCGATGTTCCTGCCGTTAGGTAACCGGCCACGCCCGCAGGACCGGTGACTGGGTCTGTGGAATAAATAGATCGTGCTCCTGATCCTTGTATGCAGACCACACGCTCGACTTTTCTAGAACGAAATCAATCAAAAAAAACAGAAAACGCGTTTCGTGGACGTATAAGGATATTTTTCTTTTTCCTGTTGACCTCGTTGCCAAGTTCGAGATCTTTCCTCACGGCCTTGAGCGCTTTGGCAATCGGCGCTTTTGCGGCAGAAGCATTATCCAAGCCCTCAAGCAGAGACTCTAATAGCTCGAGCAGATAGTCGACGAGTCCACTATGAACATCATAAACGTAAAAAATTATATTATAATTATTATATTATATAACACGCTATAACTTTTTCGAAGCATCGTTCCTTTCAAAGAGAGTGTGAAGAGCTTCTGCGACCAATCCGATTTCATCGGAGCGAATTTTCATGCCCACAATCAAAGATGCAAAGCAATCGCACGATTTATTGTCTGCACGCAAACCTACGTATACGCAATTCATAATGACGTTCGTCGCTAAGCGCCAACTGTTATTACGCACGTTGCTATTGACGATTGGTGAATGACGCTGATGCGCGCTTTCGGTATAACACTATTCACAAGGGTATGCATTCGAAATTTCGCCGACAATGCTTGACAGGGCAATTTCAGCTTTCTCTCTAACCTAATTCAACAAGCATTTCAAACAGCAAGTCGGATTAACTGTATCCTTACCATCAGTAGTATATGATGCTGCAAAGAGAGTACTTTAGAGCGGGTGGAACAAAATCTAACCAGCTTATGCCTGCCTCAGCAAGCGATCGAATAATCTTTCTAAAATCCTTGTCTAATTCAACAATATTCGCATCAGCGACAATGTGACCGCCTTCCAGCTTTTTCCCTGAATGAGTTGTGATTTTGAAGGGCACTAACAGATCACCGAGATTGACGTCACGCTGACGCGCAGAACAAGCTTCCACCATAGCAAAAATGGAAGGACATAGAGTGGTCTGCGCAATGTTACTCACAAGCGCAGCCGTATTTTTCATACCTTCGTCCGTGGGGCTAACCAGCATGATTCGGAGCGGATTGTACCTGGAATTCTCAAAAAACCCGTGCCATTTGTGAAGGTGAGGGCAAAAGGCGAGTTCGTAAGAACGGCTTTCTCCCTTAAAATAATCGAACGGGCCGCTCATAACGCGGCCCGCAACGCTTTCTAAAACGGTGCGAACTGTTCGAAAGTCACTCGACCTTGCGGTGACGATGCAGAGATCGACTCTCTCGCCAGACGACGATCCGTCATCTCGAAACCGGACTTATGCGAACGAGACGTGCGCTCCAGAGAGCCGATTAGACTTTTTCTTTGGGTGCAACTACTGAGATGAGCCTGGGAAAGACGACAAATAGAGAAGGAAAGTCACAAAGAAATGGAAAGAGCACGCTAAGCATACGGGCATCTCTTTCAGTGACACCAGCGACTAGCGCCAAGCACATGCGGATGACTAGCCTCGTCCCCAGGCCCTTCACCAGCTAGCGCGCTTGGGGCGCACTCACTGGTGGAAGCATAGATAGAAGAAGAGAGGGATTGGAAACTCCCCCTTATCACGTGACTTTTCGTGGACCCAGGGTAGTTACGCTAACGCCCGGATGCGCCGACTTTTTTGGCTCGCGTCGCACTGAAAACGGTACAATACCCTTGTTTAAACTGCGAGCACCTTTATAGCTTCTTGTTCGACAACGCAAAACGATTGGAATTGCATGTTTTCAGTCAACTCCGTTTATCCATACGGCTAAAATTAGCCGAAAAAGATGAGCAACTGTTTTTTGATGTTCTAGTTCGGAAAACATGCCACTACGAAAGCGATTGCGTCTATGCAGACGTAAGTATTCCCGTCATCGCCCCCGTCAAAACTAGAACATCAAAAATCAGTTGCTCATCTTTTTCGGTTAATTTTAGCCGTAAGGATGAACGGAGTTGACTGAAAACAGGGCTCTTGGTGCATCGCAGTCTCTCGGTAATTCGAATAATAAGGTAGGAACAACGAGCGTACTACTGCTTATATCGCAACTTGTCCGCAGTCGAGGCACTACAGCTAGCATTCCTAAAAAGGGGCCCTCCCTCGCCATCGCTTCTAGTTAGTCGAGCGAGAACACGCCGGTGGTGTTTGTAAGTTCCTAGAAAAGACACTGGGTTTACAGGCAACGGCGAAAATCGCGTCGGGAGGTCGCCAACTCGTCCGCAGTCAGAGGTGCCGATAGCAACCGAATAAACCCTGCGTGCGCACGACTACATGCAATTCCAATCGTTTTGCAGCGTCGAACAAGAAGCTATAAAGGTGCTCGCAGTTAAGATAAGGGTATTGTACCGTTTTCAGTGCGACTCGAGCCAAAAAGTCAGCCGCATCCGGGCGTTAGCGTAACTACCCTGGGTCCACGAGAAGTCACGTGATAAGGGGGAGTTTCCAATCCCTCTCTTCTTCTATCTATGGTGGAAGGGCCTGGTAACATTGGTCTGCGTCAGAGGGTCACGCGACACCCCACTTGCCCCGTGACCTCGGTGGCCCTAATTAAATCAGCACGTAACGGTAAGCAAGATCGCTTCAGCGCGTAAGGAAACGTCTTCCGACACTAGTTCCGAGGTAAAATCGCGTTCGCGGGACTTGTTTAAAGCCATATGTACGGTAGAGCGAACAGTTGCGAACGTTTCCTTACGCGCTGAAGCGATCTTGCTTACCGTTACGTGCTGATTTAATTAGGGCCACCGAGGTCACGGGGCAAGTGGGGTGTCGCGTGACCCTCTGACGCAGACCAATGTTACCAGGCCCTTCCACCAGTGAGTGCGCCCCAAGCGCGCTAGCTGGTGAAGGGCCTGGGGACGAGGCTAGCGGATGACTAGATTTCTCGGTGACGTTTGGGACGCTGCGTCGTATTTCGTTACCTCTGAGATCTTCATAGCTCAGCCGTGGTCGTCGTACGTTACAGCATTATAGTTACAAGGCCAAAAGCAGCAAACAGATGTCCTGCGAGCGCTGCTCGACGTACATTGACTTCGATTCTGTAACCATAGAAGCAGAGAATGTGAAATTGAAACTAGGGATGCGCATGCGCGTTCTTCTTTTCTCAACAGGGCGTTGCCGTTCATTTGGCTATGGACTATCAGGACGCTTACGGCATCTGGACTGTCCACGCAAAAACTCCTGCTTGAACTCTAAGACGTGCTGTTGATTTTTTTATCAAAGGGCCATGCATTTTTCCGTGAGTGTCTCCCGAATTAGCTTCAAATTGAGGTTCTCCGCTAACGAAATTTTATTCCCTAAACTGCATCGGCCTTTGTCTAAATAATTTTCTGTTTTTGTAGGTATATTTGTTGTGAGACGTTATCACTACGAAATCCCTACTCAGGTAGATGTAGACGAAATGTCCTGATAAGTCATTTCGATTGGTCAGGAAATCATCTATGGAATAATGTGCATATTTTTAGTTACGTCGTCAAAGGTATTCATGCTGCAAATCCTTTGGTACATACGGACGCCACGCTCAGATGTAGGGTAAGCCGTTTTTTGACAAAACCGGCAAAAAGCCGTTTACCATACAACATATGGGAATCTTTAGGGTCTCGATGTTGTTCGTCGCTCGCGAAAGCGAATAGCGGTCCCCCTGGAACCAGGCGGGCAGAACTCACATCCGAGGGCTGCCTGTCCCAGGCGTCCGAGCCGGGAGACTAAACAGGCTCTAACTCCGACGGGGGAGTAGTGAGGGTGACCCCCACAAAACCGAAGCCTGTACGGACCCTCGCCATCCGTGCAGGTGAACAGCGAAACACAGGACACCTATGCGCAATTTTTTTTAAGAATTTTCGGTTTACTTCCGGGATTTATTAAATAAAATATTATGAAAATGCTTACCGTGACGACGTCGATCACGCAGGTTTCCTATCTTCAGTATCAAAATCAATTTGTTTTCTCAGTTCGATAGCCTTTCGTTCGTCTTCAGGTTTGATTCTATATATAACTAAACTACGGAGGACGATGTTGCGCTTTCATTTAGTGCTCATTAGAAGACATGAGCGCGCGTTTACGTTGCATTGACAGTCTCGAAACTGAATGGTAACAGTAGCTCTTTTCATACCAAACTAATCATATCCTGTTTGATTTGAGGTGCATGCTGCGGCGTAGCAGCTTAATATGTAATATTGAAAGTTTATCTTGTAAGCCTCCGCCTACTGCTCTACCTTTCATAGGCTAGAGTTGACTGAACGCTGCTCATTGTTGTCTTCGCGACGGTGACGTACACTTGACCGCGCTCGCACGTTCGAAGGTAAGAGCATGATCTGCATGTTAGCATTGCATGAAAAGCATTTTCTCTCAAACTCTCATAAACTGCGTCTTCGTACTGCTTATGTGATGCATGGTATGTCGTACGTACGTAAACGTTTCTCGGTCACTTTTGGCAATGTTCTGGCCTCCGGCTTCGCTACGTGCTTCTTGCATATAGCCGCTGTATGGCAAAGGTGGTACATACCCGAAGCTGCGCGTTGGCTGTAGATAAGCGGTGTAGTGAAAATGAATTCAGTTTCGCTTTCACTTTCATTTCGGGCGAAGGGATTTGCCGCAACGTGTTTGTTTTTATAAGCGGCCATCCCAATGCATGAAAGTCAATTAGGAAAGCAGCTACAAGTAGTGCAAATGATATGGTTGTGTATGCTGTTTTAGTAACAATAGCGATAACGTGAGATTAAATTCTCAGCTCAATATTTTTTGATAAAATAAATTTGGTTACATTTTATATTGAATTACGTTTAATCCTAAGCTATAGAACATTAATTTCAACTGTTTTCGTTTCTGGGAAAAAATGAAAGTATTAGTTGCTTTATGTTTGGCAGATAAAGCGATTTTGCCTAACTTCATTATTCTTGTTTGCTGAACAGTGCAACTGTTATGAAGGTGAAGCAAAAAGATGTTAAATTCGAATGCAGTATTTCCTAATTTAGATTTATTATGATATGTTGCGGCTTGAAGGGCTGTTTCTTCTTTCTTCTATTCTATCAACGATACCTCCAATCGTTTCATTTAATTCATCTACAAATAAAAGTAGCCCATTCTTGAGCTTTTGTTCTGATACCGCAGGAAACGCATGGTGCAGTGCTAACAAGGACTTTCGTCATGAGCAAGATCATCCACCATTTCTTCTTGAAAGTGCTGTTGCTGCCTACAAAAGAAGAAGGCATTTTCGGTTTTACAAGGTTTTGCTCTTTGGTGGAAGTACTGCAGATGGAGAGATAAGAACCAAGAGCACATGGATTTACACTCCGTGGACAAACTCATGGGAAAAAAAGAGTTTTAAAAGCGCACCACAGAATCGATTTGGGCATGGAATGAAAACAATTTGTAAAACTAGAGTTGTTATGTACGGAGGTTACCTTGACAACGGAAATCAAACACGGACAAATGATACTTGGATATTTCAAGGTGAAAGCGAGACTTGGACTCGGCCGTTGCTGCTTCGAGGAGTCGCACCAATCAACGCCTTTTATGGTTCTACATCCATTTATCAGCCCAAATCCAACTGTAGCTGCAAAGAGTCTTTCATCTCTGTTGGAGGAAGCCGTCTAGGATCAGATGTTATAGAGTTGCGATGTTTAAACGAGGAACAAAATCTTTATCAATGGGTGTATCTGGCAAAGAGCAATCCGCACCATTGGTTTCCAGTGGCGGGGAACATATCCTTTATGACTGTTGTTCCTGCAACACCAAGAAACTCCACTCATCTTTACGTCAATGGTGGAGCATTGAGCGAAACAATTCCTACGCCGTTTCTATGGCTAGTCGACCTATTGAAGAATGAGTGGAAACTGCTTAGCGACTACAGCTCTGACCCAGATATGACAAAAGCTGCTAAAACAGGGGGTGGCAAGTTGTTTCACATTTTATCCTCAAACAGCCTGCTTCTGATTGATCAATCAAGAGCATTTGCCTTCAATCTGCTCACAAATAGGTGGATGAATGTCTCCTGCCGCTTCTGCTCTCCTCCTAAGACAGACTTTAGCAGACCATCAAAAAGCAGTGTGAAAATTGGCAATACCGTTCTAGTTTTTGGAACCAGTGAAGTGATCCCTGATCAGCAGTACAATAGCGTTGTTTTAAACGTTTCGATTCTCAGTGTAGATTCGAAAGCTAACGCAATGAAAATTGCCTGGGTAGCAAACCCTCCTTCAAAGTCTTCACCCTCGCCTCTTTCACCCGGAACTTTTTCTTCTGCTATATTTGGCGAGTCTCTCTACGTGTTTGGTGGACTCGGGTTCGATGCTAGTTTAGAACTTCTTCAGTACAACTCCGCATTTCTAAACTCCAATTCCGTATGGATTTTAAACTTGAACACTTTATCGTGGCATCAGCAAAATGCAGAAGTGTCACCTTCAGCGCGAGCTAATCACTGTGGAGCAATGGCAGACGACTTGTTTGTACAATTTGGAGGAAACAGCGGTCAATATGAAATGCCTGTCAGCCTAACGTTTGACTCTTTGCTAGACCTAAGAAAAGTTCAATTGACTAAATTCAAGTCAACTTTGTTAGATAGTGTACAGGCGTTTAACGTCACTCAGTCTTATTGGCTTGCTTTGGATACGGTTTTGGCAAAAGAGGTTCCTTCGAGGCGATTTCGATGCTCAATGGCATCAATGTCAAATGGCTCAGTTCTTATGTTTGGAGGACTTGCTGTTTCTTCTTCCTTACGGTTACAGTCACTCAACGACTTGTGGATGCTTACCATAATCAGAAAAAATGTTGTTTTGTGGAGAAACCTTTCTCCAGCTTGCATGTTGAGTCGTCACTGCAACGGCCCACTTCCACGATTCAATAACGTTTTCAAATTCTCAAAGGGTACGGCAGTTGTGTTTGGTGGCGTCGTGCTAAACGGCAGCATTTCTGGCACGTGTCTTGATCAGTACGTGTGGCGGTTTCATCTCAAAACGTCAACGTGGAAAAAGCAAGACGTTAGAAGTCAATCGCCTAATCTTCCAACTTCGCGAAAGAATGAAGCTGCAGCAACCAACTGTTTTTCAGCAGGAGATTTTATTGGAGAAAAACTGTTTGTCAGCTTTCGGTACCTACAACAACCAAACTGCCATTCTACATGTAAGATCGTTGCTAAGCAGAAAACTGAAACGTTTGTTTTGGACTATTACTCTCAAGATCCTGCAACTTGGATAAAGCTGGGTTCATTGCCCAATGATATAGTTCAATCGGATTTGCTGAGCTACGATGGAACTATTGTTTCAATTGGAACATTTAGCGCAGTTAATTTCAAACAAATAAACACTCCTTCAATAACCATTTTGCTCAAACCAGGCTGCCCTCAAGGAATGTTTAGTCCAGATTTTTGGCAAAGCCCATGTCAATTTTGCGGAATATCAAAATATGCTCCGGTTTCTTCAAACGCATGTGCTAGCTGTCCAATTGGCTTGACCACTAAGTTCTTCAATTCTAGTGGCGTTGAGGGCTGTGAGTGTTCCTTTGATTATTGCAAGCACGGAAGTTGTACTATACATACCAAGGTGGGTTCACAAGTACCATCTGTATTATGCAGCTGCAATGTGGGATTTACGGGCAAAAGATGCCAGTATCCCACTTACTTCCTTATTGGAGCAGGAGCCATAACTCTGTCTTCTCTTTTCACTCTTCTCGCAGTCGCCGTTTACAGAACAAAAAAAGAAAATGCGAACAAGGCTGCCAAACTTAGCCAGCTTCAGAAAACCTTATCGATAACAGAAAATGAAATCCAAATCCTAGACAGAATCGATCAAGAGTGTCGTGGTGGATATAGCAAAGTTTACAAAGCGACGTATCGAGGAATGAAACACGTTGCTGTCAAAAACTTGCTGATGGATCTTGCAGAGATCGATGAGACGGTTCTCCTCGAATTTATTCGAGAAATTGAAGTAATGTCTCTTCTGAGCCACAGAAATATTGTCAAATTCTTTGGCGCGGGCAGGTTTGAGAAATCTAATGATCCGTTCTTGGTCTTGGAGTACGTCAAAAGAGGATCGCTTTGTAGCATTCTCTACCCTTCTCCCAACCTTGTCACTTTCAGGCAAAAATTTCAGTTTTCCCTGGATGGCGCTCTTGGAATGGAGTATCTTCACAATTTGAAGTGTCCAAGAATTCATCGCGATTTGAAAACTGCAAACATACTAGTAGATAGAAACTGGGTGGTGAAAATTGCTGATTTTGGATGTGCAAAACTGTTATTTAATGAAGGCGAACCTCTGCGTCCAAAGAAAAGGCGTTCAGCAAGAAATAGCGTAAACGGAAGTTCAAGCAACCTTCTTGAGGAAGGCCTTTTGCCGGAAAAAAGCATGACGGTGTGGCACATAGGAACGTTGTATTGGTGCGCTCCGGAAATTCTTTTACAACAGGCCTACGGTACACCTGCAGATGTTTATAGGTATGATAAGGGTTCCTGGGTGATGCCAATATCTTTATTGATCTTTTTAGTTTTGGCATTGTTCTTTGGGAAATCATGACTAGGTGTCCGCCCTATGAAGAATACGACGACATGGCGAGGTTTACGAAAGGGGAAACTAAAATGGCTATTGCTGTGGGAGGGCGAAGGCCGACAATTCCCCCATTTGTTCCAAGTTCCATAGCTCAGCTCATTAGAATATGTTGGGCTAAGGATCAGAAAAAACGACCAAAGTTCTCACAAGTTGTTAACGATTTGCAGCAGATGCAGTCGCAACTACTCACTGAAAACGAAGTGGAGTAAATCTCGATTGTGTGTCGGACCTATTTGAGGATATGTTGGCGTTTTACAAATAGCCAGTGTTTAGATCTAGTTTTAGTTTTTTTGCTCTCTAACTCTTATTTCTCTTGGATCACACATCTAGTACACTTAGCCACGGAAGAAGACGGGGAGATACAAGTCGCGTGCGCACGAACTGTGACGCAAACTCTTCGCTGATTGGTCCGGTGTGCGTCATAAACCGCAACGGCGTCACGCGAGAGAGCGTTGCTTTTTGCACCTCTACGCGCACACAAAAAAAGGTCATAATTGCAGCGATCACGCTTGTGCAGCGTTTGTCCCGAAAGAAAACGGAAACAAGGGACGACGACGTGCACCCGTGCATGGCCAAGATGGCCTACATGTGACGTCACCGATTCGTTCACGAATCTCCACGAAAGGCCAGGAAAGTGCGACGAAAGACGACCAGAAACGCTCCAACTCATTCGATCGAGCTCGCCTTTCGCCTTTCGAAAGAAACGCGGCGAACTCTATTGAATCGTAGTGAAATAAAGGACCCGTGATTTCGAGCCGTAGATTCGGGCAAAGACAGTTATCTGGGCTCATAGTCAAAGCAGAAAGCAACGGTTGTGTTGCATTTTCTTGCAGATTCGAGAGGGATGCGCTCGCTCACCCGCGTTTCGCTTGGAAAGCGTGCATATAAACTGTGTGAGCCTCTTCGACGTCGATTCCTGCGCATTTCGGCTAATCTCTAGACGCGTAGGGATAATCGATCGTCGAACTAGCGTAAATTAGCGAGGAAACATTTTATGTCAAGCGCGCTATAACTAAGATGGCGTGTTCGACGAATTCGATGTTATTCTCGGCGTTCAGCTATACAGCGCACCAGGCAGCATCGAGCCTCCTTCTGCAGGACAGTCGTTTGACTTTCTCAACGTTATATCGCGTAGGGACTTCAAGTTTTTTTTGCATCAAACGGGAACTGCTATCTTCATTGTTTCATTAATTAATTGTTCGCAGGCTTTTTCCTAGATTCCATTTACGTCTCAACGACGTTGTCGACGAGAACGATCGACGGCTGTGAGAAAAAATGTCGTGGTTCTAGCGTCCCTGAACCCTCAAAAGAAACCTCACCCGTTTTCTCATCTTGTATCATAAAAAGCCTGTTTTGAGGTACTTATAATTAAAAGAGCATTATTTACCTTTTGGGCTTCATTAATATGATCAAGAACCCCTCTTACTGTCGAACGCTTGATTTTCAAATCATAAATCTAAATTAAAAATTTATCACAAGAATTTCTTTGAAGCTCTTATCAGAGCATACCTGCAATTTTAACTGCATACCTCCGCTTGCTAAGGAGTTGACTTTAGGAGTGTAGCATTGCTCAGTTTCATTGACTTCATAAATAAATGACAAGAATAATTAAGTAGGTTTCCAATTGGTTGAAAGACTACTTATTCTGGCAGTTTCGCTTAGTTTTGTATGAACATTAGTCAAACACTGGTCAACGTCATCAAC
Source organism: Oscarella lobularis (assembly GCF_947507565.1). Classification (NCBI taxonomy): domain Eukaryota; kingdom Metazoa; phylum Porifera; class Homoscleromorpha; order Homosclerophorida; family Oscarellidae; genus Oscarella; species Oscarella lobularis. The sequence continues at coordinate 1,794,527 of NC_089191.1, read as the reverse complement.
AAGAGCACAAAGATGCGTCTTTGAAGAGCAAAATTAATTGCATTTCTGCACGTAAAAGGTTTAATTACTTAGGAGTGGGTCACATCCTCTAAACCTTGAGTCAATCGTACTTTTCTAAAAAGAAATAGAACCTCGGACACCGATTTGGGTCGCCCAAAGCGAAGAAAAGAGGCAATCTTGACAGGTGAAAAAGATCCGAATTGAATTTCTCCTAGAGAATCAAGGACTACCAGATGAGCAAAACTTCTAGAAGCGTGCAAGCCGCAAACAAAGGTAATGAATCTTTTTCCAGTAAGAGTAAAAGTTAGATAACAACTTCCGGGACTGATTTCAATACTTTCCTCAGCAATATTCAATTCACAGGTCATTCTTCGAAGAAGCTTTCGCTGATACTCTTCGAAGATTTCCGGCGTTGTTTCTGGAAGGCAAATTCGCAGCAAGCACTTATCTCTGTCTATAAAGCATTTCGACGCTCTGTTCCTTTTCTGAACGATTGTCATTTCTGGTACGTACTCACAGCTAACGTTAATTTTCTTCTCAGCTGAGACGACTGCAGTACAGTAAGTTGTAACCATATGGACAAAAGCCGCGCGATTTGGTTCCCAGACGTCTTTGAGCTCCTCATGGACATAAATAAATGCAAAGTCTGGAAAATCCGTTCTGGGGTATTTAGAAGGAGGATCAGCACGGCCTTCTTCTACGGTAGCAGGAGAACGCTTCCGGGAAATTGACATTTTCTCCGAAGTATTTTCGTCAGGCACCTTGTCTGATTCGCGAGCTTGAGCTGCGACTAAGATTTCAGTTCTGGAACTTTTCGAAGGAGAATCAGAAGGTACTTCATTCACATTACCAAGGGCACGCTTTCGGGCAACTGAGATCTCATCTGAAGTATATTCGCAAGGAAGTCTCTCTGATTCATGAGCTACGTCTGTAGCAGAAGCGACGCAGTGAAGTAAAGCCTTTCGGCTTTCGTCCAGTTGTAGAACAGCCAAAAATGAATCAAAGTGACAAGGCGAACTCGACCTCAACACCGTGAGCAAGTCGCGAGCCACATCTTCCGGCGATGTTTGAAGATCCTTAGAGTTTCGCCGACTTTGATCGTACTGGGCTTGAGAAATGCATCCGCGTGAGACAAGACTATCGAGAAGAGCTCCTCCATCAAGAGCATTGACGAGAAGAGGAACAATTTTCTCTGTAACTCGAACGAGATGAGTCCACCTAGGATCGGCCATGTCGTCCGAGAATGCGCAGTATGTAATGTTTACCGAGCATCACGTGAGAAAACACGTGCGACGATTTAATACACGTGCGATGATTTTCGAGGTGTTATCGCAAAGATTTTCCAAAATGAAGTCGAAGTAGGTCACGTCTATAAGTGTTTCAAATAACACAATTAGTTAGGCATTTTTTGCGTGGCTAATCAATCACATGTTTAAATAAATGAGAAAAGCCGCAGACATTTATAATGGACCAACGCTACTAAGACTGATAAATTTTGAGGATGCCTTTATGATATCTAGAAATAGAATAATAAACTCTCGTCTGCGAACCTTACCTTACATTCCACCTTACATTTGGCTGGCGAAGAACTGCTCGTGAGACTAGGGAGCCTCACTTTTTCCTAGCTCGAGAAAAGGTCCGAAAAGGTACTTTGAACGACATTCCACAAAAGCCCAATCGTTGCTGCACTCGCAGTCAAAAGGTTTACTTCGACGACGCGTGACCCGGATATAGCGTCATTCCACGATCTTCTAGAACGAAACCGCGTAAGAATTGGACCTTTTATACGATAACGCTGCTGCGCGACGGTGTTTTTTACCCGCCTATTCAATTAAAATGCGTAGAAAAGTTCTGTGATGTGCCAAAAAGCGCCTTTTGGTCGGCGCGATGAGCTTTTTCGACGAATGCTGCGTCTTTTCTCTTACACCAATGACGGTTAGTCTGAGAGAAAGACGTAGACGCACGCGCGTGCGTGCGGGGGCCCCTTTCGATGTCTTTTTCCATCGTTCTTCCGCCATCTTGCTTTCGCGTAAAAAAAAATCAAAACCGCGCAAAACTAATCAGTTACGTCGCGCGGGTAATCGAAATTTTTCGCGTGAGTCCCAATTTTCACCTTAGCAAGTGTGACGTAAATATATTTATATTTGTATTGTTTTTTTTTCACCGAAATGTCTATGTGATGATCTGATTTTATATGTGCATAGGGTCAGCTTAAGCAGTGTCCAATGTCGGCGTGTGTTTGACCATGATTCACATTGGTTACTTAAGACATTTTATGACGGTAATCAATATCGCTAAACTAATGTCAATGACATCAAGTAACTTTCTAGCTGAATGCGTAAGCCTGAAGGAACATGCCTTACAACTATCACAAACTCAAAACATCCATGACAAGTAAGTCTCTAACGTAACTCTCTAATCTATGCGTACACCTGAATCTATCCCATGGACACAACAACCTTACAACTATCGAACTCATCTATGACAAAATTACGGAACAAAGAGAGAAACACATCTTTCGGACGAGCCATTTTGAGGATCGCTTAACAGAACTCCGTCGGACGAAACGGCCGTTCTTCTGCCGGCTTCATTGTAAGCGCGAACGGTGACGAAAATCATGGTGTCCACAGGCAACGTGGCGTTTGGATTTGAAGCTGTCAAATTCAATCCAACCGAAACGAATCCTTGAATGTCGCCTTGTCCATGCGTCGTTCCAATGCTCCATTCATAGTCGACAATCCCCGACTCGCTATCGTAGAAATCGAACCATGTTGCCGCGACGACTTCGTTAGAGTATTGACAGTCAATGTCGACTTCTTTACCGTCAATAACTGTTCCTCCTTTCGGTGACGTCATGTCCACGGTGACCCCGTCAGACGTGGAAGTATACGATAGTCCTGCCGCATTGATTCCTGTTACTAAGCAATAGTAGGTCCATGTGTGCTGGAGTTTCACTCCGACGAAACGCCATTCGGTAGAGTTGGTTACTTCGCTTTTTTCCTTGACATTGCACACGGTTTTAGTTGTTCCCAAGCAGGACCTGTAGGCAACAATGCCGCTATCAGGATCACTGAAGTCGTCCCAGCTGCAGTCTATGTAAGAAGAGTCGCCTTGAAAATTTCTATCACGCTTGCCTTTTCCGTCGTAAACTCGACCGGGAATTGGCCTGGTGGGATCGACAAGGATTCCATTGGAAGAGGCAATCGTTTGAAGTCCAGCTGCATTGTAGCACATCACTGACGTGTAGTACGTCATTCCCGGTGTCAGAACGCAGTGCAGGCAACTCGCGTTCATTCTCAGGCCAATCGATTCAGGAGAAAGCAATTCGGCGCCGCCCGGTCTGGTTCCGACGTACCATGCACAGTCATCAATTCCGGTTTCTTCGTCAGTCATTTTCCCCCATGTCGCTGAAATTCCTACCGTCGAGAACTGGTAGTCGAGGTCTGATGCACCAGCCCCATCTTGCACGTACGATCCCTTTGGCGCCGTTGCGTCGTAAACGACTTCGACGGACCTTTTAAGAGTCTCCAATCCTACAGAGTTTGTTGCATTTATGAGGAGTTCGTATTTGGTGGCGGTCGTCAAATTGACTAGGGCAGAAAAAGATGTGTCTTTTCCAGCGGCATTCATAGATCCATTGGGATGCGCTCCTGACTTCACAATCATCCACTCGTAGGTGGAAATGCCACTTTCGTTGTCAACAAAGTCTGACCATAGCCCCGAAACGTTGACAAGTTCATTAGATGTGGTACCAAGGATCAGACTAACCACGCCACCGTTAGGTGGTGTTTCATCTACAACAAATCCGTCAGAGAGCGCCTCTGCTACCAGGCCAATCTCGTTCCTGCACGACACTTTTGTCTTATACAGGTAGCTGTGAATCCACGTTGTTAGTTGTATAGTAATTGCTCCTGTGCCGTTTGAGCTTTTCTCTTCACTCCAGATGACGTTGCTAGAAGATGACTCGATAACGCAAATTTTGCACGATTCTACTGGACTGTCGGGATCAGTGAAGCCCTTCCACTTGGCGCTAAAAGATTCGTTCACTGTGTAATAACTTCTGTCAGCAGTCAATCCATCAAGAACGTCTCCAGCTATAGGCGGCGTCAGGTCAATCAAAAAGCCCTCAGACTGATGATTAGTATAAGTAATGAATGAATCCAGCGAAGAGCGAAGACTGACGTAGTAGCGTTCGCCTTGAAGCAATAGGCAGGACGTGCAGACGGCGTTTCTTGCTGAGCCAGTAGAAGTATAGTTAAGTATCTGATTGCCTCCGGGGACGGTGCCTATGCTGAAGTAGTATTGGTAGCCAAGAGCATATGATTCGTTATTGAGACCGTTCCGCCAATGCCAGGAAATCTTTATCACCGCAACTGTATATGTCATTTCTATATTGCAGCAGTCAGATGGACTAAGACTCTCTGTAGGAGCCGGCAAGTGAAATGCTTTTTCAATCCAGTTAGAAACAAGACCTGCCGTGCTAAGAGCTCTAGCAGAAACGATTTGAGTTGTCCCGTAAAGAGATCCGCTGTGCACCGAATGTGTGTACACAAATCCTTCATACGGTGAGAGCACAGTAGAGTCACTTGACCGATTTCCGCCTTGACGTAACTCAATTGAGTCAACAATAGACTCCGGATCGCGAAACTCACTGAATTGTACAGTGAAAGAAGTGTTGTCGTAATGCAATAGCTCAATCATTCCAGCGGCTGGCGGCGTTCCATCTATGCTTACAAAGGGTGACGTCGACGTCAATGAAGCTCTGTTCGTGCAATTTGCATAAACTTCAACATTTTTAGAGTACGAATATCCGTTGGTGCTCACGTTTATCGTTTGCCTAACAGCACTTTGAAGGCTTAACTGAATAGCCCACTGCTTAGGAGCAGTGAGGAATAGCTGACACTGCGGAGGTCCGCTTTGATGATCGTATCCTCCAGTCCAATTCACCGTTAGCAGATTATTTGTAGACCATTTGAGTCCCGTTATAAAGCCTGCTTTTGGTCTGGTCAGATCTATTCTAAAGCCATCAGAGGTAGCAGTGCTTTTAAGTCCGGCGCCGTTAGATGCCTCGACAGTAACTAAGTATTTGACGTTAGCAGTGAAAGAGCAGTTCTGGCAAAAAGCTGACGTACGTAGAGCTACACTGGTAAACGGAAGCACCTGGCACCCATCCTTATCAGTGCCTACGGACCATCTGTATGACTCAATGCGACTTTGAGTATCAGTAAAATTGTACCAATGAGCTCCTATTCCAGTCATCTCGTATTTCCAGTCAATATCGATTTGGCTCATTCCGTCAAGCACATAACCTCCACTAGGAGGAGAAACATCGATCATGAGTCCACTCGACGACTTCACCGAGTACAGATGAGCTTTATTGAATGCCTTTACGTAGACGAAGTACATCCCATTCGTTTGAAGAGTTAGATTTTCTGCAGTAGCAGCCGTGTCGAGCTTCACGTCAAAAAACGGCTGAATTTCTTGCTTTGGCAAAGGAGCTGTACGGCTAATCGACCACCAATAACTGTCTATGCCACTTTCTGGATCAGTGAAATTGTTCCACCGCGCTACTATGACTTCAAGAGAGTACTGATACCTTGGAGTAGTAACGGTTCCATCTGCGGGTGGAGTTGCATCGATGACTATACCATTAGACGACTGAACTGAAACGAGACCGAGTTCATTTGCACACCGAACAAGGACAAAGTACTTCGCACCAGACGTCATCGTCAAAGAAGAAAAAACGTGAGATGTAGCATTTATCGAGACCATCTCATATGAATAAAAATCGTCAGTCGAGTTTGTGGTGCCAATTCCAATGTGGCACTCCTTGAGCTTGCTGTGATCATCAGTAAACATGTCCCAATTGGCTGAAAGATGTGATAGTGTAGATTGAAAAGCAAGATCGCCGTTTCCGTTGCCGTCACGAACAGTGCCTGTAATAGGAGGAATTTCGTCATACAAAGTCCCCTCGGTACAAACCTTAGAGATCAGACCAGCTCGATTTTTTCCAGCAACCGCTACATAGTACCTAAGCCCAGAAACGAAGTTTGTCATGCAAGAACCTTTTGTCTTTGTGCCAACGTTCATGTAATTTTGCACTTGCGTACCACACTTCTTCGTGCCAATAGCCCACTTGTAGTACCACATAGGACTCTCTGTGTCAGTGAAGCCGGGCCACGACGCGTTGAGCGCCCGTCCTTCAACAATGTTCACGATTACGTTCTCTGCAGGCGGTACTACGGGTGACGTGACGTCGACCGTTACTCCATTGGACGAAGCGGCAATTTGAAGACCAGCTTTGTTGTAGCAGAGAACAGAAATAAAATATTTTTTGCCATTGTCAAGCTGAATGTCGGTGCTAAAAGTGACGTTTGAACCCACATCTGTGTAGTTCATGATATCAGTTCCGTTAGCTGACGTTCCAATTGCCCATTCAAAATAATCAACAGCACTTTCCAAGTCACTGAATCCATACCAGTGAGCGGCTATCTTTGTGTTTTCACTTTGGAAATTGTTGCCTGGCTTCACGGTACCGTGAATGACGACGCCTTTCACAGGACCAGATAGGTCAATCAAGACGCCGTCAGAATGAACGCATGTTTGAAGACCGGCTGTATTTGTTGCACAAACCTTAGCATAGTAAACGTCATTCTGTTGAAGGTTCAAGTCGCTGAACGTGTGAGACGTCGTTTCATTCACAACTGTTGTCATATTGACAACATTGCTATCTCCTGGTTCGGATCCAAGACCAACTTCTAAAATGGCAATATACGACTCGTCATCGCGAATCAAAGGCCAAGTGAATGATATCACGCTATTAGAAGAATGATAGTCTATGTCAGCCAAGGGACTTTCACCGTCCTTTACCAAGACCTTCTTTGGTGGAGTCGTATCAATTAAAACACCATCTGAAACGCTTTTCACCTTCAGTCCTGCTCCGTTGTAACCTAGAACGGTCGCACGGTAGAGCGTGTTGTGATTCAGGAACATGCATGACAATACATGAACCCAGTAGGACCCGTTCATTTTTTGGGATGATTCAAGTCTCCCCGAGTTGTTGAAACAGGCTGGGTTAGAACTCCAAGACCACTCGTAAAACTCCATTCCACTATCAGGATCGGAAAATCCGTCCCAGCGAAATGCAAGCGCTGTAGTGTTGGACGAATAGTCAATATCAGTCAACAGACTACAAGAATCAGCACAGAGATCGTAGACTACTCCAGCAATAGGGTGCGTATCGTCTGGAGTAATTCCGTCAGACGTTCCGATGGAAGACAGTCCAGCGTTGCTAGTGCATCGTACACTAGCGTAGTACGTTGTGTTGTGAACAAGCAAGAGCGAATAAGAAAACGAAGTGACATTTGGAAAAATTTCTTTTTCGAAGACGACTACTTTGCTTTGGTTTTTGAGAGACCAGTAGCAGAAATTTAACTCGCTGAGAGACGAAAAACGCTTCCATTTTGTGCGAATGCCTGTTAGACTAGCCTGGTAGTCTCTGTCCACGGTGTCGACGTTTAGCACATCTTCAAAGCGAGTATCATTGATTTTTGTCGTTCCTGGAGGAAAAGCATCCACTAAAACGCCGTCGGAAAAAGCGTCTGTATAAAGCCCCGCTTTGTTAAAACATCTAATTTTGACAATGTATCTCTTTCCCGTGGCCAGTGTAAGATTGGTAACGGTCGTGTTGCCTGCCATAGTTGCGCTTCCTCTCGACACGGATACATTTTTGAATGCTGAATCCTGCGTTGTGTTTGATTCACGAACCGCCACTTGGCAGTAATCAAGTTTGCTTTCTTCATCCTTGAAGTCGCTCCAATTAACATCAACAGACGTATTAGCGCTCTGAAAGTCAATGTCTTTGCCTTTAGAAAGTCCATCCAGCACTTTGCCAGCTTCAGGTGGACTGTAATCGGTGATGAATTTAGTTGAGGTAATAAAACTTTTCCTGAGAGCGCCGTTGGTTACAATCAACCTCAAATTGTACGAGTACCCAGACAAGAAGCTTCCGTTGTGCAAAATACGACGTTCGTCCGTAGGAAGAGTTACAATTATAACGCAGTCCTCAGGATAGGAACAATTCAAATACTCTTTATACCCATCCTCATTGCAGGCGGAGTCTGACGCATTGGTAACACTTTCAGCGCATACCGTCCATTGAATTTTACTTATGCCACTCTCGGGATCGTTGCAGCCGCGCAGACGAGCCCGAATTCGAGACGTGAGCGATTTGTTAACAAAGTTCAGTTGGGTGTAGTTATCATCTTTTACAATCGCCAATGTTCCTGTAACCGGATTCGTTATATCGACCTTGACGCCGTTGGAAGATCCTATCGAGAAAAGTCCAGCTCGGTTATAAACACGAAGCGTGACGTAATAAGTCGTATTGTGCTGCAAAGACACAGTGACGTTGCCAGAATCTGCCTGCACTTCTGTGAAGTTGTGGGTATTGCTTCCGTTTGGAGCTGTACCAACAGCCATCTCGTACTTTTCTTCTAGTCCACTTTCGCTGTCGTATATTAAAGCGCTATTCCAGTGGGCCCTAATAGACCGGTTGTTCATTTGATAAGTAATGTCCTCATGCTGATTGGGTTGAGGACGATTTCCGTCATAAATGATGCCAATGAGGGGAGGAGTCGTGTCGACTAGAATTAAAGAAGAATTAAGAAATGAGATATCGTTTCTGACATTTTTTGCTAACACATTGACGACATAAATGGCTCCGTTTGTTAAGGACTGATTTGTTAGCAGTACATCTACCGTACCGGCACTCGTGGTTGTAACTGTCTGCGGAGCCACGACCGTTTCATTTCCAGTAGCCGCAGCCAACTGCCAGTCAAGTGTTACGTTGTCACAGGGCACTGTGAAATTTATAAATGTAATTTTTATTTCTTTGTTGTTTGTTATCATGAAATATTCGTTGCCATCTGAAGCCATCTTAAGGGAAAGAAGAGTTGAAGCATCAGATTTGTACACGAAAATTGCCGCAATAGATAAATCAACGCCAGACGTTCTCTTGGGCGTGTTTCCAAGATGAACTGTTGTGCAGTTTCCTCCTTCGCAGTGTCTACACTCTGCTCTACCTCCTTCGCAAGTCAAATCAGGATAGTCACACTGATCTTTGCTAGTATAGCATGAATAATTCGCCTCATGGTATACCGGAAGGCACTCTGATCCATCACATCGTGTACCACTCACGCAAGGATTAGTGTCAACAGTGTGATTTGCGCATTCGTGTGTAAAATTGTAGCCCGAGCACGTTCCGTTGCTGCATATGTCATTGCGCGTGCACGAATTATTGTCATCGCAGGGAAAGCCCTTTGAGTAATTCGTCCAATGACTTGCCGTAGAGAAAATGTCGCAATATTGACACTGATTGTGCGGATTTTTTTCTCCGTCGTAGTAGCAAGTCCCATTAATAAAGCAGCCGCAAGTAGTGGAATCCCACAAGCAGCCTTTAATTACGTCACAAGTGCTCGTCCCATTGCAACCTTGGCACGGCAAGGAGCACTCAATTCGAGTCCCCTCACACAAGCCATCTTCTTTACATTTATCAGAATGCGTGCACGAATCGTTGTCATTGCAGTTGTTGCCTGTAAGAGGCGTCCACACCGTAGTACTGTTATTTGGTTGGCAAGACTTAACGAAAAGAGAAAAAAACAGTTTCAGTATACACTATTGATAATATTGGGGTAGATCTACCTGGCACTGCGAGTGTTGCGTGTCATCATGCCTTTCTCCTCTGTTCCGACAACTCATATCAATCAGACAATAGCCAGACTTCAATATGCACCCAGTTCCATTGCAATACTCACAGGATTTACACGAAAACAGACTTCCACTGCATACTCCGTCTCCGCACTGGTCGTTCCTAGTGCACGCTTGGCTGTCGTTGCACGATCCACCCGAAAGAACCGCCCATTCGTCGTGTGACACCGTTCCGTCGCATTCCTATAATCCAAATAAAAAACTCAACGAACGAAGCAGTACATCAACAGTAGTAAAGGGAATACCTGACACGATTGGTTGCCTGTTGAAGACCGCCGGTGGTTATAATCGTAGCAAATACCGTTGATTTCGCAGGCATTCAAATGTACAAAGCAACTTAATTCTTCTGCTTTAAGAACACACATCTGATTTTCAGAAACATAGTGTGTTCTTGAGCGAACGCTTGATTCGTCGTAGCAAGGTGCACTGCAATTGCTCCAATCGGTCCAGGGAGTACACGTAGGAGCAGGCGTTGGAAGTATAAATACTTGGTCACGGTTAATTGGGTTATAGTTTTGTGCTTCGGAAAAGTGAACAAAAATAATCAGTAGAGCAAGGCATGTATTCCACAAGTCAAACCGAAACAGATTGACTTTCAAACACGTTCGATGATTTAGAATCGTTTCGCACATTCGAGGAAGTTTTTGAGTTGATAAAGAATTATTAGTCATTGTGACGGTAGTGCGCTAACCCTAGCTAATTGGGGCCTAATAGATCATTCATCCTCTCACGATACATGGTGACAGGATGGGTCACTTGCGCTCTCCTTTGCTCGCCTCGCCGTCGCTCTACGACGCAAGAGCATCTCCTATACTCGCCTCGCCGTCGTGCTACGACGCAAGAGTACCTCCTCTACTCACCTCGCCGTCGTGCTACGACGCAAGAGTACCTACTGCGCTTTCCTCGCCGTCGCTCTACGACGCAAGCCTACTTTCTGCTCTCTCCTCGCCGTCGCTCTACGACGCAATCCCACCTACTGCAACGCCATCGTCCGTCTCTCGCGCTTCTCCTCGTTTTTCGTCGTCTCGCTTGAGCGACGACGCACGCTTGCCTTCTTTTCTGCCTTCTTCTACGTCTTCTTCTCTGCCTTCTTCTACGTTTTCTTCTTTTCTGCCTTCTTCTCTGCCTTCTTCGCCGTCCGCATCGCCAATCTTACCTTCTTCTACGCCTTCTTCTATGTCTTCTTCGCCGTCCGCATCGCCGACTGCCCGTCCGCTCGTTTTCACTTTACCACCGTCTGCCTGTCTGCTCTCTTTCACTTCGCGACCTCCCACGTCGTCTCTCTCTCACTCATCTATGCTCTCTACGCCGTCGCGCTCACGTAAAGACTCTCACCTATCTTCGTCGACCGTTTCGCTGCTCCGACTTCGCCGCGCGTCCTCGATCGTGCGGCCGACCAGCGTCCCTCTGCCGGCGAGTTCAAAGGCCGCAGCGCTGATACCATCGCAGACGCCTGGCAACCGTTGCGCCAAGCGTGGGACGCGTACGCGTTCATTACTCTCGTTACGCACCTGTCCGACAATTATCTCACGGATCTGCCGCCCATCGCCCGAAGAAAGATGCACTACTCCGCTGTACTCCGACGCTTTTTCTCCTGACCATCCACGTGCGCAGTGTTGAACTCTTAACTCTTCTTTGTGTTGTCTGTGTAGTCTACTTTTTTTTTGTTTTGTTTTGTTTGAAGAAGGGGGGATGTGACGGTAGTGCGCTAACCCTAGCTAATTGGGGCCTAATAGATCATTCATCCTCTCACGATACAGTCATTTCTTTCTAAGAAAAAGAGAAAAACGATAAAAGCATATGAAAAACAAATCACGACCAATAAAATGGCAGGACATTTGACTTCCCGTTCAGCAGTACGTATAGTTCGGTCCCAAGTATGCCTCAAATGGCTTTGCCGCAGAAGGACTGTCAGTGCTAAGGCAACGCGAGGAGAGCGCGAGACGCTAATACTGAAGTGAAATCACACCGTCCGCCCATTTTCGTGTCGAACATCATCTCATGCGGTTTCAACGACATTAGCACGTGAAAAACGCGTCCCTTGCGGTTGCTGAGATATCGTTTCGTACCTTGCTGCTTCGTCGGAGGTCGTAGCATCGAAAGAGAGTGCTTCCAGCACTCCCGTATGACGGAAGCTTTTGGGTCGGGGAGATAAGTAGAGGCCAGCTAGATCTACTGCCGTTGGCGACCGCGCGTGAGATACGAACATTCCATGTACTTTGAGTCATTGTAAAACGACAGAAATGGCTCGATTCGGTCGGTAATCTTGAGCGAGTCGCGTGTCAACCATATTGAGTTTCGCGTTCCTTTCCTAGACTGGCCAATAGCCAAAGGCGAACCTGTCACGCCCTTTTTTATACTTTTTGCGACGGCGATTTGTTACCTTACGATTTTCAGCGTTTGCCCGGCCAAGAGCGACGGAAAAGAGTTTCGTTTCTAGAGGTAAGGCAACTCGGGAACGTATGGGACCTGCGGGCAGTACGCGAGCCTCGCAATTCGCTAGATTTACCGCGATCGATCGACGTAGAAATCTCAATACATTGTACAGTATTGCCACCGGCAAATTTCTCTTTTCGTACGGACGGACGACATACGATAGGCCGACCTTCTGCGATCGGGGCACGACTAGACGTCTGTACGTCAAATTATTTTCGTAGGTATTTTTCAAAGCGTTTGTTCGACCGATCGAATCCGAAAAAAATCCGAATAGGTAAGACGGCGAAAGGGTATCCGTACGGTAATATATATATAAGGCCAGCAAACGAATTTTCCTGCGTATCGGGATCGTTGTTCGAAATCCCCATCCCTATGCAAAACGGCCTGTTAGCCCTGCTAGCCGACAAATAGTCTTCGTCCTCGATCTCCAAGATGAAGAGTTTCAAAACCGATGTTTTCTTAAAATTACTTGCTCTATGAAAACATTCGACTACAAAGTTGACGCAGACTACAAGCTGAGGGTGATTCGAGGTTTTCAGCGTTATTACCCTCAATTATATTTAATTGAACATTCTATTGTAGTTCTTAAGTTTTTATATTTATTTACTACTCCGGACTTTTCGGCGTTTCTTAACCCACAAATGAACATCCATTAGCTTATTTTTGGCTAGTTTCATATCTGCAGATTATTTAATTAACGTTTCGGCGATGTAGATGGCGAGACATCTGTCATAATTTTTTCATTTTTTAAAGTGAGTTTAAAAGGTAGTTTGTCAATAGGACGTATTGCTTTCAATTTCAAGCCAGGATTATAGGCTAACAAATTTTACAAGGTAATCTCATTCTATGTTATCACACGTCTCTCGCTGCAGAGTAGCCGTTCTTGCCTTTTCCCTGCAGCGAGTTTCTCTTCAGCTGCGACGATTGGGCGTTGTTGTCTTCATCATGGCCGCTTTGCGCGCAGTTCTACCTCTTTTTATTATTTGGCTGGCAGAAGGCGTTGTGGAGCTGTCTGATCGGCTCTCTGCCGGCGCGTCCTCTGTGTTAAACACAGCGGGTCAGGGAGAGTCTTTGGCTTTTAGCTATTTTTCTGCTCCTTTTTGCCTGGAATACGACTACACTATGCAGCTTCACTTTCACTCGACTAAAAGCGGTGGACATGGAATGGCGGCAAAGGTACGTGCGTACATGGGTGAATTTTGAGACGTTCATGGATGGGTGCGTATAAAAGTGGATTATCCTGACCGTTTGTCGCTATTTAATTATATGTGTGCATTTTTGGATGCTGAAAACGTTTTGTCTGAAGGAGGCAGAGGCGCCCTCTGCTTTTCTTTGTCCGCCCTCTTTAGACCGACTCACGATTTTAGTTATGCTATAACCACGTTAGTGGATGAATTATTGACTTCGCAGTAATCTGTAGGTGAACTGTTTTAAGTTTTTACACGTTTTTTAAATTAAAAATTGGAAACTATCGCCTCTTTCCGTCTAGGTTTTACTGACTGTTGTCGGCAATCACGGTGAAGATGCGTGGTTGTTGAAACTGAACGTGAAGAATCCTCGAAATGTTGTTAGCGAAAGTCTTAACGTTATCAGGAGCTCTCCTTCGGATCCTTATCTCGAAAAGACGCTGTCCGCCGATTTTTACTTCACTCAAGACAGCTGTGGAGTGGTACAAGAAGTGTACTACTCCGAAAACGACAGCGATGAAGCGATAGCGCTTAAGAAGGGTATAACGGTGTTAAGCATACTGTTTTCTTGCTTTTTTTTATGTTTTTTTCTAAAAGGAATTCTCTCCGGATTCAGCCTAAACTTGACAATGAGTCACGAGATGGAATACGAGTCAAACGACATAGACGAGAATGGACTTCATCGCGGTCGCTTTACTATCTCGCCCGGGGCTACAAGTGGTACGTATCACATAGCCAAGAGTCACAAGCACGAAGACTACATTTTTTCGACGTCGCAAGAGAATAATTTTGAGCCTGGTGACCGCGACGAAAAACGTCAGCATTTTGTTTATTTGGTGAACAACAGGTAGAATATCTTATAATGGTGTTTTCAGACTCTGCAAAGTTCTGTTTAGTTTCGTTCGCTCTTCTCACCGACACCTTGTGAGCTATTTACCTCACTCGGCCAAGGGCAGGAGAGCCGACACCGAAACTGTTTACAAACGCAGCAATGCTGATCTCTCTATCCGTGGCGTATCTAAATTGCACTTCGTTGGTGTATGCGATAGCGTGGACGCTCGTCATCGTCACAAACGCTCAGCACAAATCAATTTGGATCATTTCATCAAAGATGAACTTCTGGTTAAGGACAGTCGTTCTGGACCACTGACAGCTCCTGTCTTTGAATTTGAGAATGGACCGGAAGCGCGTACTAGTGCTGATGCACCTCAGCTAATAAACTGCATCACGGAAGAAGCGCCAATTGCAAAACGATCTCAATGTTTGCTGAATCTAGTGAAAATTATTCGCGCAGACGATTCTAATGCACGACGAGTCGTTGATCTAATATGCAGAGGCAATGATCTTCCGTCTCAATGGCGTTACCTTATTCAGGCGCTTGCCGCGTCGCTGTACGGACAAGAATGCATTGTCCGTGCCATGCGGAACAATTCAATCGCAACCACACCTGAAAGATTTTCTGACCTTATTGTTGCAACGCACGGCGTTGACGTTCCTCATCCAAGACTCGTTTCTCAATTGAAACACGTCACAACCCGTGCGGACTACCTCGACATGCAATCGCGTCACGCGGCAGCTCTCTCATTGGGTCGTTTAGCGCGAAAAGCGCGGGAACGTGGAGATAATATTCTAGCTGTCGACATCGTCAGTCACTTGGAGAGGCGACTCAGTGCATGTCCCGTTCGTGATGAGCGCGAAATGTGGAGTCAATTTGATGATCACGTGATTGCTCACGCGGCGGCTCTCGGAAATGCCGGCCACGATAAAAGCTTGGTTCGGCTTCTTGAGCTGGTGGAGCACAATCGAACGAGCATACGTCGTGCTGCCGTCTACGGGATGCGACATATGACGTGGGCGAAGGTCGAGCCCGTATTTGTGCGCATTGTTTCTGACAGAAATCGCTCGGAAGCGGAAAAGTTGGCTGCTGTGGACGCGATGTTGAGTCGTAGAGATGAACTAACAGAGAACGGCGTTAAAGCCCTTAGTCGTCTATATCACAATTCAGTTCATGTTTACCCAGATGTTGAGAAGCATTTGCTGCTGTTTTTCAAGACTCGCACTGATGAAGAATCGCGCGCCACTCTGAAAAAAGGCCTGCTACTACGCTCAGTTCGAGACGCGAAAGAAACTCACTTGAGTCGAGCAAGGCGCAAGGCAGATATAGATATAGAAGAGATTCTGGAGAAACTTCTTAACCCTCTTGTCGACAAAGCGTACGGAGTCGACAAGACGTTTTCTAAAGACTTTGGAGCTGACAAAGTTAAAGCTAGTTTTGTCGCTGTCTTTCGCAATCTTGTACGCATCTACTTGTCCATTTTTGACGCCAAGGTAGAGCTGGACATTTTCAATGACGTGAACGCCTTTGTTGATGTATTTGGATTCCGCTTCGACATCATTCACGGCCGGGCTGCGTTTCAAACGGGCCTTTCATATAAAAACGAGTTTCTTTCGAAATTGCTTAACGCCGTTGTTGGTACAGCCGAGAAGGTTCTTGGCAATATTCGAAACAGTATTGCTCCTTTCGTCGAATTTGTGATAACGGTTCTTGATTTTCTTGACGACACTTTTCTGAGTGTCGACGTAATCCTCAAGCCTGTTCTTCCATTTTTGAATTTGATGCACAGTGCTATGGATCTTTTGGACAAAGCCGTGGCCGCCAGTAACGTCGTCTTGGATTTTATCAAGAAGATTAAAAGCTTCATAAGTCGAGTTGGCGGTCTGACGTTTCTTCGTGACATTGTGAGAGATTTGCTCGAATTTCTGAAAGCCTTCGCAGAAAAGAAACTAGCAAAGTTGAGCGAACTTTGTAGTAATCTAACCATCAACGTTGTTGATCCAATCAACCTTCTTGGCAGTTACATTGAAAATGTGACCGACACTGTTAATCATGTCAAAAAAGCCGTTGACGGAATTTCTGAAACAAATTCAACAAAATTTGGGAAATGGATTTGTGACTTGGCGGGATCACTTTCCAATTTTGATTTTTCGGTGAATTTCGATGGTCCTAGTTTGCGCTTTTCGTTGGAAAAATGGCTGCTTAATATACGAGGTTTCGCGCTAGACTTTCCGGACTTTCCTGATGTAACCCTTCCCAATTTCGACTTTCCTAAACTACCTGGCGTTCAAGGCATCAACTTGCCAGGCTTACCCTCGTGGGATTTTAATCTTCCCAGCATTACTCTTCCAAAAATCATTGATTTGTCAAATTTTTTTACCGGCTTTATTGATTGGGGAGGACTCGTATTCGACGGCTTCAAATTTGGATTCAAGTTTGGCAAACGAGCGTCAAAAAAGTTGGTTTTAGACTTCAAGGTTAATGTTATTAGCTTCAAAGACATTCTTACCAATTCACGCTCTGTCATCGATGAATTTCACTCTCAGCTAGAACGCTTTTCTGCTGTTTCAGACGCCACGAAATTTATTCTTGCTCTTGGAAAGAAGTCGCTTCTCGATCCTAGCATTGTTGGCCGCGCTTTGGTGCCTATCAGCGTAGGAATAAGAGCTGTCGAAAAGCAGTTGTGTGGCACTACACAGTCACTCCTCTCATTGGTGAGAGGCCATGCAGATTTTGCGCTTCTTTTTAGTCAGAATTTTGTTGCTAACATGACGGAAAAAGTTCAAGGTTTCTTGAGAAATGCTTCTGATGAACTGTTTGAAGAGTTTGTCGTTAAGGGCAGACAACTGTCGGCTATTGATTTGTTTCAAATAGTGCAGAATTTAATGAAGGAAAGTATTGAAAAAGTGGCAACTTTGATTGACGACGAAGTGATCACAAAATTTAATTCTTTTGCCCGTGATTTCAATCGAAGTGTTTCAGACTTTATTGACACAAAAATTGAAGAATTTGCCGAGGTTATAGAAGAAAAACTTGCCCCTTTTCGTGAGTATCTTGAGACTGGCAAAGATTTTGTCCGCTTCGTAAAGATGGCGCGAGATGTCAGTGAATTAGTTGGCGTTCTCGGTAGCAAGGTTCCAGAAATTGTCGAGGTGTCAGAAAGAATCAACGAAATCTTAGATAGGACTCTGGAAGTTTCTGGTTGGATTCAGTCTGTCGTTGAGTTCGTCACCGACTCAAAGAACTTTGTAAATTACGCCAAACAAGGTCGAGATTTTGTATTGAATCTCATTGATGATGGAGTGGAAAACGTGAATTCATTTCTTGATTCTATGAGAGATAAACTTCTAACTGTGTTAAAGAAGGCATCTGAAGTCGCTCTTCAGTACCTATCAAAAGGTATCGAGTTTGTTAACGATTTCATAGACCGCATTGCATCGGCTGTTGATCAAGTTAATGGCTTCATCGATTCCTTGGGCACAATCAAGGACGCAGCGAAGAATGTTAGTCTTACGTTTGATTTGACGTGCTCTTTCAGCGGCGTTGTCGACATCGTTCTTATGTATGAAGCAAAGTTAACGGGAATGCTGAACTGCTACAATGATCTTGTAAATGCTACAACCGATACGGCTGCTAAAGGCTTACTTGAGGTGACAGAAGCTGCAGTAACGCCTGTTAAAAATCTCGCCAAAAAAATTTCAAAATTCCTTGAAGACCTGTGTTCACTTGTAGACAAGTATTTTGACGATTTAGAAAATTCTGTTGCCCAGGAATGCTCGGGAAATCTTGTCTGCCTTGGTGAGCTCATAGCTGACGACCTCAAACCTCTCATTGATGATGCCGTAGAAATTGTTGAAGACATTAAAGAGATTGCTAGTTTGTCAGACGTTGTCGATAAAGTTGAACAATACGTCGACCGTCTTCACGTTCTTGCTCGCTATGCTATTGACAATGTTACCGACGTTATCGAATTTTCACGAAACGCTTCTGTCGCTGACGCTGTCGCTTTGGGAAAGAGAGTCGTTGATGCGCTTTTGAGTGGTTTTGACTTTGAAGCTGATGTCAGTTTGCCCTCGTTTGGAAGACGACGTCGCGAGGTGGAAGTCCATCAGTCAATATCGAAGGCTGGACGCGTTCGGCGTGAGATATCTTTGTCTGGATTTCCATTGGTTCAATGGTTGAAATCGCTTGTTCAGAAGCTGTTTGATGTTTGGAATAAAGCAAGCGATTTTTTGTCTAATGCTTTAGACAATGTGTTAGAGAAAGTGAAAGACTTTGGCAAAAACTTTTTGCGGAAATTGTGCGACTTCTTCTCGAGCTTGTCTTTTCCCGAAGAAATCTTTCAACCAGTTATGGACGTTGTTGACAAAGCCGAAAAGTTGGCGAAAAAACTTCAGGTACTCCTGAAAGAAGAGTTTTTTCCTCCGCTTGAAATCGCGGTTCGAGTTGTGCTCGATTTACAGTCATTTATATTTGACATAAAAGTATTTATTAACTGTAAAATTATTGGCACCGTCGAAAAGGCTGTTACGTGGTTGACAATTTACCCTCCGAAATATTTGAAGAAAGTTCGCCAAGTAATAAATCTCTTGTTGCTTGTGGATGCCGGTCTGGAGGTGGGTGAACCCGTACAGAAAAGATCGTGAGATCTCACGAGTCCTCGTGAGATCTCACGAGTCCTCGTGAGTCCTCATGAAATCTCATGTGGCCTCACGAGTCCTCATGAAATCTTTCAGATTCTCGTGAGTCCTCATGAAATCTTTCAGATTCTCATGAGTCGTCATGAAATCTTTCAGATTCTCATGAGTACTCGTGAAATCTTTCAGATTCTCATCAGTCCTAATAAAATCTTTCAGATTCTCATGAGTACTCGTGAAATCTTTCAGATTCTCATGAGTCGTAATAAAATCTTTCAGATTCTCATGAGTCCTCATGAAATCTGAAAAATTCTTATGAAATCGATCATGCTAACTGCATGTACATATAATAAAACACATGTCATGTGGAATCAAACGTTTAATCCCTTTCATAACAGTTAGGAACTTGGACGAGTCGGATTTTTTGATCATGTTCTATAAAAGCAACTCTGTTTTGTATTTGATTTATGAGACAAGCAGATATCTCCTCCCTCTTTTCGACGTTTTTGATGATGGTATTTAACATGACCAAGTGACAAGCAACTTCTTCTGGAGCTTCTTCTTCGTTAAAAAACGCATCTTTCTCCATTAACGGCTTGTAGATCACGCAGTGAAAATCAGACGTATTCTCGGTAGAAATCGAAAGAAATTTTTCTATCGCAGCGTACACTAATTTTCCCTTGATATTTAGAAGGACCGTGTAGTTGTTTCTTTTCGGAGCTTTTGAATATTTTCTGCAGTGTATATGCCCCAAATTTTTGTAGAAAATTCTCTTGTATGAAAGAGAGGCGATGCAGGGCTTTTTCGTTACACATTTTAATGCCGTAATGACTTCATCGTTCAGTTTCTCTTCGTACGGAGCACCTACAGCGTAGATTCCACTTTCAAGTTCTTGCCTTTTAAAGCGCCTTGAACTACATAAATGTAAAAATTAGATTTATTTGTACCTCTGCATTAGAATGGAAATATATACGCTAAACCTGAAGCGATCGAGAGCCGGCGACAAATCGTTACTAGTTGAAGGCAAGCCAGAGGACATTTGCCACGCCGCTGCAACCTTCATCCATGCAGTGAATTTGAGCAATACTACTTATATATTTTTATATAAATCAATTACGCACCTGTGTTTCAATGTCATGCTTGCTATGAATAAGTCGACTCAGATGACCACTAACAGATTCAAACTCAAAGGTAGAGTGAGTCCAAAGTGGTCCATGAAGCACGACATCATTTGGAATATGGCGAAGTAGGTGCACATTCATTGTGCAGTTTTCTTTTCCTGACACAGAAAAGAGTATTAATTAAAGGCCACCTTCATGCTACGTATCGTCTACAGCATGATTGGTTTGTGTCAGCGGCGGGTTATGATCATATACATAAAATGTACCATAGAAATTTTCGTATAATCGACAATACTTGTCAATCATTATTTCCGCATGCTTCTGCTGCTCTCTGGTGATATTTGTGCCCAAGTAGATAGATATCGCTCCAACAAGCAGACTGAAGTGCCACCATAAATGATCAGGCAATACATTTTGGAGCACAGAGAGAGAATAGAACAACAGCCACGATCGATATTCGGAAGCTACGTATATATGAAATTAAGCAGTAACACGAGAAAGAGTTGTATATCACCTTTCCATTGTTTTCTTTTCATAATGGTATTTGGCAAACGCGTTACTATCTCAGGTGGATTAATTTGTTCTAATCGCTTTTCAACTGCATCAGCGAAAAGGCTGATGCAGTAAATCTCCTCGGACGGTTGAAACCAGAGGTCTAGCAGACGTTTCACAACACCCTCCAAAACGCAATGCATATAGTCGATCCCTACACTTCGAGATAAATCGAAGCTATTCAAGCGAGCTAAAGGGGAAACTCCCTTGATTCCCAAAACAGGTTTCTGTATAAAATAAATAGTTAACGAAAAGCTTTTTGACTTATTATACGTTTTCTTCCAATGCAACTTTTGCATTTTCTAATATGCTTTGGTGCGATCTCATCTCCAACATAGGCTGGTGGCTGTATACGCGTGCATGACCACGGCCCTTAGGAACAACTTCTCCCTCGATAGTGCAGTAGCTGCAGCCGTGTTTTCCATTGAACAGCGTATGAGAAAGAACAGCTGCCTTTGCGGGAAGGTCAGTTACAAGCAAAGTAACAAAGACCTTGCAAAGCAATGGTTCTTCCTCTGTAGGAATATTGAACCCTATATAGTTTGCTCTGTGTTACTCTAAGTCTTCTCCAATATATCTAACAACTAGTCTATCATACCTTTGCTGCTAAGCTCATTAAGAGCTGTGACGAAGGGTTTCAGAAACCAGAGCATGGGCGGCCTGCTCTTACCAACCCAAACTCCAGCCAAAATCTTGTACTTGTTGTAGAACCTTGTTAATTAAATTTCTACAAACGAAGATAAGTAACTTGATTTGCTTTACCTGATAGATGGCGGCAGATCATTAATTCGTATCCAAAGAGGCCACATAGATAGTGATGACGATTTAAATAACTGTACACCATCCGTTGAAAGGGTAAGAGACAACTGAATGTCTGCTCCGTTTCTCCTTTGCTCATTCTTTTTTTCCAGGTAGAGCTGTCCGTCAAAAATGTCTCGCAGAGAAGGTTCGCTCGAATCTACTCTTTGACAGGAATCAGTCAGCTTTCCGATAAAACCTGGGTCATCTGTAACAAAAAGAATATTCACACATACCTGTATAGTGTAAAATTAAACATCAAAAGTACCTTGAAAAAACTTGGTGATCTGCTTTTCAACAGACAGTTCGATGAATTTTACGTGGCCTTTTCCTGAAGCTTTACAGGAGGGCTTGCTGCAGCTATCTTCGCCTATCAATTGAGCACAAGAGAGGCACACGGTATGCTCAATCTTGTCCTTCTTAGTCGCCCATTTCTCTAGCATGTAGACGGAACGAAGATGACTAGGTGTTGCGGTATCCGATGGAAGATGACGTGATATTAACTTCAAGATATCAGATAGAGCGGCTTTCGTTAGGTTATGCCTGGCAGCTAATTTCAAAATTGATACGGAGCTGAAATCCTTGGTAATTTTGGCCGAGGGATAAAGCGTCTGCGAAGGATCTTTTAAATCACTCCCCTTTGGCAAGAAATGATGCTCGAAGACAGATACTTGTTGAGTGAATAAAATGAATCTTTTTACTTGGTCGGAGTTCTCGTCATCCATTTTGTCTGAATCTGAATCAAAGTCGGATCTGTCTTCCAGGTATGAATCTTCGTCTTCGCAATCTAATTGCGTGTAAAAAGTGATTCACATGCAGGTAGTAATTATAAGGAATTAATTTTCGCACTTGATTCTTCGCTTATGGAATCATCGATCTGATTATCGTAAATCTCACGATCATCCATATTGTCATTCTATATTTTTAGTAATGCATAGATGAAAAGTTAAAAAAATATAGCTATAATAATTTACTATCACTTTGTCATTGTCAGAATTTTGTTCCATTTCGGAGTCACTAGCAGAACTGCTCCCTATAATAATTCCAAATTTATGGAGTAGATCTAGGACTTTTTAGCATTTAGGTAATCACGAATAATCCCAATATATTCCCTCTCACGCGCGCTACTTCATTATAGGAACGTTATATATGTACATATACTCTTACTATACGCAGGGATTAGGCACATAAAACCCATCCAAATCACCTTCTGACACGTCTTCTACTTCCGACAAATCACACTCGTCGTCGTGCTGGATTGCCGAAGTTAATTTCCACCTACTTAGCGTCTGCTTCGGGACTTTTGCGTAGGGATCGTCACGCCAAAGGCGATATCGCTTTGGCCTTCGGCTGCTCATTGGATCTTCTCTCTTATTAATTCTCGAAAGCACAAATTCGCGGAGAACGTTATGATGGTAACGTGCGTCACTAATTGGATTTCGGGAGACCGTCTCTGATTGGCTCCTCTCTCATTGTTACGTCATTCACTCATATAGCGGCCTCTAGTGTTTTTCAGCTGAATTCGGTACCGATGGAGGGCAATTCTCGCGGCGTCGGCGCCCGTCTAGTCCGAAAACATGAATTCGACGACATGGAATACTGTTCTGAGAGCGACGCGGGGTTTGCAAATATCTGCCAGTGGCGAAAACACCACGCCGGATGTACATGCATGCTTAAATCTGTTTTGCTCTAACCTTGGCTCCTCTATAGGGCAATTCATGATCAAGTACGACGAAGACAGTGTTAGAGAAAAGAAATCGATTGCAAAATTGGAGCCTTTGGAGCGCAACAACTTTGAAGAGCTGCATAATGGATCACGAGTACTTGCGAAGTACAAGTCCATGGGTATGTACCATGCGACTGTCGAGAAAGTGATTCTACCGAAAGATGATAGCAAGAATGAAGTATACATATAGAAAATATAATTTACTCTCTAATTGTAACGTACTGCTCAATTACTAATTGTATCCATTTATGCTTTTCAAGGACAGCAATGCTTCAGTATCGGAGCAGATTGCAATCTTGGGCGCAGTCGCTGATCGAGAAGTTCAGTCGGAGGAAGTGAAGACACTGACCGGAGAATGTCGATGCGTGGATATCATACCCATCCTGCAGAAACTGGAAAAGATCGCAGATAAAATTTTGAAAGTTGTTAAACGGGCAAGATTAAATATATTTGTAAGTTGACAGAAAGTTAATATTTTTGTTTAGCACAATACCAGTGAAAAAGGCCAAATTTTCTCAGGCAGTAAAAGAAAATTTAATGAGGTTGCGAAAAAGTTGATTTTGATATAAAAAATAAATTTCAAATATTAATCAATTAATGAGATCAAGAAAGATACGAAATGGAAGCTGAATGACAGCTCCGTCTCTCTCAATAGCTCCTTCTGCAACGATAGATCGAAGGAAAAGGCAAGGGTACGGTACTTTCCATTCAAATTAATTTACGTTAATTTCTAAACTTCTAATTTGATATTATTTACAGTGTACAGTATATTCCTGGTGTTAAATTTATGTGATTTGATACTTCATTATTGTGCATTTGCAGGAGTGCCCTATAATTTTCAATGAGATTGGGAGGGAGGAGCCGGACAGGAAATTCAAGGCTACCGAAGAAGAAGAAGATTCTGAGGTGCGATTCTCCTACATAGTAGTAGCTTGGAATAACAAGTATAACGTAAATTAATAGTGCATTACCATGGGCGACGTCAGAATATTTGAAGCTAGTGTCAAGTTTGCAAAGGAGACAGGAGATCCTATTAAGATGGCCAAAAAACTTCTGCCCGAATTTTATTCTAAGGTTTTCAAATTGTATTGAGCAACGCATTAGTAATTGGAGTAAGTAATATAATGATAGGAAGAATTGAGTACCTGCGGGTTAATGAAGACCAAGAATGGGAGAGAGCAGAAGACTTTAGCAAATATGGAGAAGTACGAAAAGTTAATTGGTAAGATATTATTATAATAATTGAGAAAATCGTAGTACTCTTAATTACCTCAAGGGCTTGTCAAGAAAAGTTTTCCAAGGCAGCATTGGACAGACATCGAGATGAGGAGAGCCCTGAACAGAGTGTTCTTGGATTTCGCGGCGAAGACGAGAAGAACTGCGATAAAGCAGGAAGAGTGAAAGGCACACAGGGCTCCGGGATATTGAACGAACGTACTGAACGTATTATAACTATATTTATGCAAAAGACGAAAGTATCTTGTAGTGATATACTCTGTTGTGAAGGCAATTAGAAAATGGCTTATGACACAAGCTAATGAGACCTGATCTCACGAGACCTGCTCTTGAGCAAACTCTCATGAGATTGGACTCATGAGCAAGTCTCATGAGAAAAGATCTCACGAGTGTCCCATTTTTCACGTGAAAATTTCTCATGAGAAAAGTGGCATTCCTCGTGAGTTTCTCATGAGTTCACATGAACTTTTCCGTACGGGAATTGGAAGACAATACGACCTTGAATTACTGTTCAGCAGATGTTTGCGTCAACGTAAAACCGAGATCGAGCACTCTTTACCGAAACACGGTATTTCCTATCAGGTACACTCATCTGACTATTCTTCAACGAGATCGAGTCATCATTCCCGGGCTCTTTGAAGATTATCAAATTGAAGGAATTTGGCCTATTGACAAAAGTGGATCCTTTTTGCTGCTGTCTCTCTTTGTTACCGACTCCAACTTCCAAAAGCCGAATATTCTTGTTGTACAAAAGAAGGAGAACGGAGCCGTTGTTCGAATCTATCGTCTTTTCAAACCTGACGGTTACAAGCTTCAAGGGCGTCTCGGCGTTGTTGTTGCTGAAAAATGGTTGTACGTTCATGGTGTAAATTTGACAACTGACGATATCGTTGTTGGAAAGTTGTACGGCGTTAAGATATCCAAAATAGAATCGCTGATGACTTTTTCGCGTCCGTCGGACTTGCATTTTACAATGGAAACTACTACTGATTCATTTGGAACAGGAATGTTTTTCGAAAATTTTTATTTATGGATTACTGACTATGAAGACGGTCCAGACACTGCTTTTGGCAAGCATTATCCGGAGCATCATGAATTGGGTTGGGCCGCTGCCTACAAGACCGACAGTGAAGGCAAGGTTAATGTGAAGCACACTTATAACCGTGCTGGAGTGACCGTGCTCAAGCCATCTCATGTTCTTGGCATTGGAGAAACTGTGGTTGGAATCTCCTTTTTTTCTCAGTTTGGAATCATGTACGCTGCAGTACTTCGCTGCGCTGCGAAGCCGGGATTCAGCTGCATTATAGAATTCATTGAGAAACCTTCTTCACCAAGCAGGACCGTCACTAAAGAAGAGTTGCCTCTTTATGATTTGAGCGAAATCGTAGTTGATCGAGTCGTGCGCGTTCCGTCTGGAGCTGTTGATGTTTCTTACGCGATGGAAGGCGACAATGTCATTGTCACGCACAACAGTGGCGCGCAGGCCGAGCAGTCCCGCCGATACATCACTGGCGCGGACTTAGAAGACAGCACAATTTTTCTCGCTGTACCTGTGTTAAAAAATCGCCTAAGTTTGTTGGATAATGTTTACCGCAACGAACTGTTTCTTACCGTTCTTGGTCAAGAGGTATTTGAAAGACGGGAACTGATACCGTTGAACAGGAAGAGGAGGGTTGCAGAGGAGGACGAATCCGACTGTCTTGTTGGCCAAGGAACAATCTACGACACCAGAGTCGATTTTTTTCGCAAATCGAAGAGTCTCGGTTTCTACTTTATCGGTTTTGTTGTATTGGATTTTTGGGCAGAAGGAACTCTGGTCGTAAGGTACGAGGCCAAGTTGTGTGTTGCCGAGCGCAGGGCGCGCGCTTCTTTAATTCCTCGTGCCTATATGACAGTTGGTGGCAAGGTTTCTATTGACGCTTTGCTTATCAGATTGGGAGTTAACGTTGATGTCACTCTAATGGATACAGAGTTGATACCTTCTCTTATTCTTCGACTTCAAGGAAAATCGCTTAAAGTGTGCGGCGAACTTAAGATGGTCATTAAGCCTCTTTCGGTCACTCTTAGTCTATATGGCCAAGTCCTTCGCCCTGGCCTGACGTGCAAAGGGCTGAAATGCAAGTATGAGCCTAAAGTTTGGTACGAGAAGACGATAGTGCTATTTAGCTGGTCGGCAAAGAAGATAGATTTGACCCCTGTCCCAGAAATTTGCTTTCAAACCCCGGACAAATCTCCTCCGGAGAAGGGAAGCGTGGAAGCAAAGCAAAACGATCACGAATCTCTTAGCGTACAGTGGGGCGGTTTTAAAGACCCTGAAGCCGAATTTTTGAATTACTACGTTTCGGCCACAGCAACAGCAGGGTCTCCAACTTTGATCAACCAACATGATGCAGAAGATGGAACTTCTCTTACTGTAAAGGGTTTATCTTTTCATCACGGCTCCTATGTGACCGTTGCAGTAGAGTGTAGCAATTCTGCAGGACAGAAAGTTGTTGTCAAAGCAAAACCGTTTTTCGCCGACGTGTCTCCACCGAAGGTGCTCGGCTTGGAAGACGGACCTTCAGGTTTGAGCGACGCTGACTATGGTCACAGCAAAAATTCGATTATAGCACATTATGACGACATAACAGACGACAGTCGTATTTCTGTCATTGAATGGAGCATTGGCACAGAGAAGGGTGGCGATGACGTTCAAAAATACGAACCGACGAAGACGTCAAAAAATCTCGTAAACAGTCACCTGAATTTGCAACATAACACAATGTACTATGTTTCCATTCGAGCGACAGACGCTCTTGGATGCCAAAGCGTGACGTCTACAACAGGAATTTTAATCGATCACTCTCACCCTGTTTCCGGCGCTGTTAAAGATGACTCTTTTTTGTGCGATGAAGACAAGGACTATCAAATTTCAAAGGGAACGTTTAAAGCCTGTTGGATGGGTTTCGCAGACCCTGAGAGTGACATTCAGCGCTACGAGTGGAATCTTGCTCACTTTAGCGGGACCCCCCAGTTCGATTATGTCAACGTTGGTGTGTCTTTAAACGGTTACAAGAAGAATCTCAATTTGATTCTGAAAGAGCAATATTTTGTCAACGTTGTCGCCTGGAATCGTGCCGGCCTTAAAAATAAGGCTAAGTCCGACGGCGTTCTTATTGACTACACAAATCCGATATGCACCCAGGTGTTAGACGTAGTTGCAGGCGTTCTTGGTGACGCCGACTACGCCGCCTCTCTTGACTCTCTCACAGCCACCTGGTCGTGCAGCGATCCTGATAGCGGTCTCGATACGTTTTTTGCCGCCGTTGGCACGTTTAAAGGAGGTTCAAACGTTCTTCCGTTCTCGGACGTCGGCTCTAGCCCGAATGGAACTGCCAAAGTCATCTTCGATCCTTTTGTGGCTCGTCGCGGTGTTCGCTATCACGTAACAAGTAAAGTGTATAACAAAGCCGGTCTGTTTACTACTGAGTGGTCTGACGGCATTTTACTCGATGATACGCCACCCAATTTTGCTGAAATTTATGTGCGTGATGGTGCCGGCTTGCCTCGCGCCGGCGATGTTAATTTTCAAATGTCAAGCACAGCTTTGTGTGCGCGCTGGTTTGGAGCCTTTGCTGACTTGGAGAGTCCTATTAGAAGATTTTATGTAACGATTTTGGCGAACAATGGTAGCACAGTCGTTCACGAAGAGACGTCAGTTGGATACAGAACGGCCGCGTGTGTAAAAAATTTGAAACTTGAGACGGGCGCCATCTATCGGGTAGTGGTTACAGCCGAGAATGCAGCTCGACTTCGTGCCAATGTTTCGACTGATGGCGTTTTGATAGATGATACAGAACCCGTTATCGGCGATTTGTTTGACGGCTTTGACGTTGGCAAAGACATTGATTTCTGGCGTTTTTCCTCTTCAGCGTATGGAAACTATCGATCGTGTTTGTCTTATGACACTGTGCAGGACTGGCCGAAAGTCATTCTTCGCCGCCCGACGAAGCGGCAGTGCGAGTATTTTGAATTTCGTGATGATCAAAGCGGCATCAGCTATCTAGAGACAAACGTGATTGATGAAAGCGGACGCGAAATGGCAGAGTGGCAAAGAGCAGAAGCGCGTTTTCATTTTACGGGTCGAAATATAATTGGCGCGCACGGGAGTTTGTACCGTTTCGCTCTCAGAGTCTACAACGGCGCCGGGAACGTTGTCGAAGTGTACTCAAACGGCACGCTTACTGACTTAACACCGCCTCGAGTCACTAACCTTATTGAATACAAGTTTGGTCAAGAGCAGGTTGATCTCGATTTCTCCGTTGAGGATGACGTAGACTTAGCGTCCAGTTGGAGTGTGGAGGAAGACGTGTCGGAAATTACAAAAGTTGAATGGATGATTGGGTCTTACCGCGGCGGACGCGACCTTCTTCTACCTACGACAGTCGCCAGTGCCAATCCCCACCACTTTCTCAGGACCTTATCTTTGGGCCGTACTTACTACGTAATGGTACGCGTAACAAATGCGGCTGGATTTGTCACTAAGGTTTCAACTGACGGCTTTACAATAGATTACAAGCCTCCCTCTGAGGGATACGTTCAAGACGGTTGGGCTAAATTTGACGCGAAATATCAGGTAACAAATCGAACTGTCTGGTGCAAGTGGCGTTGGATAGATGATTACGAAACTGGACTAAAAAGTCTGGAAATGGCCGTCGGTGTTAGCAAATCTAAGACGTCGAATGTCTTTTCTCCGTATAAAGATGTCACTTCTTCTCGATCTGCTGAGCGAGCCGTTTTGACAAGGCTGAACTTATTATCTGGAATTCCGTATTTTTGTCACGTCAAAGCGACCGATTTTATTGGACTTACAACTGTTTCATCTTCAAACGGAATTATCGTTGACGTGACTTCGCCCATTTGCTCTGGTTTTGTTTATGAGGGCTACAAAGGCGACGTGGATTATTCTGCTGTCATTGAACTTCACGTTGCTCGCTGGGACAAATGCGTCGACGCCGACACAGGCATTCTTCAGTACTCGCTCGGAATTTCTATAAACGCTACAGCAGACGATCTACTTACGTATCCCTTCCGGAGTTTCGGTAAATCGCTTATAGGCCCTTATAACAGAATAAGACGGAGGCACGGGAAACTGTATTATTCCGTTCTTCGCGTTGCAAACTTTGCCGGACTTTCGACGACACTTGTTTCGAATGGAGTTCTGATCGATCTTACACCTCCTAAGTGTCACAGCTTGGGAGATGGACGCAGTGGCGACGTTGACTATCAACCGCTGCCCGGATTTATTTCCGTCAACTGGAATTGTACGGAAGATCTCACAGATGTTGTTGCGACATGGACGATTGGACTTTATCCCGGCGACTCGAGTGTCATGAGAGAAAAGGTCAGTTTTCTTGATGGCGTTGCCGAAAATCATGGCATAAAACTACGTGAAGGAGTCACATTATTTTCAAGTCTTATTCTGCTCAATGTCGCTGGGCTTCGAACGGTAAATACAACAGACGGAATAGCGGTAGATTCGTCTCCGCCTATTGTGCGTTTTGTAAAAGACGGACTAAATGTTGCACGAGATGCTGATTTTCAATCAAGTCGGAGTGAAATTTCTGCTAATTGGTGGATAGGAGACGTTCAAAGCGGTATATTGCGTTACGTTGTGAATGTAATGCCGTTTCCTCTTAGTGGGAGTGCGAGTAAGGAAGTAGTTGGCGTCAGCTACGTGACTATGAAAGTTGAACTGATGCATGGAGGCTTCTATCAAAGCTCAGTGACTGGTTACAACGGAGCGGGGCTGAAAGCAGAAGGTGTGTCGGACGGCATTTATGTTGACTCCTCTCCGCCAAACTGTACCTATGTTTATGACGGAGATCGTCAGAAGTACAATTCAAAATTTTTAAAGTCAAGCGTAATTTTGGGGGTCAATTGGGACTGCACAGATCCAGAGTCCCATATAGAATCAATCCGCTGGCTTGCCGTTAACGATAAAACTCGCGTTTCTTTTGAGATTAACGTTGATAAAGATGCGGTTGCTGCTGTTACTAGTCGGCTACAACTCTCACAAGGGGATCGATTCTACTCTCGACTTCTTTTAAGAAATGGTGCTGGGCAGACAAGCGAATATCGATCCGACGGCGTGACGATTGATTTGACTCCTCCGGAGATTTTGAGCTTCTCTGTTGTCTACCGTCCCAGTCTCAAGTCATTTATTGCAAGTTGGGTGGCCATTGACAATGAAAGTGACATTACAGAATCCTGGTTTGCTATAGAAACGGAAGGTGGCAGTAATGACATACTGGGGTTTACTTCAGTGGGAAACAATTTCACGGTTTTGACAAAAAATCTAGTGGACGACTTACCGCCTTCAAAGTATTTTTTTCACCTGGTGGTGGAAAACGGTGCTAAAGCTAGATCACAGGAGAGTGCAATTTCCGTCAGTGATGATACACCTCCAGAATTTGAAGGTGCCGTGACAGTCAGAGTTCTTTATCCATCGTACGACAGCGTTGGGAACAAAACATTTATTGATAACGCTGCTCTTCGCATTGAGTGGCAAAGAATCTTTGACCTTGAGACTGGTGTACAAAACTTAGAATGGGCATTGATTGACGTCAGTATTCCAGAAAACAATAGCATTGATTACCGCTTACTCACGAATCCCTTTCAAAGCAATTGGGTTGAAGTAAAAGAATTTCTGCTTTACAATGGCAATTCTTATCGAGTTTCATTGCGTGCTGAAAATGGCGTTGGATTGAAATCGACCGATACGTCTATTGCTTTTAACGTGACTTTTGGTCCTTTTACTCCTGGAGTTGTTTATGACGGTGCCAGTTTTATCGACGAAGATTACCAGCCTCATACAGTTGGCCTGTGGAGTCGATGGGATCAGTTTCGCGACGCTACGTTTGATATTGTATCGTATTCTTGGGGTGTTGGTCATAGTCCAAACGATACGAGCGTCTACAATCTAACGGATGTCGAATTGGCCACGAACGCACACAAAATTGGCGTGCTGAATCTAACTCACGGAGAAACGTACTTTGTTACTGTGGTTGCTACCAACAGTAACGGTGCTACTGCTACAGCTGTTTCGACCGGTATAACAATAGATACTACACCACCTAAATGTGATTATGTCGGATTTGGTCTGTCTGGAAGTTTGGATTACGTTAACGTAGCGCACAGCATTTGGATTTCTTGGAATTGTTCTGATGACGAAAGCTCTATAGACGAGTACAAATTTTCGGTTGGTACGTTGGCTAATTATTCGGACTTAGTTCCAGAAACACTCTCGCCTGTAAATCGTTACAAAATCACGACCCTCAATTTGACAGACGACACTTCGGCCTATTTAACGTTAAAAGTGAGGAACAAGGCTGGTCTATCTGTCACGGAAACAGCCGGTCCCGTATTATTCGACCTTCACGATCCTGATCCGGGCACTGTTGCCGTTACGTGGGCCGGTCACAAGATCGAGTCAGAATGGAAGGACTTTCGCGACGAAAGTGGGCTCGATCACTACGACTGGGCCGTTGGAACATCGCCAGGAGGCGAAGACATCTTCGGTGCACAATCCGTTACTCTCCAAACGTTCAAACTGAGCCCTATCGTAAATATTACGCAAAATTCTCTCTATTACGTCACGATAACCGCCTACGACGTCGCAAACAATTTCGTTTCTGTCTTTTCGGATCCAATCAAGGGCGATCTTACTCCTCCGACGAACGGCACCGTCGCAGAAGGCGATCTAGCGAACGATATCGACTATTATACGGAAACGGGTAGCATATACGTCACATGGGAAGACTTCGATGATCCGGACACGGGAATCGTCGAGCATTTCGTCTCAATCGGCCTATCGCCCGGATCGTCGGAACTCGTCGCACAGACATCAGTTGGCATGGCAACGGAATATTATTTAGAATCCCAACGTCTTGTACGGGGAGTGTGGTACTACGTTTCAGTTACGGCAGTCAATGGTATCGGTCTCCGCACTCAGAGTTCATCGGACGGGATAGTCGTCGATCGAACAGCGCCTTCTGCTGGTCATGTAACGGTCGAAAAAACTGCGAACAGTAGCCTGCACTACGTCAGCGGATTAGAACCGATTAAAGTCGTCTGGGACGGCTTCGTTGACGTGGAGACTGGCGTTAGTCGCTATGATTGGTCGCTTTGCCAAGAGAACCTTGCCTTGTGTCCCGTGCCGTGGGAAAGCGTTGAGAACGCAAGCGAAGTCGTTAGAGACGGCGTGGATCTGATTTCCGGACGGTGTTACGTCGTGCGAGTGAAGGCGTACAACGAAGCAGGACTCTGGACTCAAAGTACATCAGAGTCAGTAGTCTTTGACTTGACTCCACCTGACATAGGAGACGTGAGTGTTGGCAACGGTGCGAAGCACCAAAACAACGTGCAATCGATGACGATCACGTGGTCGTCGATGATGGACGTAGAGAGCGGCGTTCAGTCGTTGACAGTATGCGTTGGAACAGAGCCAGAAGCGTGCAATGTCATAAGCGTTTACGTTGATCTAACGAAGAGTCTTGATGATATCACACTTACCGGCTTAAATCTCACTCACGGAGAAACGTACTACGCCACGCTGACTGCCGTCAACGGTGCCGGACTCTCTTTCGCGACGGCGTCCGAAGGAACGACGATCGACGCCACGCCGCCGTCTACGGGGACCGTCATCGACGGTTTCACTACCATTGACATTTCCTATCAAAACGTTACTTCGGTGGTTTTCAGCAATTGGGTTGACTTTTCAGAGGACGTCAGCTCTGTTGTCGAATACCGTTGGGCAATAGGCACATCTTCAATAAATCCTGACATTTTACCGTGGACCAGCGTTGGACTTCGGACAAACGTCTCTGCTTCAGGCTTGAACATCTCCAGTGGCACTTTTGTTTACAATTTTGTCGAGGCGATCAACAGCGCCGGATCTGTTAGTCGTCTCGCGTCAAACGGTTTTATTGTCGACAACACGCCACCTGTTATATCATCAGTCGGAATGGGTCGTCGAAATCGACCGTACGATCGCTACGAGCTTTGGGAAGAAGAAATTGCGGCTTTCTGGACCGTCGAAGATAGCGAAACAGGCGTGAAGAACGTCCGATGGTCTATCTGTTCAAACACGACTAATCACAACATGTGCGTCGAGAGTGACATTGACGTCGGCAACGCGACGTCAGCAATCAGCACTTCCGTCGTCGTGACACCGGGTTGGTGCTACTACGTCGTCGTTCGCGCGGAAAATTTCGCCGGACTCGATTCCGTCGCCACTTCCGAATGCACGATATTTGACGACACGGCACCGACATCGGGCACCGTCATCGACAGCGCCGACACAGGTGTCGACATTGAATACCAATCTGACAACACGTCACTTTCAGTGCGATGGTACGGTTTCAACGACGACGAGTCGTCGATCGACTATTTCGGCTGGTGCATCGGTACGTCGCCGGGTGCGAACGACACGCGAGCGGGCGTCGACGTTTCAACAGTCGATCGAGCAACGGCGATCGGTCTCAATCTTCTCGACGGCGTTCAATATTTTGCTACGGTCTACGCCGTTAATCGCGTGGGTCTTCGCAGCGTGGCGATTTCAAACGGACTCGTTGTCGACACGACGCCACCAGTCGCTGGCGAGCACGTTATCGACGGCCCTGGGGAAACGGACGCAGAATTTTCAAATGAGAGCGCAACGATACGCGCTAACTGGGATCAGTTCAACGATGACGTTAGCTCGATTAGAACGTGTTTCTGGTCCGCCGGGTCGTCGTTTGGATTGGATGACATTTTTCGGCTTGTCGACGTTGGAACAGCGACATCGGCGTCGTCGACTGGGCATCGTCTTGCGACGGGATCGCGCGTTTACGTGAGCGTTGAGTGCGTAAACGAAGCCGGGTTGGCGTCGAGGGCGCACTCAAACGGCTACACGATCGATACAACGCCACCCGGTAAGGGATCGGCGCTCTTTGACATTGGTGGGTCTGCTGTGAATGGACTCGTTCCCAGCGCGGATAATCTGAGTCTTTCGTGGAGTGGATTTTACGAAAGCGAATCAGCGATATCTTCGTACGCGTTTGCGCTGATGACTCGCGAGGACGGCGTGACAGCCGAGTACACCGATGTAGGGCAGCTGACGAATGTCTCTCTTTCCGGAGCAGGTTTAATAGACGGGATCGTTTACGGCGCCAAAGTACGTGCCCTTAATTCTGTCGGATTGTTTACGGAAATAGTTGTGGATTCGTCAGTCATTGTCGACACTACGAGTCCGGATCAGGGTCTAGTTGTCGACGGCAATCGAGAAGAGGGAATTGATCGTATCTATCAATCAAACGGAACTCATCTGTCTGCGTATTGGTTTGATTTTGCCGATGCACAGAGTGGTATCGAGAGTTTTAGCGCGTGCTACGGTCCGGCTAATTCGACCGAAACAATCGCCTGCAGCCAAGTCGACTTGACAACCAGCGTGAATTTTCATGCAGCTCTCTTGGTGAACGGACTCACTTACGCTGTCACTGTCTTCGCGACGAATCGCGTTGGCCTACGATCCAATTCTCGCTCCGATGGCGTTCTCGTCGATTTGACTCCACCTTCGCCAGGCCTCGTCTACGACGGAAGCAACTTTGTCGACGTCGACTATCAGACAAGCGCGACACTCGTCGCGGCAAGCTGGACGCCTTTCTTTGACTTGCAGAGCGGCGTTGATCACTACACATGGCAAGTAAAAATCGTATATCCATCTGAGCAACAGTACGTCCCAGTTACAAAAGCGGGCTCTGGACAACACGCTATCGGATCAAACGTTGTTCTCAAGTCTGGCTCGAAACTCGTCGCTTACGTGTCGGCGGCTAACAAAGCCGGGTTAAATTCGGAGTACATCCCGTCTGACGGCGTTGTCGTAGATGTATCTCCTCCGTTGCCTGGCCAAGTATTCGACGGGCAAGAAAGTTCCAACTTGGACCAAGATTATTTTTCAGACGACAACGTCGTGTCGGCCTACTGGAACGGCTTCTCCGATCCTGAGAGTGGAATAGACGGCTACAGATACACCGTTTACGAGCACACGTTTGATTCAGTAGGCATGTACTGGTCAAGTGGTCTTAATATTGCAACCAACGATGAACTGACCAAGCAGACAAATGTGTCTGTGCCTCTAAGCGTTGTCAAGCCTGGCAGTCGGTACACCGTCGCCGTCACAGCGATAAACGGTGCCGGACTTGAAATAACGTCTGTTTCCGACGGCGTTAGACAAATACCGAACGACGTCTGTTTTGTCGCAGATACGTACGACGGGCATCGATTTGGTGTGAATGCTTCCAGCTCGCCGACTAGCATTGGAGGCGCTATCGCGTTAAACTCGCCCGGCGATCTGCACTGTCTTACGAACGAATTTGTCTCGAATCCTCGAACTGGATTTACTTGGCGGGTATTTCAGGATTCTAGCAACGAGACTACGAGCAATGATACAGAAGCTAGTGCCGTTGTGATGAATTCTACTGCCATTGGCGGGTTTTTCCCTGCCGATTCGCCGTGCTGCCGCGACGTCGGCGAGCTGCCATATTCGGTGACGGTACCCGACGTAACTTATTCGTTTGTGAGTTTGAACGGCACGGCGACATTTCGATTGATCTCAAAGGAACGTATTGTCGTGGCTGATATGCGTTTCGTCGCCTTTGTTGCCG
This sequence comes from Oscarella lobularis, assembly GCF_947507565.1. Classification (NCBI taxonomy): domain Eukaryota; kingdom Metazoa; phylum Porifera; class Homoscleromorpha; order Homosclerophorida; family Oscarellidae; genus Oscarella; species Oscarella lobularis. The sequence continues at coordinate 1,758,547 of NC_089191.1, read as the reverse complement.
AAAGAGATACGTCGAAAGTTCAAGTGTTTCGCACAAACGATACGATAACCGGTCTATTTCCGTCGGTGGTTGCCGGAAACAACTTTGTCGTCGTCGTTTATGACGATCGTCTTTTGTTTTTCAATAGTTCGACCACCGACAAGGTTACTCAAATTGATTCCGTTTTTCTGACGTCCTTCTGGCCGCTTGGGCTTCGACTCGGTCGTTCCGTTGTTCTAACCGAAAGGTCAGCGACGGAAATCGAGCTTGACATCACCGTCCTGCGCGATTCCGGCTCTCCGATTGAACTTTGCGCTTTGCTCACGTTTAGTCCTTCGTTGCCTGTCAATTGGCGGACGCTTGCAAACTTTACTGTTTCGGAAGACGCGCGAATTTCTCGAAACGATCTCGGACGACTTATTGTCGTCGATCAAGCGAAAGATGTCATAACTGTTTATTCAACTGGAGGGAACACGTTGACTCCAGTTGCCTCCGTCAGCTTACCAGGCGTATCTGGTCAGCCAATGAACATTACCGCGGCGAAGTTATTTTCCAAAAGCGATTTGATAGCCGTGACCAGCGCCGAGTCGTGGTACTTATTTTCAATCTCCCCAAATGGCACCTTTCATCGTGTTTGCCACTTTGAAAGAGCGACACACTTTTACAGCGAAGTTATGGAAATTGAAGAATCATCAGAAGGCGCTCACGTTTTAACGTCTGTTCCGAGCAAACGCGGCGTATCATTAACGCTCGTAAAGAGAGCCGAGTCTGGCTCGGTCTATTGTCAGCACGTGGGACTCATTCACGTCAATTCGTCCGGCAAGGAAATGTTATCTGCTAGCATAGCAGATCAAGTCGTCGCCTTCTCGTTTGCTAGCGACTATAGCTCGTTTCCTCTTCTTCATCTCGCGGCTTTTTGTCGGCCAAACTACAGCCGCAGTCTCGTTGACGGCGTCGACTTCGCCTTAGCCTGCCGTCCATGCGCCAACGGCAAAAGGAGCTCAGGCGGTACTCAGGACGATTGCACGTCCTGTTTGCACGGCGAATGCTTGGAAGAACGGCGGTCTCACATCACTATGCGCACGATGCCGCTCGATCTCGAAAACGACGGGGAGTATCGCATAGAGGTGACGGGCACCGACGACGCTCAGCAGACAACGACTCATGAATCTCAAACGCTTACAGTCGATTTCACTCCACCTGTGCCCGGCGAAGTGTACGAAGGCAAAAATCAAACGGACATCGATTCGTGGAATACGACCGACTTCCAATTGACGATTGGTTGGAGCGGCTTCTACGACGGCGAATCCGAACTGATGGAATTTCTCTGGTGCGTCGGAACAGCGCCAGGTGCCTGCGACATATCGTCGTACGAGTCGGCTTCTGCGACGACGGATGAGGTAACATGCACTGCGTGTACTTTTTCGTTCGGCGTCTGGTATTATTCAACGGTAGTGGCTGTTAACTGGGCCCGACTGAATGCTTCGAGCAGTTCGAACGGATTCATCATCGATCCGTCGCCACCGACAATTCTTTTCGTTCGCGACGGAGCGAAGGGTACCGCCGAGTTGGACTATCAACTAAGTGCCGATCATGTTCGTGCGAACTGGGCGGCGAATGACGACGAAAGCGGGATTTCTGAGTACGAAATGGCCGTCGGAACGTCGCCTACGTCGCCCGACGTGCGAGAGTACAAAAGCGCTGGAGTTGAAGTCGACTGGATTGTCGACGGACTTGATCTAGCGCCGAAGACTTATTACGTCTTAGTTAGAGCTTACAACGGCGCTGGAATGACGACGTCGTCTGCTAGCGACGGTATAACGATCGGCACGTCGTCGGTGACGGTCGAGAACGGCACCTCAGTCTATCTTGAAACAGTGCCTATTCCTATGGATCTTGAAACGAACGGCGAGGATTTTGAGTCGCCTCTTCCAGCTGGTGCAGAGGGGTCGATTGGTTACATTTTTGCTGAAGAAGATTCTTTGCTTGAAGGAATGTCAATTTCTGTCGAACCAGGGACAACGGGAAGTAGTCGACGACGACGTCGGTCTGCTTTTCAGCAGATCGATCCTAGCGCTAGAATTCCGACTGGAGCCATTTGGGTATGCAGTACATTAAGTTACAATAAGCCGTATTAGCTCAAGTTACTATTAGTATAATGCCTCTTATTTCATGGCACGCGACTCTCGACGAATCACGAGAGTCGATTCTTATTGCACTTCCGTAGTTATTGCCCTAGTTATTGCAAAGGGTGTGTCACTTTGCGACCGATTCGAACGTGTCTCGATGACAGGTCGAGAGTCACGGCCATGTAATAAATGACTTATAGAGTGATGGTCGTGCAATATGATTTCATTTAAAGTACTCGGTGCTTAGCCCGAGGCAAAGTCACACCCCTCGTGCCCTAAATGAAATAATGCATGATCATGAGTCAATAACTTATACCTATTCAATCGGATGGGGTGGGGGTCTTTTTTGCCTAATCCATGACTGTATTTTTAACTATATTTCTCTGTTTAGGATCTTCTTTACGGAAATTATACCTTTCTTTTGTCGTCGTCCAACGCTTCTGCGATTGCGAATCCTCCGGCTGAACTCGACACAATTTACAATACCGAATCGATGCTTCTTGCGAATTCGAAAGTTACAGATCCGACGGTCGACCCTCAGGCTATTGATCCGGTTATTTATTTGTGGAACGGGACGGAATGGCTTTTGCCGGTTCAAGTCATCAACAAAACAGAGCAATCCGTGACGGCTTTTATGGACAGGATTCCTTCCGTTCAAGTTGCCTTGTTCTTCAGCTATCATCAGCAGCATGGCGTTTTTCTTTTTGCCGAGCCATTCTTATGCTGTCAGATGGATCAGTCTTCAGCCACTTTCGTAGTTCAGCGGACTCTCGGCTACGTTGGTCCAGCCACTGTCGAATGGCTCGTCGAGCCGCTTTTCGGCTTTGGTCCTGAAATGAAGAATCAGTCGGGAATCCTCTATTTCGATGAAGGCCAGAAAAGCGTCTCACTTCAAATCGCTGTCGTCGCCATCACAGGCCTTTATCATGCATCCGCGAAAGTCCGTCTTGTTAGCGCGTCTGATCGCGCTTTGATCGACGCCGAACGTGCCGTCTCCGTTTTAATCGTGACGTCGCCGCTTCGACCGTACGGCGTTGTCGAGTTTGTCGAGCTCGAGCCTATCGTACGGACACCAGAGGAAGCGCGAATGTTCCGCTACGAAGTCGAACGACGCTGTTCACGCGACGACCTTGTGAACAGTACGGTAGTGTTTAGAACTTCGGTGACGAACCCAGACGGTGACAGTGCTTCTAGCCAAATAGCTTTGTCGAGGAAAGACTGGCTACTTGTTGGAAGCAGCAGGACTCAAATAGAATTCACTGTTGTTGACGACGACGTTCCGGAATTGAATAGTACTTATGCTGTGAATATTGACTACGCTAGGCCGGGCGTCTCTGTCGGATCGAACAGTAAGATATGGATTTACGTGGAGGAAAATGACGATGCTCGTGGCGTTATTGAGTTTCTTGAAGACAACACGACTGCTCTCGAGAGCGCAGGTGGAAACATTTCTGTGTCGATTGTTCGAAGAAGAGGCGCCTTTGGAGATATTGAGGTTGTTTGGCTTGGCCGAAACAGGACAGCGGTTGTCAGTTCGAACGAAAGCGAAGCTGATATTCGGCTACTAAACGATTTCACATTAACTTATGCCGAAGACGAGAATATGACCCACGTTGTCGTGGGCATTGTGAAAAATTCTATTGTCGAAGACGTGGAAGTTTTCGACTTGGAACTCGTCAACGCAAAGGGGGGTGCTCGCCTCGGAAATCGCACCGTACATCGCATTGTGAAAATTCCCACCAACGACCATCAGCCTCTCTTCCCCAACCGACTTGCGTCCGTTGTTATTCAAGAGGCAGACGTCGTCAAGAAAAACTTCGTAATTTTTACCGTCTCTGTCGTAGATCCCGATCCGGGTCTGAATGGATTGCTCCGCTACAATATATCAGGGGGGAACTGCACGTTTTTGGACATCGATCGAAAGTCCGGAAAGCTTTACTATCCGGAGCCCATCTTCTCTGTCATTACCGAGCTGCATTGCTATACGCTCTTGACAGCTACCGATTCCGGACGCGCTCCGCTGAGCGACACGATGCGAGTGCAAGTGACCGTAAATTATTCTTTTAGCTGTCCTCCGGGGCAGTATTCCGACACAAGTTTCTTGCCGTGTGTTGAATGTCCTACTGACTCTTTTCAAACCTACTTCGGTGCCCGCAACTGCACCCGTTGTCGTTCTGGCTACTTTACTGAAGGCACAGGTTCAATCTATGAGAGCGAATGCAAAGGTGGGTATCTACGCCTTAGGCGCGTTTCTAGTACAGTTCTATTTCATGCCCAATGTCTTTGCAATACTAGTATGCACATTAGTACATCTAGCTTTATAACTTTCCCAAAATTTTCGTGGCATACTGGACATTGCTGGTTTATTGCAGAGTTAATCTACTTTTTCATGTTATATAGACTGATATCTTTTTCATCTAGCTCCTTGTACGCCTGGTCATTACTCAATTGGCCACGGCCTTGTGCCTTGTCAAGCGTGTCCAAGAGGAACGTACCAGAGTCATTCACGTGGTCGAGTCTGCATCACATGCCCGCAAATGACATTTACATTGAGAAACGCTTCAGCTAACATCTCTTCCTGCATTGGTAAGCTCTGTTAGATCATCACCTTAGTAAATTGGAGCTTGAGCTTATATTACTTAGCTGATTTTGATGAAGACGCAGTGCCTGACGTCGTCGACAACTGTCGACTGGATTTCAATCCAAATCAGCGTGACGTGGACGGCGACATGCGAGGCGACGCTTGCGACTGCCAGCCGAGCAGTCCGTGCGCCGTGAGTGATCCGTCTAGCAGCTGCGAGGAGCTCAACGAGACGTTCGCGTGTCATTGCTCGTTTGGTATAGGCGGTCGTCTCTGCGATCGCAGTCGTGACGAATGCGAGAGCGCCAACTGTCGTCGCGGCGCCTCGTGCGAAGACGCTTTTGCCGTCTATCGTTGCCTCTGTCCCCCGGGAAAATGGGGATTCCTCTGCGGCTACGACGATCCGGCGAGCGCGGCTGTGGCAGAGAATTCTCCCCCAAATAGTCGCGTTGCAACGTACACGTCGGAAAGCGACGATCAAGACGCATTTGCTGCTCCAAGCTTTATGCACCGCATCGAGTCCGGCAACGAACGCGGTTGGTTCAATATCAGTCGTGATTCGGGAGAGATTGTCGTCGCCGGCAGTGTCGATCGCGAAGTGCAATCGGTTGTAAATTTGGTAATATCTCTGACTGAGGAACGTGTTTCAGGAAGCGGAACGATTCGATCGACGCAGTTCCGTTTGATGGTGAACATTTCAGACGAAAACGATAACACTCCTCAGTTCGATCGCGACGTTTGGTTCGCAGATTTGGCGGACAATACGGCGAGCGGGACAACCGTTGCGACAGTGATGGCTAGCGACCGCGATGTTGGTTCGAATGCAAATGTGACGTTCACCATTAGCGGAAATGAAACTGATTACCTGGCTGTGGATAAGGTGTCCGGCGTTATAGTGCTGATGAAAACTTGGAAGTGGAATGAGAGGAATAAATCTGTCATCAATGTTACGGCTGAGGACGGTGGAAGACCATCGCGAATCAGTAGTTCTACTCTTGTCATTTGCCCTGCCGGGTACGAAGGTTTGAATTGTGACGAAGGTGAGCGTTTGTTTGTTATTACAGTCTTCTTCATTGAAAAAAAATTGTTTTTCTTTCTACAGATATAAACGATTGCCTTTCCGCGCCGTGTTCGTCGCACACGAAATTTTGTCGAGACCACGTAAACGGTTTCTCTTGTGAGTGCCAGAAAGGCTATACAGGACGGCTGTGTACCGAACGTAAGTTTTAAAATCGCCTCTTTCAGTGTTAATTAAAGTTTCCTATTTTAGCCGATTTGCCTTGTACCAAAAAATCAAGCGTTTGCTTGGAGTATGTTTCCTGTTCTAATGAAAAGTTTTACTGCGGCATCGACTCGTTTTTCTCAAATGTTCTACAGCCTCTCTGTGAAATGTCGGCATGGAGCGAATGGATAAAAAACACCACTCATTGTCTTATGAAATCCTCGGATAAGTTCATGGCAGCGAATTTTGCCTTCAGGATAAAAAATCCATTTAATACGGAATGTCGCAATTTTGGTGACTACATGCACGAGGCGATGAAGCAATGCCTAGGGAAGACACTCTGCTCGCTAAACATTAGTTCAGCCGAAGCTTCGAACGTTACAAGAGCACTAATAAGCGATAGAGGCAGACTGCAATTACTGCGGCTTTCGGAAAAATGCGGCAGCAGGTCTAAAACCCGTGACGTAGTCAGCGAAGCCGTATCTATAATAGGATTCAAAATGTGCTTTCGTGTGTCTTCGGGCAACGCTCTCGCTTCTGGAATAATTTCACGAATTGAAAATATCATCGACGGTGAAGACGAAGGACGTGCAACTGGGGACGAATGTCGAAGCGGTCGACCAAGACGTCGGCGAGAAACGGCTACACGTCGACATCCACGATCGATTAATATAACAACGACGGAACCTCCGACAGAGGAGTCGTCGGATTTTCGTCGCTTTCGATCGAATTCGACGTCTTCTGAGGAGTTGTGTCAAAACGCGACTATGCGCGCCGACTTGGGACCCAACGCCACAGCGGTGTGCAGCGAGTGTGGAAATGGAGTCGTTGAGGGGACAAGCGAGGGACTTGAAAGTTGCGACGACGGCAACAACGTGACCGGTGACGGATGCGCCTCGAATTGCACAATCGAGATCGGGTACGACTGTTCAAGTGAGGAAAAGGAACGAAGTGTTTGCTACCGCCAAGTGTGCGGCGATGGCGTTCGTGTCGCGGGTGAAGACTGTGATGCAGGCGGTGGGCCGGGATGCGACAACGCCACGTGCGTCGCTTTAGTGGGATTCGATTGCTCGACGCCGGTGTACAATCTCAGCACGTGCGTCTCTGTCTGCGGCGACGGTCTGGTCGTCGGTAACGAAACGTGCGATGACGGCAACGGTGCAAATGACGACGGTTGCAGTTCGTCTTGTGCAATCGAGACCGGATACAACTGCTCGTCGCTTTCGAATGGAACGTCGGTTTGTCTGCTGAAAGACGGCTTTGGGTGCTCGGGAGGGGGCTGTTTTTTGTGCGGCAACGGTTTTCGCGAGTTTCCCGAACAATGCGACGATGGGAACGTTGGTGATTTGGACGGTTGCAACGGTACGTGCCACAGGGAAAAGCTCTTTAACTGTGAAGCTCCCTTCGGCGAACGAACCTCTTGCGATCGTTATCAAATCGATTTCGACGCTAAGGACAATGCAACTCTTGATCACACCATTTACTACACACGGCAGAAGGAATTTGTCTATATTGTTGATCCTGAACTCATCGAAGCGAGCCGTGTCGGTGCCGGCGTAAGTTAGTTTATCATAATCGTTCTATGATGAGATGTTCTACTCCTAGGATTGGTCTGAAGTTACGTTTGTTGTTCACAATTACAATGAGCGACTGCTCCTTAAAGAGAGGGTGAACTTTATTGATGTGTTTTGTCCTTTTTCTTATTCGTTGTTATTTAGATTGAATTTTCTTGGCACGAGGCAGTGCGAATTTATCAGCGCTCTTCGTATGCTGAAGCATCGTCAGTTGCAGGCAAAGTTCGAATCGTGTCTGCAGTTCCAGAAGCCGGATCAAAGTAATACATTTACGAGATGCAGTGTAGAATGATACTAATGTTACGCTTTCCTTAGGCCATCCCTTCGAATAGAACCAATAATTCCAGTTGCTTTGACTGACGTTTTGATGTTGGTGGCGTATCAGCACGACTGCCCATCTCTTTCAGAGGACAATGTCACGAGGCACCACGATTCAATGCTTCGATTGCAAAGTTGTTTTCACCTTGTATATTTTCATAGGGTTATCGAAGTAACTGTCAAAGACAAACATGGAGTTATTGTTCCAGCAGGAAACGTCAAGGTGACATTTGTAGGAACGAATGATCATTCTCCGAACGTCACTCTTTCAAGTATATTTTTTTCACTTTCTTTTTTGCACCATTCGACATGTTTGTCTTTTTTGGCAGGTCTAGTCTACTTTACCGAAGGCGACGTAGGGCTTTCAAGTGTCATCTCGGGAAATCTTCGCATCACAGACATTGACCATTCCTAGTGAGACGTTTTGCGGTTGTTTTCTTTACAGTTTTTAACTTGAAGATGTCACAGCTATGGTATTAAGTGGGCTGAAATTTTTCTCGCATGTTTGGAATGCGACGACGAAGGCCTTTTCCTTCACGGCTCTTCTGCCTATGAAGTGGTCGTGAAGGTAAGAGCAATAGTCATGCAGTCTGTTTTCTTGGGTAAAGACTATTTTTCCTAGTCATATCCCAGCACTGCCAGGCTTAGCATAAAAGGAAATTCGTCGGTAGAAGTCTATCAAAAAGTGCTTAACAATGTTAACTACTTTAACAGGTAAATAAAATGTTCATGCACCGACGCTTTGACCTATGACTGATTGTGGTTTTCTATATTTAGGGCCGTTGAACCGGTGCGACCACTCAACCGAACAGTTACGTTCACCGTTTCAGACGGTGTTCATAATTCGACGGCTACGACTATGTCAGTTTTATATCGGCTTTTTGCAAAATATTATAGTCACTATTTCAAACAGGATTATAATCAATAACGTCAATGATCGACCAGTCATTTCTTTGAATGGTGTCAACTATACTGACGTCGTTTTCAAAGAGGGTACAGATAGTTTTCGTTTGGCCGCAGGAGTTGTTATTTTTGACGAGGACATTGAGGACAGCATTACCAGGTCAGATATGCATTAGCTATTACTTGCTCTTTTGTAAGAAACGAATTTCAGTGCGACTTGTCGAATTGATTATGGTGTAAACGCTATTGTATATGACGATGTTCTTTCGCTGAATCGTAGCCTCATTTCCTCGCATCTTTCCGTGGACTTTTCGTTCCCGACAATGGTCTGGTTTCGCAGCGTAGAAACTGTGCTTACAATGTTATTATTTTATGACGTAGAGTATTACCGGTGAGGCGTCGTCGTCAGACTACAGTGCAGCTCTATCGCGCATTACTTTCTCGAACCTAAACTCCAATCCAGCGGACTACGATTCGCATCATAGGTAGCGTTTATAATAGTATTCGTGTCCTTTACTGTAATCGCTTTTAGACTTGTCATTTTTACTGTTCGGGATCACGAACTAGCCAGCTTTGAATTTCACGTTAACGTATGTGGACCGCCAGTTGAATGCTGTCGGTTTTAATTAAGAGAGCTTTTCTCTACAGGTTTCGGTTGTTACTGTCAACGACCGTCCTGTTGTGCGCTTTGGCTTCGACGCTGCAAACTACGCACCGACGCAGGCGTTTCTTCAACGCGCTGTGACGTTCACGGAAGACGACACCGATCGCGTCGAACTGTTTCCTTCCGACTTTGTTCTCAGTGACATTGACAGTCCTGAAATGGCCAATGCAACGGTGACACTAAGTGGTGATTTGGATGCGAGCCTTTTCGAGAACATAACTGTCGACGAAGCGGTTCTTCTTGGAACTGTCATCAAAATGAGAACAAAAGTCAGTACGGTGGGCGAAGATCGCACTGTCACGTTTGTTTTCTTCGGGGCTGCTTCCTCGGCTCAGTACAGAAAGGTATATTCGGAATACTTAATTGAATTTTCACTCACTTAACTGTATACTGATTGCATTTAATTGAAGGTTATAAGGACAATGACCTATTTTTATGGACGGGACGAAGATATTCGTCCCGGTACAAGAACTATCACAGTGACAGTGACGGACGACATGGGTGCCGTTAGCGACGTGGTCACAGTTTATATTGACGTTCGAGAACGAAACGATCCGCCCGTTCTTGACTTGGGGCTCGGCTACGACGTGGAAGACGACATTTATGTGACTGAAGAGATGATTTCTTTTCAACGCATTGCATCGAAGTTGTACCGCGCTCAAATCAAAGACAAAGATTCAAATAAAATTTCGAAGGGAATCGTTACACTCTCGTAAGGAAACTTCTAAAAATGAATTTCTTGTTTGGCATTATTTGTCTCTTAGGTCCTCACCAAGTGGTTTGTTAGACGAGGACGAATATCTCGCTGTTGTGTACGCTTTTAAGCTGCCCGAGGGTCTAAGCGTACGCTCATAAGCATACACACTGTTTAGATTGCATGCATGTCGTCCCTAATATGTTCTCGTCTTTAGGTAACCCCTTCTTCCAGCGGCCACGCGCTAACGTTTACCGGAGTTGGAACATATAGTGACTACATAGGTGCTTTATCTAGTGTGGGTTGTATAACTCTGGCTGATGAACCTCGGGTTTTTGTTGGCGATACGCAGCAGCGAATCTCACGATACGTAGGCCCGCTAACAGTCCCTTTTCCCAGTTAATTAGCTCTCTCAATGCAGATTGACGTTACGCTGTGGGACAACGGCTTCAACAGTACAATGCCTCAAGGCAGCACACTCTCTCCGTCGTTGGGATCGATTCGTGTGCGAGTTCACATTGAAGTCGTCAATGACAACGCTCCAGTTTTGACGTTTTCCGGAATAGAGATGTCATGCGTTTCTGTGAAAAGCGATTCGTTTTCGTCAAAGTCCAAGCGCTCAGTCGAAACGATAAATGAAAAGCAGCGACCTCCTCTAGAACGCGTAAAAACTATATACATGCGTCTGCTAGGTTTTTAGCATAACGATGATTTCTTTTTAGGCTCCTGAACTTATAAGCATTGCGTTTCATCCTTCAATTGATGGTCGTTTTGTTCTCGGAACTGCTATTGAATTGGTCTTTTCTGAAGAAACAAATCGACCGACGGCGAGTCATTCGGACTCAGTAAAGCGACTTATTCAATTCAGTCCGCGTAACCTGGAAGATCTCTATCACTTCGGCGTTTGGAAGGACAGTCAAAATCTCCTCGTTGTTTTTCCTCGTGCACCGCCTGACGGCTTTTCTTCTATTGACATAAGCGACGTCGTTGTCTATGTTAAATCCGCTTCCGGTAGGTGTTTTAGCGCATGTACGTGTGTCAGGTTACGCTAATCTTCACTACTGATTTTTTCAGAGTTTTGCGTCAATGGCAAATGTCTTGATTGCATAAGCAAAGGAAAAGGAAATTCACTCTGCTTACGCCAATCATATCGCGCTATAGAATTAGTTTCGAAGAATTATCATTCAATTCCGGACAACATGCAGGAGGAATCTGTTTGCCTCCATCATTCACCCAACGGCTACATTGGTTGTGTGCTCGTGATTTTTGGACTTGTTGCTGTTGTGGCTGGATGCGTCTGTGCGGTCCTCAGTAGGAAAAGAGGTGGGTTTGTCCGCTTGTCCGTTTAGTTCAATCAGTTAGAGTTCATTCTTTCTCTGTGATATGCTATATTCATGCATGTGCTCTCCGTTTTATCTTATCAGAGTCTGTGACAGCTACTATACTTATTATTTCGTTGATAAAGTATAATGTGAGTTGATGCTACTTAGTTGATTAAGTTAGACTTGTAGTACTACTCCCTAAATAACTAATCGCTCTTTCGAAGGCTCTGCCCTCAGCGAATGTAAGATATGCCGACGTTTCTAGCGATACGTTTCAGAATCATTGATAAAAGAAGTAGATGATGTTTTCTTAGGTAATCTAAAAACGAGCTTAATTTGATTATCTACGAAATTTCTTCAAAAAGGAAATAGTTGTCGTCAATGAAATTCTTTTTTGTAAATTAACAAGAAGGCTTATTTTATTATTCCAATACTGCAACGTTCAACTGTCAAATTATTAGGGCTTTCTGATTGCCTTTTCATTATTATCTAAACACTTCATGTTGTTGTTGGCAAAGCGAGCCAGCAATGCGATTTACATTTTGGGCGATTGTGAGACAACTCATATTTTCATACACCTGTCTCTTTAGCACGTGATTGCCCAAGAAAGCAGATCGAAGGATTGGGAACAGTTTCTCGCCTTCTGAAGAAAGCCTTCTTCTGTCTTCGGGTTTGAAAGATTATGCAATTTCAGTAGCTTTTGTGTCCCCATCTGGCATCACGGTTAGTCGCGGAAAACCTCTTATTGACGCTTTCACTGTCAGAACGTCAGTTTGTCTTCGAAATCGACTTCCAGGATTGGGGTGATTTATCGATTGTGCCCTCACTATTCTTGATGTAGATGAATTCAGTTCGCTGCCTAGCCTCCGACCCACGCTTCTCTCAACAGACGAACGTTGGCGAAATTGGCCTGGGTCGCATGCTTGAGGTTAATTAAATTTTTCAGTCTTTGCGTTGGACCATTAATTAAATGTCTGCAACTTGTTCTCAAGGATATTTTAGTTATTTAGAAGGCAATTGATTAGCCACGCGAAGAATGCTTAATTATGTTATTTGAGTCACTTATAGACGTGACCTATTTCGACTGCACGTTGGAAATTCTCTGCGATAACACCTCGAAAAGCATCGCACGTGTATTCTCACGTGATGCTCGGTAAACATTCTATACTGCGCATTCTCGGACGACATGGCCGATCCTAGGTGGACTCATCTCATTCGAGCTACAGAGCAAATTGTCCCTCTTCTCGTCAACGCCCTTGATGGAGGGGCTCTTCTCGATAGTCTCGTCTCACGCGGATGCATTTCTCCAGCCCAGTACGATCAAAGTCGGCGAAACTCACAGGATCCTCAAAAATCGCCGGAAGATGTGGCTCGCGACTTGCTCACAGTGCTGAGGTCAAGTTCGCCTTCTAGCTTTGATTCATTCTTATCTGTCCTGCGACTGGACAAAAGTCGAAATGCTTTATTTGACTGCGTCGCTTCTGCTATAAGCGTAGCTCATGAATCAGAGAGACTTCCTTGCGGAAATACTCCAGATGAAATTTCAATTGCCAGAAAGCGTGCCCTTGGTACTGTGAATGAAGACCATTCTGACCCTCCTTCAAAAAGTGTCAGAACGGATTTTCCAGACTTAGCATTTATTTATGTTCACGAGGAGCTGAAAAAAATCTGGGAACCTAATCGCGCGGCTTTTGTCCATATTGTTGAAACTTACTGTTCTACTGTCGTTTCAGCTGCAGGAAAGCCGGAGAAGAAAATTAAAGTTAGCTGTGAGTACGTACCAGAAATGACTATCGTTCAGAAAAGGAGAAAAGGGTCGAAATGCTTTATAGACAGAGATAAGTGCTTGCTGCGAATTTGCCTCCCAGAAACGACGCCAGAAGTCTTCAAAGAGTATCAGCGAAAGCTTCTTCGAAGAATATCTCGTCAATTAGATATTGCTGAGGAAAGTATTGAAATCAGTCCCGGAAGTTGTTATGTAACTTTTACTCTTACTGGAAAAAGATTCATCAACTTTGTTTGCGGCTTCCACGCTTCTAGAATTTTGGCTCATCTGGTAGTTATTGATTCTCTGGGAGAAATTCAAATCGGATCTTTCCCATCTGTCAAGATTCTCTCTTTTCTTCGCCTTGGGCGACCCCAATCTCTATCGGAGGCCTTATTTCTCCTTAGAATGGTATGATTGACTCCAAGCATTGAAGTGACTCACTCCTAATTAATTAAACCTTTTTCGTGAAGAACGGCAATCTATTTTGGCATTCAAAGTCGCACATTTGCGTTCTTGTCGATGATGTTGAGCATTGCTTGACTAATGTTTATGCAAAACAAAGCGAAACAGCCAGAAAAAGTATTCTATTAAACTATGAGAAACTTACTTAATCTTGTCATTTATTCATGAAGTCAATGGAACAGAGCAATATGACAAACTCAAAGTCAGCTCCTTAGCAAGCAGAGATATGCAGTTGAAATTGCAGGTATGCTATGATATGATGTTCAATGAAATTTGTTCGATAAATATTGAGAAAAGTATGAATTAGAATTAGAGTGAATAGAACTTTATTAGAGAACTGGAAATGTCTTAAAGTCAGCGATACTGAGCCGTTCTGCAAAGTCACTTTCGCCTTGTTGTCAAGCGCAATTAGGGATTTGAAATTGCATGTGCGGTGCGCTATACTGCAGTATAGGAGATAATAAAAAAAGCACTTTTATTTTAGATTTCCTCTTTGAGACGCAGATATCTAATAAAGGAACAGCTAGATAAAATAAAAATGCATTCAATTGTAAGCTGCTAATTATGACGTAGCTCCAGGAAGATGTGAAAAAAATTTAGGGTTTGAAAATCAAAATTGCAAAGGCAAAGAAGCTCTTCGATAAAATGAAAAGCAAAATAACCGAAGCTGTATCACCTGAGTCTCGATGGGGTCACGAAAGTGCCCTAATCGGAGATGAACTGTATCTCTTCGGTGGAAAAAAAGGCTCATACCGCGCCCATTACTTTCCCCGCAACGAAATATGGACTTGTAATGTTCGTGAAGGGAGGAATTGGACTCGTCGATTGGCCGGAGGAAAAGTGGTTCCTCCGCCTTGCGTTGTAGCACAATGTGTAGTTATTAATGGGATTATCTACTCGTACGGAGGATGGAAGGAAGGCGGATATTTTTTGGGAGAAGTGTTTGGTTTGGATCCGGGAAAAATGTCATGGACCTTATTGACCACACCTTCCCATGAGAAGAAACCATGGCAACGCGCCTACTGCTGCTTATGGGCCATCGGGGGAAGAATGATTATGTTTGGTGGATGGAGCGGACCCATTCCTCCACATCGTCTCCAAACAGAAGCGCGATGCGATGCAGCAGTAAATAATGAAATTTATGAATTTGTCTTTACAAAGGAAGGAGATAAAGGTAAATTCACTGCATTAGCTAATATGTGGAAGAAATTGAAATGTTTATGAGTAGGATGTTGGTCGAATATTGAGCTGAGTGGAGAAAGGCCACAACCGCGAAGCGATGCTGCAATGGAAACAATTGATGAACATCGTGGATTGGTTCACGGGGGGTATGGCTGCCAATCATTAGATGATTCTTCTGTAATAGATTTGAAACAAAAGGTAAATCCTACTAATTTAATTGACAAATTTCAATGAATTGTAATAGAAATGGATATGCATCGAATTTTTTCCAAACCCATTTGCTCGATATAATCACAGACTCTGTCGATTGCCAAACACAGGAATACGTGGGAAACTGTGTTTTGTTCTTCTTGGCGGAGACAAGGGTAGCAAATTTCAAGACTACGCATACATTCTTGACGTTGAAAAAAGGAAATCTTACTCGGTAAGAGAAAATGATTTTGACAGCATTTTCAGTTTTTCATTGCTTTTATTAGCTTCACCTAATGCCAGGAATTGTTCCAATTAATAGTCACACTCTCCATTGCTTTGAGAATAAAGATGGATCTAGTCAGATTATTCTCACTGGAGGTAAAGACTTGAATTACAAATTAAAAACCACTATGATGTCTTTCACTATCGGTACAGATAAACCGTTTATAAAAGATTAGACACGTCTTCTGTATGATTTCTTCTACTTCTGTAATTGTATCTTTTCATTTTTTGTGACTTAATTAATTAAGTGCCTGATATATAGGCTGACTTCGGGACATCATGTTTGAGTGGTAATTGTTGATTGTAGAGAGGCTGTTGCTTTGGTTTTATGTAGTATTTAGACTGAATTGCAATTGATATGTCTGACTCGCTTAACTTAATTAATTACGTAATATAACAGAGATACTCAGAAGGGAAGATGTACGAGGTCTAACGTAAATAACTAGTTAGAGGGAAAGCTCTTCCTCAAAAGTTTCTCGTTCCTGGTATTGTCAGTTAGTAGTCTAGTACAGTACCTTAGGTCCCAAACCCGGATATAACGTTGGAACATCACCCCTTTCCTGACCGATTGGCGTCGCAAATTGGCCTCCATTCGACAGCCTCTAGGTCGAATATGGTTCATAAGACGTCGAAAAAGCAATTGGCGACACAAATTCGTCGTTTGCGTTTCGTCTCGCGACATCGCCCCGCAATTCGCAAGAATGCGACCAGAAAGAATGAAGAAATCGATCGTAATGATATTTTTTTGCTCTACACGGCGTTATTTGCTTCGTTTTCGTAGCCCAATGCGCCGATGTGCGAGCTTTCTCGCAGAAAAGCCGCGCCACGTGCTTTCGCACGCTTTGCAAAGAAACTGCGTTCAATGATCTTCTATCGCCGTTTCCACATCCAATTCTTCTCTGCGCGTTCTAGCATTTAGTAAAGGTGAGTCGGAAAGGGATGTTCTGTGTCTTTTCGAATCGGTTTAACGCTTTGAAGCGATTTTCGGCGATCGATTGCTTTTTCATATTCCTCTATTGATTTTTGGCTCTTTCTCTGTTTTTTTTACAGTATTCTGTTTGAAGCGATTTGCTGCTCGATACGCTCGAGATAAGGTATTTCGAGAGAGGGACGTGTTGTCAAATTTTTCTCAATTATATTTTTGTTTTATAGTTTGAAACGGTTACGTACATCACATCGTTGGAAAGATATAGACTCGGAGAGTGCGATCGTATGATCTAATACATTCGCCAATAGGTGATATTCTTCATTGTGTTCTCTTCTTAGTTCTATATGTTTGATTTTCCTATATGTTTAATTTTCTTTTCCTCCTTCGAAGGGGCTTTGATAGAAGGAATAATTTTCGTATTGTCAATGGTCAAATAACAACGTGAATATCGAAAACGTGTTATGTCAGACTAGTAAAAAGTGGGTGGACAGTTTGAAAATTCGAGATTTGACGCATTAATTTGTTTGTAATTCTTAGTTACGTTTGAAATGAAGAGAAGAATGAGAAAGAGCATTCTCTAAGGTCTGATAAGAGAGCATTTGAATAAGCAATTCACTCTTACTAATGCATAGATTCTTTTATTTTATTAGCTGAACGGGGTTTCTTCAAGAATGTTTCTACCTTGTGAACTGTGGCTGAACTCGTCTCCTGTCTGCCTTCTGTTAAAACGGTCTTCGCCACATTGGATCTTGCCAGGTTTGCTTCGCATCTTAATTGCTTTTTTGCTTTTCAGATCACATACAAGAAACTTTTGACGTCATTTTCGTTCACCTCTGGGCCCCGAGGTGACTAAATAAAACCGGCCCAACTCTTGAACCAGAGAGGATAAACGTGGCTTGACCGCAGGGGATTCAATCCCCTACTCCCGTGGAACGAGTGCAAAACTGCTACCCCACTTAGGAAGACGCGGTGGGTTACAATAGCGGTCCCCCTGGAACCAGGCGGGCAGAACTCACATCCGAGGGCTGCCGGTCCCAGGCGTCCGAGCCGGGAGACTAAACAGGCTCCAACTCCGACGGGGGAGTAGTGAGGGTGACCCCCACCAAACCGAAGCCTGTACGGACCCTCGCGGTCCGTGCAGGTGGACAGCGAAACACGCTACACCTATGCGCAATTTTTTTCAGAATTTCCGGTTTACTTCCGGGATTTATTAAATAAAATATTATGAACATGCTAACGTCTACGCTATTGTCTGTGCGCGACGCGACGTGCCGGACGAGACCTCTTCGAGAAGGTCTCCGAGCAGTTTCAAATCTAATGCAGGGTCATGCTCAGGACCCTCTACGCCACGTCTACACTAAACGACTCCTACTACCACTACAAAGCTACCTATAAAAAAAGAGAAACACTGCCGTTTCACTGTCTTTTTTCTTTTTTTGATGAAACCAAAGGGTCGCCACAAATGACACAGGTTTAATAGATACACTAGTAAAAGATTCCCTAAAAAGAGACTAGGATTAAGTAATACTGTCTATGTGTTGAGAGATTAACAGTACTTACCTTGATGAAAGGCGATTCAGGCGAGCAATTGAACCACTCAACCATCATACGAAATCTACTCTTGCTGTCCTTCGTTCCTTTTCCGAAAAAGCAGATTCGTCAGTGAAAAAAATCTACAACTCTTGCACTAAATTCCATCAACACCACACCTCTATGAACATTTTCACAAACCTGTATGGATACGGATACTACTAGGCGATTTGGGGATCCAATTAAAACAAAGATCGTTTGGGAAGAAGATCACCCCAGGAACTGAACGCTAACAAACGAGAAAAACTTTATAGACACTAATGAACCAAGGCACTACTTTTAAAAACAAAAACAAATGGAATGCAAAACAAAAGACTCTGTACTGACTGGCACCCATATCTGCTATTACACTCACCTAACCGTTGCCTAGTGATTCGAGACAACTCCATACCCCGCGGAGATTTTCATACGTCAATAAGATTTCTATTAATTTTCGAAATCCAAAACCCACTCGCCTACAAAGTGCCAGATTTTCCTCCACTCCCTGTGAGAAAGCGCTCTGACACAGCTTTCTATTGTATTCTATTGCATTCCCAAAATCTATAAAAGAAAATGAGAAAACGCCATAATAATATTCCCTACTCTATAGACGTACAGTACTGTACCTCCCTATTATCTCCTGCATTAAGAAACAAACCAAAGCCTCTGACAATGATATCATACATAGAGGACTTAACTCACCTTCTAAAGGCAACTGTAATGATCTCCATGTACACACACTCCAAATTCCACCACTCCTTCTGAGCTTCTTCTAGCTAGACCAAATAATTGTATAAAGAAAAACCATAATTTCAACTGAGAACAAAGACAAATTCTCTTCGTAAATTACCATTACTTCCTATATGGGCTTAGAGACCATCCTGGATGGCTGATATGTATTTAAAACTTATCAATCCTAAAATAAATACGTAAATACTCACCTTTGCCAAGTCTCTTGGCTCCACTCACTCTCACCGTTTCATTTTCACAGAAACTTTTCGAACGTACAGTATAATGTCCTAAAGAGAGATCTCTCATGAAAAACAGTTCCTACGAGTGCTCACGAACCCAAAACGGGCTTGCAATCACCGTAAACCCTACAAACACGCATAGTGTACCATAGAAACTCTTTCGAAAGCGCACAACCTTCGGAAACACGACGATCGCGAAAGGATTGTGCCCACTAGCGGGCATGGGGACTCTAGAACACCGTCGCGCGAATAATACAACCACGAGCGTGTCTCCTACCTTCGCTACAACTGCTTTGTGCCTTCGTTTCGCTGTGCTTTTCAGTCGTTTGTACTGACTAGACTGAGGGACTAGACCCGTATATATATATCTTGTCTAGAGTAGGACCTCGGCTTTCGGACATTCTGCGATTTCGGACGCTCGCACAGCAAATCTAGCGAACCGATTCTGGCTTCCTATGGCGCATTTGAAAGCCCAATCCCTGCCAGGAAGATGTGCCAGAGCGCGAATCAATAGACCAAACCCTAATGATTTTATGAGAAGATTAGCGCGCGCAGGTCAAATCCTCCGCTTTCGGACAACAGTATCGCTTTCGGACACGCATGCGTAGCTCATTCAAATTTTAATGTTTCGCCTAGAATTTTTTTTCACAAAATCCTCTATCATAGAGCTTTCGAACGCAGTAAAGCTTTAGCCGAATGGTCTAGTCTATCGCATGCTAAAAATCGACGAATATACGGACATCGCACCTCGGTGTTCGGACACCAGTTATTCCGTTTGCAAAGCCCAAATCCGTTTCTAAAAGGATATTCTGAATTTTCTGTAAGGTATTTGAGACGATTTTCAAAAGCAGCTTGAAAAAGAATAACTTTGCTAAGCAATTGGGCTGTTTAGTGCATGAAAATGCATTTCTTGGGTTTGCTTTAGTAGCCATAAAACTAAATATAGCAACGAGATTACCCAAACTGGTACAGAAGCAAGCGGTGCGAAGAAAAAGTCACCCTTAAACTTCATATTATTGAAAAATTCTGTCACATACCAGTACAGGACGTTACGCAAAATGTAGTTTGTTCAAACTTTATCATAGTGTTTGTACTGTTTATGGTATATTGCCAAGAGCTCAGGCTACGTCAAGCTGACCATCTGCGTTTATTAATTTATCTATTGCGTTCTAAGAATTTCAGTTTGAGTGCTCTTATATAAAGATCGAATTTCAGATTCTTGGTATCGCACTCTGGCTGTGATATCTTCATGAAACTCGATACCGCTAAAAATGTACTTGCTCTACTTATGGAAAAGCACTCCAGAGACAGATACTGTAAAAAGGCGTACTTTTATGTAATGTTTCTGACGTTGCGATCAAAATCAGCACGACAAATGCATTTGGCGTAAAGTACTGTATGCGGCAGAATTTTTCATTAATACGAAGTTTTAGGGTGACTTTTTCTTCGCACCGCTTGCTTCTGTGCCAGTTTGGGTATTTTCGTTGCTATATTTAGTTTTATGGCTACTAAAGCAAACCCAAGAAATGCATTTTCATGCACTAAACAGCCCAATTGCTTAGCAAAGTTACTCTTTTTAAGCTGCTTTTAAAAATCGTCTTAAATACCTTACAGAAAATTCAGAATATCCTTTTAGAAACGGATTTGGGCTTTGCAAACGGAATAACTGGTGTCCGAACACCGAGGTTCGATGTCGGTATATTCGTCGATTTTTAGCATGCGATAGACTAGACCATTTGGCTAAAGCTTTACTGCGTTCGAAAGCTCTATGATAGAGGATTTTGTGAAAAAAAATTCTAGGCGAAACATTAAAATTTGAATGAGCTACGCATACGTGTCCGAAAGCGATACTGTTGTCCGAAAGCGGAGGATTTGACCTGCGCGCGCTAATCTTCTCATAAAATCATTAGGGTTTGGTCTATTGATTCGCGCTCTGGCACATCTTCCTGGCAGGGATTGGGCTTTCAAATGCGCCATAGGAAGCCAGAATCGGTTCGCTAGATTTGCTGTGCGAGCGTCCGAAATCGCAGAATGTCCGAAAGCCGAGGTCCTACTCTATACCCAACCCGGATCAGGCGCCGCGCGAACTTCAAAAAAAATCTCCAACTCGTAAACTGACCGTTTTCCTGCCTATACAAAACTCTCTTCTATCTCTCTACCCCAGCGAATAAACCATCCGCTTGCCCGTCTCGAAAATAAGTGTTCTAATTCTCGTTTTCATAGCCACAGCAAAACTCCTACTGAAACGTCTCTCTAAAGATCAAGTGGCTGTATAAGAATTAAACACGGAATAAAATGCACTCTTTATAGATGCATAGGCTATTTCAGAATCAAATACTCCTATGAATTGATGAAGTGACTATTGCCCTGGTTAGATTATTGAACTTTTGGATCTTCTTCTTCGAGAGGAGCCTACATTTTTAAACTTGAATCCACGTGAAATCCCTCCAAAAGTATGTATGAAACGTGACGTCATGAAATCACCTGTCAAACGGACTTAATTAATGAATTCAGATGCTTAATTAACCTCGCGATCCCGAGGAGTGAAACGGAAAGATGGTTGACAAATTTTGACGAAGACCTTCTCTTGCGTGAAAGAGCCTCAGTGAATGAAAGTTTAGGAAAATTGTCAATAACATATAAGGAGGCTATTTCTTTCTACTTTAAAACGTGAAATCCTTCGTCTCTGTCGTCGAATCGTCGCTGCAAGGTCCTTCAAAATATAAATATTAATCAATACTAATAGTAAAACACAGGGAACTATTTACGAATTATGGCTTCACAGCGACATTTCCAAACCAAAACGTAACCGAAAATCGGCCGAAAAAAGACTAAAGAAAAAAGACACTCTGCCAAAAAGATCTAATTAAGAGCTAGCATCGCTACAGTCAGGAAGAAATGGAAGACATCATTCGCTACTTGTTGGAAACGATCTGCCTAGCGTCCTTTCTCCCGGGAGTCTTGTCTGGATAACCTTAAACTATGTGCATACTTACTACCCTACTGGGCACCCTAGGCATGATAAGGCCTCGTTCTCGTTCTTGCATTCGCAGGTCTGCTTCTTACTATTGTGAAGACACAGTGACAGGAGCTGTGATAGCAAATTCGCGCAAAACAGTGAACCCCGGGACACCCTGGATTCTTCCTGGTCCAGAGGTCGATCCGTCTAACAAGTACCAAATGCAACCTAGCATGCGCTGCACGTGGAAGTATGAAAAACCGAGCCCATATAACAGTTTTCATCTCGTAATTTCTGAAGGATCGAGCTGCGATCAGGAAGCTAGGGAAACTGAGGTAGATTACCCTGCGACGCCATCAGTACGCTTTTGCATACCGTTTCACCTGGCTCGCAGCGAGTCGAGCTTGTGTTTACACGTGATAATCTACGGTTGCGCGAAAAAAATAATCTGGCGAAATTAATTAACCTGAACATTACAGGTAAAACGAAAACGCATGTTTCTGTACCATTTACAATGCACGCTTGATGGCTTAACAGAACACCACCTGCGATAACAGGTGAGGCCCTTTTCGAGGGTTCAGGGTCACTAGAACCACGAGGCTTTTGCTCGCAGCGGTCGATGTGAACATCGACCGCTTCCATACTTTAGGCGGTAAGAAGACCAAACTGTTAGCTTTTCCAAATGCAACGGAAACGAGAATAAGACTTACGACTGCGGAGAGACGAGCTCCGAAAGCGCGACGAATAAATTCGCCTCTTGGGCAATCTGAATCCACTGAGCCGCGTCGACTGCACGGTCTAGGTGTAGGTCTTTATAGTAACGACAAAGAGGAAAATAAACTCGCGTCTGCGAGCCTTAGCTTACGTAGGAAAACTGCTCGTGTTACCTCTTGGGGAGCCTCACTTTTTCCAAACGCCACCAGAGCCTAGGAAAGGCAGTTTCAACAGCATGACAGAAACGCGTCGTAAAGAAATTAAGTGCCACCTTAAGGAGGTTCTGCGTCTGGATTCGCCTGCAACATCAGTACCTGTGATTGCGGAGCGTGAATTCAAGATCAGAGGGTTGGTTTTTCCAAAGGGCACAGTCGTATTTCCCTTCTTTCTGCCCGCTCTACTCGACAAAGGCTTTGTCGAGCCACTCAAGTTCGATCCGAATCGATTCGGGCTCGAGCGACGAGAGCACGCTTTGAACGCGGGTAACTACCTCACATTTGGAGTTGGACCGTATCGATGCCTTGGAAACAAGCTAATTGAAGTGGTACTTACTCTTACAGCCGCTATTGCTGCCATGGACGCTGCGTGGCGTCTATTGCGACAGATTCGGGAAATAGGATGACGTTGGATGCTTCGAGAAGGCTAGCTGACGGGTGCGTGATTGCCATTCAAGCCAGGGAGGTGTGAAGGAATTGATTTCATAAATGATTATGTCCGTTTCTGCTGCGCCTTTCCGATTTTTAAGTTTGTTAGTTTGAAATTGCTTGATATCAGTCACCCTGAAGCTAGCTGATGCATGCCCTAATTGTGAGATCTATTTGAAACTTGACCTCTTTCTACCGCCTCAATTATTACGACGGCTATAATTTGATCGATTCGTCGATAACGGCTATTTGAGCATTCACACACCTTTCACCTCCCGAGAAAACAAAGCTTATCGCAGATGAAAACGGAACGTCGGCCAGGCTTCTTTTCAGTATCAATAGGGCCCTTGTATTATTACTTCCAGGCAGCCACATGAAGTACAGCCTCTTACGTCTTCATAGGTCACAGGAGAAATTATCTCGACTTACGAAAAAGGAGAAATGAGCCTCGAAAGAGAAGCTGATAAATTCGGCTCTGTGGCGGAAAGACATGACTGAGACGCTTTGACTATCTTCTCTAAACAAAGACCTTTGCGACGTCATTTAACCCTATAATCAACTGGCCTCTGCGAGCCTTACCTTACGCTTGGCAAGAGAGAAACGTAAAATAGAACGCCAACTATGTTACTAGGTCATTAGGTCATTAGGCGACAAAGCATGACCCTGTTCCTCCAGGTAGAGCATTTCTCCATACTGTCAACGTAACTTTTCCAGGCATAATAATATGACATATGCCCTTTCTATATAAAAGAGAGATAAGTGCAATCATCTGAAAATAAACTACTCATACTTAATTTGCGTTTAACGACGCGTTGACATTTGCACCTTGACGAAGAAGCCATTCGACGCCAGAAAATATTTCTCCATTAGCACGCACAGTGAGGAGGGAGGAGTTGAAACACCTGCATCTACATAAAATATTTTACCATTCTAAACGTCTTCATACCCTATGCCTTGTTTGGTCTTCTCAGGCACGTACTTAAGCGTCTCATCTCCGTCTTCGTGGTTCTCAAACTCTCTTCCAGCCATATGACTGAGGAACGTCTCTATAGCCACAAAAAGAAAACCAGGTGAGGCCCTTGGGGATTCACACTAGGGGCACGGTACTTTTGGTCGCAGAGGCCGTTGTGGATTTTGCGCGTTCTCATAATTCCAGCCATATATTCCTTCATGTCCAAAAATTCCGGAACTGCTGGCAAGTATAATAACGTGCGCGCCAAAGGGAATTTCAGGTAAGTCGTGCCAAAGTTTTGCTTTCAAGTAAAAACAAAGTCATTCCTAGATAATCGTCTTGTCCTAGCATTTCCCCGGCAGCCAGTAAGTAACTAGCAGAAACGCTTAAAAGGCTGTCAAACCATCTTATAAGGGGACCCGCGTTTAGTTGTGGTATCTCAGACCACTCGTCTATTTTGACGTCATACAAAATTCATTTTGCTATTCTAACGAAATCGACTTTTTCCCACAGTCACTTGGCCAACGAACCCACCTGTGACCGGTCTTTGGTGCCCTAAAAGTTCTAAAGAGAAACGACTCTGGGCAAACTAATACCAGCTTGTCATCTGTTATATAGCGATATACTCCTCCAAATAAAAGAAGACAGCTTGACTTTGACGTTTGAGGGTGTTCAACCGGAACTGAGCTGTGTCCTCTCACATTTAGCGGTGCGTTTGTTTCTACTGAATCAACCATAACGCTGATATCCTCATCTATAACTCTAGACATTCCGAAGTTCGCTGGAAGATAGCGTTCCCACTGATAAAGGACTGGTTTGGCGGAAAAATCAACTGACAGGCGCCATGCCGCTTCATACATCGTTCCACCTTGCCCAGGGCTGAAAGAATGGGAAAATCCGCCGCAAACGTACATATGTTTTTCCCTCGTAAGTGTGTACGTAAAACCGGTAAGGGGACCGGGCTCAGATTTGCTTGGAACCATCCCCCAATTGTAGTTATATACCGCCCGACGCAAAAAATCATTTGTCGTTTCCTGTACTTTGTGAAAAATACGTTCGACCGTAGTTAACAGCAATTTTAGCGCGGTTAACCTTGACGACTGGAAAAGCTCTCTCTCGTAAAGGAAAGCCTGGCGATATCATTGTTGATGTATCTAATTGTAACCACACACCGTTCGCGATGTTTTCCATGGCAAATCGGTACACGATAAGGGAAGGAAATGCAGCTCGCCTATTTGTTATAGACGTAATTGTCAGCATCGGATTCGGCATTGTCACCAAAACCCAGTCGTAAATTTCTTCTTTTCTAAGAACTCCCAAACTGCTAGCGAGAATTACTACCTTGTCGCCAAACGAAGTTGGTGGTAAGTCGCGCCAAAGCTTCACCTTGAAGTCGAAGATATAAAGCCTTTGCTTGGATGATCGATTTCCCCTAGCCGACCTCCAGCAACTAATAAGCAGTGGCGGATCCAGGGGGGGGGGTCCATGGGGTCCATGGACCCCCCCTTTGAGCAAAACAAAAATTTTTAAAATTGAAATTGAAGTAAACGCAGTGCTTCTGTGTGTGGGAAGACAGTTAAGATTAGGGTTAAGGGTAGGGAGAGGAGATTTAGCCAGTTAAAGCTAATTAAACACGGTATCGTGTTTGCTGACCGGTTGTAGGGCAACGCTCTAATGAAAACATCTCGTGAAATTTGCAAAAAGTTCAACTGACGAAATTTTTGCAGATTTGCGCGAGAAAAATGTAACATTGTTTAGTTTAGAAGACCATTTAAGTTGAATAATGAATCTGTGTAGCTGTTTAGATGTACCAAAAATGCACCAATGTGGGCGTGGTCAGCAAAAAATTTTTTGCGCGCGCCAACTCTCTCCCATGGACCCCCCCTTGCTCCAATCCTGGATCCGCCACTGATAAGTACCTACTAGCAACGCTTGCGTGGCTATGGTACCATCTGATGGAGGGACCGTCATTTACCTGTGACACTCTAGACCATTCGTCATCTTTGACGTCGTACGAAATCATTGCTGTTATTCTGTCAAAATCAACGTCTCCGCAGTTTTCTTCCATTCCACCATATACTACTAATTTGGTATCTATTGCCACAGCTGCGTGCCCACGTCGATTGCAGTAAGGACTAGGAGCGCCTTGTTTCCATCGATAAACAAGGAAACCGGAGGACCTGCTTGTTTCCAGTCGCCACGTTGTGTTGTACGTCGCTTCTCACTCCGCCAATAAAAACAATTGGACTTCCGGGCAGACTTGGAAAGGCAGTCTCACTCTGGTACGGGATCACCGCCGGCGTCTCACTTTCCACTTTCAAGGTCAGCCACGACTGAGCCACCGGATCAAAAAAGAACGTGTTTCGACTCGACTCCGTGAGGCCTCTTCTAACGACTAGTAGCTCGCGATGGCGCTCTCCACGAGCGAAAAATCGTTGCACAGATACGTTCAGCAAGGATAATACAGGATAGCTAAGCGCAGGCGAGGCTTCCTCTGTGAACTCGATTGTCTGCCAACTGTTGAAAATGGTGCCGTTTTCTGATCTCACTCTTCCTAAGAGAGCTACGATGAGGCAAACAGGTAAACATTTGCAGAAGTCAAACATCATTGAAAAATAATGAATGCTTCTCTGAATCTATGCGTTTATATACTCTACAAAACGCCTAAATTAAAAGAGAAGGAAATAATAGAAAGTAAAAGGTGTTACAGTTTCCCTTCTTCTTTGCACTTCAACAACGATCTTCTCCGTGAACATCAGAGAACGATAATAGGAATTTTTGGTGCGCAGCTTCTGGCTATAAGTAGAAACAAACATGCTTCTCGGCAATATTGTCAAGACTTCATGGAACTGAAGAATTAAGACAGCTGTTTGCACCGTGTTTGTATTTGGTGTTGCTGCCGCTTCTGCTAGCAAGTATAAACCTTTCTCTAGCGCAGTCTATGATCTGGGTCCCTTAGACAAGTGCGGTCGACTTCCACTTGAATTATGCTACACCGTGATTGAGCAATGACACCATAATTCCACAGCGAGAGGCATTGAACATAGCTCAAAAGAAAACACTTTACATTGAATTTCAAAACAACTACAATACTTCGCCCGAGTGCGAATAATACCTATACTTCGTACTTTGCTTTGCTGGCGCGAATGAAGTGTGCTTAGGAAACGGACTTGTGAAAAGACAACTCGCTGTCCCGGTCGAATCGATATCCAAGGTATATTGTAGCTGCCAGTTAGATGTGAAACTCTGTCAGTAAAGCATCTCCTCATCTCCAGAACCTCATGAAACTCATTCTCTTCCTCTTTCCAAAGGAATTTGAAAATAAAAAAGGCGTATATGAAATGCAGCTTGCCCTATTTAAGAAAATGGTTTTTGAACCAGTAAGAGTAAAGGAGACGGTCTCCCTGATAAACTGCACAAGTCTGGACACCCGTACAGAAATCTTCATGCGAATTCGCTAAATCTCGTGAGATTGTCCGTTTTCTCTCGAAAATAGCCCGATACTCGCGAGTCATTTGCGAACTCGCGGGTCAATTTCGTGCCTCGTGAGTGACACACGAGAGGAGGTTGACTTTCACTCGAACCACGGGTCAATTGGGTGCCTCGTGAGTCACTCACGAGAAGAGGTTGAAGTTTAAGCGAACTTTTCATGTCGTTACGATCAACGTCGACTTTCGCGTGAACTTTTCCGATCGACGTCGACCTTCACGTGAACTTTTTTGATCGACGTCGACTTTTACGTGAAGTGACATAACGTTTCTGATTTACGTTTGATTACGATATATAGCTCGCGCATATCGACGATCCGCCAAATGGCCTCGATCGAGGGGTGGGAAGCCACTTTGCGTGTTGCCTTGATTCGCTATAGGATTAGACGGGTCAATTACGCGAACGCCTTTCGGAACTAAACGGGTCAATACACGCACGAACCCACGTACCGGTACGCGATGAGCGTGATTGAGTTGTCCGAATTGACCTAGCTAACATATAAGAGTCGAAGCGATCTGTACAAAATATAATTGCAGGACCGCTACGTGAACTATGCCGCAAGCTAGGGGTTCTGTAAACAGGATGGGGAGGACAGACACGTTAGTCCGACCATGTGTCAAATAGAAACGCATTAGCGCGGGCACCTCACGTTAGGCCCTTGACCAGATCGGTCGCTCCTTTCCTCGTGTGCCTTCTTGCATACATGTTAGTCGCAGAGACGACGATTACGTGATCGGTGGAAATTTCGCGGGGAAAAAGACAATGATGCTCACGACGCCAAAGTATCGAAGTGGAGGAAAAAGCATTCAAAATGTACGTTTTCTCATGCGCATGCAACAATACGTTCTTCAGTGCATTTCTACGCTAAGATCTTACGCTGTGCGCGGGATCGTGCCTTGCTAAACGTGTTGGTGTCGGAGCTCAGTACAGGTGAGAACGCTAGTCTATTTGACTATAGATATGTGCATGACATATATAGGGTACGCTTAGGGGTGTGCCTAAGGGTATGACATAAGTGAGCTCCTTAATATTAACTAACATATGTACACTACAAAACGGTTTACCAAAAACGCCCACCACTCACTACCGCTAAAACCATGAATTGGAACGTTCTTTTTAAATTTGACTTTTCCCCACAGGCGACTGTTATACACAAGGATTTTCAAACGAGGCTCGCTTGCAAAATCCGCATGCTGGGCTAAGGTTTGGGGTCTTCTTTTCAGCAGGCGTCGCAGTGTCGCCAAACAGATGGTAAGAGTACGCCCTCTGGGCGACACCCCTCACACACTATATAGAATGCTCATCTTCCAGGCTCATCCTATATCTAGAAGTCGTTAGAAAGAAACATTCCCTGGAAAACATTGGAAAGATCAGGTCAAGATTCGCGCACTAAACAGAGGGTTTCTTGACGCAACATCAAGAAAAAAACGGGTGGCCAAGAAGAAATGAAGTGCAGAGTCAGGAAATGAACACCGCAGGAAATGAAATGTTCATCTATTGAACGAACTCTACCCAGTTATAGTTTTAAAGCTTCGACCTCGTTTTCTGCTGTACATTTTGATGTAATCAATAAAATATTTGGGCTCGTGCGAAAGTGAGCAACGGAATTTGGCTCGTGAGTGATAGATAACTCGTGACTCATGAGAGAAAATTCAATCATGAGCAAATTTCCTCAGTACGTCCCATTTAACCAGTGAGAAACTCTCACGAGATATCAAATGATTCTCGCGAGTATCTCGTGAAGATTTCTGTACGGGTGCATGCCGTTAATTGTGCGAAAAAAATCCTCACGGATCGACTGTCCCCGAGTATATGGCAGAAGAACGTGAATTAATGTACAAAAGATTACCAGCGATTGCACCGCCTTTGTTCAAAAGCGCATTCTATCGCATTGTTTGCACTTACCCAACATGTACAAGTGATGGCCGATTGCAAGGATATCTAACAAAGGATCAATGTGTGGATGCTTTTATGCAGTGGTATGACTAAATTATGAACCTAAACCGTAATTTAAAACCTCTTTTAGCCTTCCTGAAACCATAAAGAAATCTGTTCCTTATGCGATAAATTACTTTGGTCTTTCCTGTCAACTCCTCTTATGATGACACTAAAAAGTTCTTGGAACAAAAATACATTGCATTTGAAAATCCCGTTTGGGCACACTCTAAGCATTAAGCTTCAATTCGACGTTTAGATTTTCTATAGACTCCCAATTTAGTTCTGTCTACTAAGAGGAACTCTAACTTAGAATCAAATTCCTTCAAAAATCGACAGCTTCTGAAACGCTTTAACTGTCAGTGTGGATTACACATCGTGCAAGTGAGTCACTTTGGTCGAGAATGCTCAGCAGCGCTCAAGTTGAAGTTGAAGTAAAAAATGACATTTTGTCATGTGTTTGACTAGACTAATTCATGATTGACGTGTTGCGCGTTTTCATGATATAGCCGAGTCTTCATCGACTAGTAGAGCCTAAATCGCACAGTTGCCGAAGGTGTGACAAATGAAAGAGCTGACTCTAAATTTTCTTCTTTTTCTCTTTCAATGCGACTTTGGCCTTGCTCCTTCAGTGCCATTTCAGCATATTGTCTTCTAGAACCATTCGACCCAATAGCTTTAGTATGTAGTCTCTCGCTCTACTTTATCACTGTGTCAATTAAGAGAGCGGTTAGGATTTTCTCACTACAAAAATACAAGTAAAGATCCCTAATTACCCCTTTAAGAATAGAAAACGTGTCTATGAAAGAAAGGATTAATTCATTGGTGAGAGAGAGTGGACCTGTGGAGTAAATGTGTGCGTTATCTCCTGACGAGTCATCGCCTATCTGTCTGTCGTACATCTATGAGAAATGACGCAAAGACAAATGACCTACAATTACAAAGTACTTAAAGAGTACTTCATTATTCTCCAATGCTTATCTTGGTCATGCACAGAAGCAGGTCCTTCTCTGTCCCCATCTCGCAAGCATTCAACAATAGCGCATGTTTGCACGCATGGCGTCTATTTTACTCAATCTGCTTCGCCAATAACAGCTCCAGACGACGTAATTCGCTAGTCTCAACAGTTCCTTCGTTGAAAAATACTAGTTACGTTTACTAGCCAATGAAATCATGCCAGTTGAATCGTTCTTTCAGCTAATTGACAATGCAGATGCTAGGGAGCGCAATCACACATAGCCAGCAATAAAAGACGAAAAAATTTCTCCAAAAACCTAATCCAACTTATCAATTTAACCTAATCTTCTGCATAAGCAGTACGTGCCTTACTAAGCGATCCTACAACACCGGTCTTGCCTTCTCTGATTGCCTTCGCCACCGGCTCCCCTACCCGTCTGCGTCGGCTTCTCTGTAGCCGATTTTGCGACGAGAAAAGTGCGCTCCCCTTTCGATGCGGCCTCCCACGTGCCTAAAAAATAGACGGTTCATAATTGAAAACTTATTTGCCAATTAATACAAGATGGTATTATTCTCATCTTCTGTGCCCGCCGGGACTCTTCCCTTTCGCTCCCTCCCGCATCCCCATCGTTCGAAAGAGAAGTTTGTTCGATTGCGGGACAAAGAGACTGAAACAATACTAGGAGTACAAGACAAACATTTATAATGTAGCAAACTTTTGCGGCGCCTAAACGTTCCTTTCTTCTTGCTGACGGAAGAAACTGACTCTGACTATCCCCTCTAACAAAAAAATACGGATGAACTTACTAAGCAATGAATGTTCTTACGACTCTTTGTAAGCCGCTTCAATATAATCTCGGTGGATTCCGCACTGTTGGCAGGCTCGAATAAGATCCGCTACGGTTGCCTTTTGCCCTCTTTCTGCAGCCCAATCCTCTATGACCATCATCGCCCGAAGAAGATTACTGTTTGACTTTTCTCGGTATTGCGGTATTTCACTGGCATTTTTTCCTAAGCAAACAGCAATCTCTTCCCATTTCGCTTTGATTAGAGTCGCCACAACATGAATGAGAAACATGTCAATTACGTTAGGAAGTGCATCTGCATGCAAGAAAGTAGTAAGATATAGTCAAAAGTGTTTCCGATATCTCACCGTGAATTGGAAATCGACTATCTTCAGCGAGAAGGCATCCAAACCAACAGTTTATTCTCACATACTCTTCTCGCTTCAGAGACAGTGGAATATCAAACGGATTGTAGACTTTAGACCTTTGTGGTGAATATTCGTCTCTCTCCTCGGCTGCTATTACCGAAAGAGTTTTAATTTCAATAGCAAACTCTTGGCCCGTTAAAACGGCCTTCCGTGTCTGACAGCAAATGCTATACTTGAAGCCTTTCAAACCTTGTCGACAAACATTTTTCATTTGCCGGCATAGTTCTTCCTTGATCGATGCCAAGAACTGTGTGCTTGTTCTCTTTGAGTCGTCTTCGTTAACGAAATTAATGGTCAAAGCAATCCAGTTGCCTCGACCGTGATACAACAACTCCACTTCCACTAAAGACAAAAATTACACTTCGCAAAATAATTCCGTGACGTACCTTCCACTGGCGAGTAAATATCTTGAACCAGAAAGATGCACCGATGACGAGAAAGTCGCGGTTTATTCGAATAAACGTTGATGAAGCGGGTTATGAGACGAAAGTAAAGGCATTCTGGGACGAATTTCAGTCTCGTAGGAAAAACTATCAGAGGAGCTGGGCAATCTTTACGCGAAGGCTTTGAATCGGTGAGAGAGAGAAGTTCCCAGTAAGTAGGAGACTGCAAAAACGTTTTCGTAAGCATGGAAGGAACATAAAAATCTTGTTGAGATGATTCTGAAAACGGCGTGATGATGTCTAGAAGTTCTAGAAGTCGGACAATAAGTCGGTTTTCACTCTCAATTTTCTCCGTATCAGCGTCTCTGAAATCGTCGGAGTCATAGTCTCGTATTTGCTTTAGACGATAGTTCATTAACTCATTTGACATTATACCTTTACTTTTTAGAATTCTCCACTTTGGCATTAGATATGGTCCCGGCTCTGCAGCAGTCACAAACGCTGAGAAAGCTTTGATCACCCACATAGGACTGGTAAAAACAACGTTTTTCAAATCTTCTACGTCTGGGTAATAGAGAATTGCTCCTACATTAGCGAGATACTTTAGCGCAACAAGAACCTCATCGCGATTTGATATATTGCAAATTGTGGGGTGCTGGGCAAGCTTTACGATTTCTTCCACTTGAGCGACAGTTGTTTTCATTACTTTGCTCCAACGAAATAGAAGAATTTCAAGGTAAACCCAGAATAAAGGCTGCTTTTTCATTCCTTTCCAATACGACGTTGTCATTCGATCAACTCGTTTTCGAATTTCAGTAACGCTTTTGCAGGGATACCTTGAACCAGATACGGAATTGTCTACAAGAAATATTCTCTTGACGAAATGAACCATCTCGAGAAATTTCTTATTGCCTTTCCTGAATCCGCTTCTCTTTGGTACGACAATGTGCTTCATAAAATCGCTGTCGCTAAGGAGTTGCTCAAACAGTTTTTCCTGTTTCCTTAGCCACTTTTCGACTGACGCCGAATCAGGGAACTTTTCCTTGTCGCCTTTCAAGACGTCTCGGTGAGAACCAATTGCAAAGACAGGTGGGTGAGCAACCTCTTCATCTTTTCCTAACCAATTCTTGCCAGCAGGGGTCTCTTCATGAGCCGCTGTGATTGAGCCAAACCAATAGAGCGGAAAGTCTCCGTCTGTGCGAATCCAACCCAATTCCTTTGTCTGATCTACTACGTCACCGTGTGATGATCGATGAAAAGACTCTGCTTTATCAGAAAGCAATTTTGAGATGTCCATTACAATCATGTAGATAGACAATCCAAATGTTTTGCTGTCTGGCATGAGAGCCGAATGAGTGGCAAGATAAACTTCTTGTCCACCCAAATCCCAAATGTCGCGAACGCCTAGCGTTTGTTCCTTGAGTTCTTCTTCACTCAGTTTATTTTGCAGGAAAGTGTTAACCAATTTTTGCTGGTTAAACGTTAGAGTTTTTGCTTCAATCCCAACCTCTTTCAAATCTTCTGCTAGCACTTCTAAACGATAGACCGCTTCAACGCTGTCCGATGCCGTAGAAGAGTCGTACTGACGCTCTGACTTGTCTAATTTTTCTGCTTCCGGTTTGTCAATGCCTTTTGAGCCAATGAAAAAATGAGACGATTCACGAGAGGCTGAAGAACCTTCGTAGCCTTTGTGCCAGTTTATCGTCAACGACTGATGCTGATTCATGCGATAGACGCCTTCGGCAATAAGAGGGTCTAAGTGGTCCTTGTTATCAGTAGCCACCCAGCCGCTTGTCGTTGTGTGGATCATTTCCACGGCCGCTCCTTCTGTGCTGGCTTTTATTTCTTCAAAACGTCTGTTAAGAAGGGAATTAACTAGACATGATTTTCCAGCCCCGTCTTGACCAGCAACAATGACACGAGAACGATTCACTGCTACGGAGCCACGTTTAAGAGCCTCGTCATAAATTTTCTGAAAATTGTCAGAGTTTTGCTGATTCTCCAGAGGTGTATTAACGCAGACATTCTGTGCAACGGTACTAGATTTTTCATGAGATGCGTAGTCTCCCTGAAAAAATATGAAGTAACATTAGACGTTTCCAAGATTATTTGCCAGCAAGGTGAGAAAGAGTTTGTAATACTACAGCTACGCAAACATAAGGTCCTAGGCAAAATCTGGCAAGCTGATAGAAATGAAGTGAATTTTGCGTTATGTAAAAGTGCTAACTCTAACTGAGATAGAGACATCATGCATTCTTGTGTACCTGACTTACAGGGCGAATATGTGAAAGAATAAGCTCCTTCAGACGAACGTAATCGCAAAGATCTCAAACAGATAATTACGATTGAAATCTCAAAAAGGACTACTAGTACAAGGCTCTAGATGACTGCGTTGTCCAATACTAACCAAAAGCGATTTGACATCCTAAAGTTTCGTTAGTAAAATTTAAAATTGATCGGTTCTAGATGACAAACCTTGGTGACATTTGACCAAGCGTCAACTAGTAGCTTTACTAACTCTAAGTGACCTTTAATAAATGCTGATAACACGGCTCTTTGCCCAAACTATAAAGGTCATTTAATTGAATTAAAGCCTTAATAAAATACCTAACCTCTTTGATTTTTTTAAATTCCTTGCAAAATTCGTTAATAAACCTTTTTACAAACCCAATGTTACCTTTGTCGCACGCCTCTAAAAAAATCAAATGGCGAAACTATAATAAAATGGTTGTTAGCAATGAAGCTAATTAATTCATATACCATTTGCAACAAACCATTAAAACGTCTTTTAAGCCCGCCCCAGCGGCTTCAACTAGGTAAAGAGCAATTTCAAAGTGATCTGCAGAGCACGCTGCAAATAAAGGTGTTTTATCCTAAAGACTTTCATCAGATCGATAAGGAATGCAGCATCTAGTAAAAGAAAAATCAGTGGTGCCTTCTTGACATCCGCTTTAGCAGAGACCAGTAGTTGAACACTTTCAAAGTCACCAAAAGAACATGCTCTATACATTAGAGACCTTCCTTTCTAAACATTTAATATCCAGAACAGGCCTATACGCAGCATAGACTGCAGTACAAACTTTTCCTCTAATGTTGACATTCCCACCAACTTCGATGAACAGTTGGACAATATATGCAACACCTCCAGCTTTCCATACATGAGAAAACCAAAGAGAATCCTAAATGGAAAAAAATCGAAATACGTGAAACACTGCGTTTTAGTGTAAACCATAAAGAAAAATAGGCTCGTTGCGTCAATCTTCGCCTTAGCGTCAATTAGGAGCTTGACAATTTGAACAAAATTATGAATTTTTTCCTGAGAGATATATGGAGGAAGAAAATGAAGTTATTGAAAGTACCCTGAGAATTACCCTGTCAAGTATAAAGCCGTCCAAATATTCGTAACGCGCATGCTCTTCCATTTTACAAAAAGCCAACTCTAGTGGTGTCACGGTTTTCTCTTCTCCAAAGTAGTAGCCCTTATAGCGCACCCGGCCCTCGACTCTTGCTCCATCACGTATCATAGATTCTACCCTTTCTGGATCGAGTTCACCAATCGCATCACCGAGATCTAGCATTTCATCCGGTACTTCCATCGATTCTCTACAGGTCAGGCCTAGACAATGCTTCCACAAAATGGCTAGTAACACCAACCGTTCACGGGTTTCGTTCATATCTCGTTCGCGGAGACTAGTGTAACAGCGTACTCGATCAGACGTTTTATGGGTGACGTGTCCGACGGTTAGCAGGGGTCAAAAAACACGTGATCATTGTTAGGTGTGCGCATGCTTCTGCCAAGGATTGATCCATCATACGTACACCACTTCGCCCCCTCACACCGCGAATGCAGAACCGCTCGAGCTGATTATTGCAAGAACAAACTTTTTCTAGGTGAAGAACGGAAAATGGGGCGGCATCTTTTAATAATTTCTTTCTTAGTAATAGACACCGTGATTTTGCGGTTGCTATTCTTAAAAAGAATAAGGGATCTTTAACTTGTATTTTTGCAGTGAGAAAATTTTAACTACCCTAGTAATATCCGCTCTCTTTGACACAGTGATGAAGTCGAGCGATAGACTATACAGCTATTGCGTCGAATAAGAAAATGTCGTGTCGACTTGGAACTAGTCTGTGGAAAGCTCCTGAGCTTCTGATGCAAGAGGCATACGGCGCCTCAGTCAAAGTCTTTAGGTAACTTACTGACAAATCCATACATTATAGCTTCGGAATGGTCATTTGGGAGATCTTCGCGAGAAGAAAGTCCTATGATGACCAGAACCTTCCTCAGCATCTAAACAGCTTCATTGATCATATATGAAACAGAGGAATTCGTCCGACCGTTCCACGCAGTTGCCCCGACGACGTTGTAAGGCTGCATGATGGAAAGCTGTTGGCAGCGCGAGCCAGCAGTGCGACCTACATTTCGAGCTATTGTGAGATCATTATATCAGAGACAGAGAGTGACCTTGCCAAGGCAAAAGGACGGTCAAGCTTAGCACAGTCTGTGCTAAGCTTGACGTTTTAAAATAAA
The DNA here is from genome assembly GCF_947507565.1 of Oscarella lobularis. Classification (NCBI taxonomy): domain Eukaryota; kingdom Metazoa; phylum Porifera; class Homoscleromorpha; order Homosclerophorida; family Oscarellidae; genus Oscarella; species Oscarella lobularis. Next base: position 1,722,030 of record NC_089191.1, on the reverse strand, counting down.
TGAATTTGTAAAGAGAGCTCTTAGTGCCAGATGTTCATAGACGGACCGGGAGCGAACGTAGCCTTGTCTCCGTATACGTATCCGGGAAGTATATTTTCGTTAACGAAAATATGGGTCGAGGACTGAACTACCCAACGATGCAATTGTAGCAAACGCGGGCAAGAAGAGAGCTAGAAAAGATTAGAAAGTTAGAAAGGCCCCTGCGTAAAGAGAACTGCCATGCGGGAGTGTTAGGCCAGCATAGTAGAACACTATCAAAAGAGAACAGTGACGTCATCTTCTAACGCACGGGTCGTCACGTGCGATCATCCGCGGCCCTCCCACAGCCATCGCTATCATTTTAGAACACTCATCAGCGCTTCAAAATGTCACCGAAATCTTTGTCCCCGCTCTTATACATGCTGCAAATTCGCTTTTTGGCTTCCTCGCGCTGTTCTAAAATGATACCGTTCTACTATGATAGTTTGTACTGGAGCTATCATTCTAGAACATCCATTTTTTTAGAACAACAAAAGGCACAGTTGTGATACACCGTCCATTTATATGACAGAAAAAGATATATATTTCTTTATTTAAGGGCAAAATTAAATAAATTCTCCAGAAAAACGTCATTATTTAAGTTCGTTCATTACTCTTACATTCTCAACGTAACCAACTCAATAATCAAAATGCAGAATTATTCTCTTAATTCGCTTCATGTTATGATGAAGAAAACTTGAATGAAGTAACACAACGCAACGCAACGCATACAACACATCGATTGAACCAGTTTCTTTCCTTTTCACCTAAAAGCAAGACTTTAGTTCTTTCTTTTTCAATACCTGCAATCAGCACAACGGCTATGTGGTACCTAATTCTGTGTTTTCTTTCGGGAGGTTCTTCCAGGTGTAATTCTCCAGTAATCACCTGGTCTTTCATCAAGGAGCTGATCCAGTTCGCGTTTGAGCTTTTTCATTTCGTCTTTGACGTGCTCTATGTCAACGTAGATGCACCAGCCGAGGACGTAAGGTTTCTTGCAAAGACCGAAGCACGAAGATGTCGATGAGGTGTGGTACCTACAGGACGGCTGCTCTATTCCATCGTATTCGATCCACTTGTTCTCGTCAACGCGAAAGATAGCACAAAAATGACCGCTGTCTTTTATCTAGGCCGACGCCATCAAAAGAACGTAGCTTTTTGCAAAGTAAAATTAATTAGAAACAAACTAGTTTAAACGCAATTACCGAATGCCTTTGGGATGATCAGGCGGGGCAATCAAAACCTTATCCACATCTTGAAAACTGATAGTCAAGCCAGCACTACAAAAAATGTATAAAAGTAACTGCAGAGGATACCACAAACGAAGCTACCAACCCAAGCACGTCGACAACAAGCAAAGGGCCCCATGATTCCATTGTCGTTGCGACGCTTCTTTTATCTCTGCAATAAGCACATGTTTCTGAATAGGGGCGAAAAAACTGCCGAAGTCGACCGTCAATTGAATTTACTGCCTCAGAGCCACTACAAAAAAGATCGATTAACATGGCGTCGTCAAATGCATATAATGCCATTACAACAAAGAAACTGTTTTGCGTTCCTTGACAATTTTTCTCTTGACACAGGTTGGGTTGTCACAGGTTGATACAACGGTACCTGACACTGCTGCCAAAGCTGACCGCTGTAAATGCTCAAAAAACCGTACTCCTTCGGAGACCCAACAATTAACTCGCTGTCGGTTGCTTTGATGGGACGCATCTACTTGGCGCGTTTCAACTAGCCATTTCAACTTGCCTTCGCCCCATTTTCCTTTACTGCATAGGGAAACAACTAGCATAAGTAGCGTAACAATTTCATCAAAGTTTCCCAGTACATGGAATAGCCGAGCAATGCTTTTCACAGTCTTTACAAGCGTCGTCAAGAAAGTAAGAGGACCATCCAAGGGACATGAGTTTGATATTACCAGTCCATCTTCGCAGCTTTCCCCCCACGTTGCAGTCTGTTGCGGCTGTGATTGACGTCCCGCTTCTGGCTGCTGTTGATTCTCGCATAATTCGTTTATGTCCCCGTTGAAATCGGTTACGGAAACAAAATGGTGTTGCCCCACGTGGCCGAGAAATACCTGCTGAGTGTTCTCATCCGTAGAGTCAGGTGATACAAGGGTGACGTCGCTGTGACTACCGGACTCAACAACAACAAACTCTACATTGAGTGCATTAGCCAAAGCATGGACATCGACATGATCAGCCCATACACCCTGCTGAGAAATTTGTTGCACATACTCTGCCACAGTTTGGTACGGTATGAAATGGGCGTAATCGTCCTGATGACCTTCTATATATTGAGCAACAATGTCTCTGAGTATTCCATGTTTCGACGTGTTGCCAAATAATTGGTGTGCGACGCTCAAAAATAGGCAGTTGCCTCCTCCCCCAACGTCAAGCGGCGCCAGTCCAAAGTGTCGCATTCTCTCCCTAAGGCGGTCCATGTCTTCCGACCTTCCACGTTTCCTTTGGCGTTTACTTGGTTGTCTACCCGCCGCCGCTATTCCCCAATTGTAGTCTAAAACTTTAAACCTAGAAAATACGTCGTCCCAGTTAACGTCCACCTGAGGGACATCCTTTTTCTGCTGAGATACAAATTCCCAAATAGTTTGATGACGTTGTTCATCATTAGAACGATTGCTTTCTAGTCTTTTGCGACGCACTGTCTCGTCGTGCAAGCAAGTCGACGTCATGTTTCTGACACTTGTCCACTTTCTCTTTCTGCGGCCCGACGGAAGATCATAATCCACGAGATACTGTCCTTTTTGGGAATTGGCCTCTAGAACAATGCCTTTTGCGCAGTCTGACGACGTCATCGACTTTTTAAACGTAGACAAATGCTTTTTTGATGCGTCAGTACGTACAAGAACATCGTCACCAACTGCTTAAGGAGTTGGAGGTTTGCGCCTGCTTTGGTACGATTTCATCCGTTCACTTGCTCGTTTACCGTGATCATGAGCACTCTTCTTAACGCTACCAAACCTATCCAAAAACTTGCGCAACTTTTCTGAATTGTCGTCACTGCTGGACTCATTGCCTTCGCTATCATTAATATCAGACATTTCAACTCCTTGACCATATTCCGACTCCGCAGCACTGGCTACAGAGTTGTCAGCGTCATCGGTATTGTTGGACTCCAAATCGACATGGACGACAGGGATTTCTTTGCGAAAAATATTCAACTTTCTTCCAAAAAAGACTTCTGTAGGTGACAATTTGCCGAGGCTCTTGTGCGCTCCGGAGTTGTATATGTCTTGGTAGCGCTGAAGGTTCTTTACCCAAGAATATTCCGTTCCATTTTTCTTAGCTCTGTTTATGTCGCTCATCATTTTTCGCTTCCACGTGGCGTGCGATCGCTCAATCTTCCCCTGCGTACGCGGCGTGTACGGACTCGAGCGTATCATTTGAATGTTGTTTTCGCTGCAAAAATCCGACACACAACCGCGAAACTCTGTTCCCCTGTCGCAGTTTATGATGTTGGGGATGCCAATTAATCCATAAACGTTTTGTAGTTCTTTTGCAACGAGGGCTGACTCTTTAGCTGGCAAAGGACGCAAGACTAAGTATCGGCTAAATACGTCTAGTATGGCAAGAACGTATTTGTAAGTAAGACGGTCGTAGCCTTTGCTAGGCATAGACGAGAAGTCTACAAGATCAATTTGGTTTCTGCCCATTGGTTGAGTAGAATCGATAGATCGAAGAGGTGCATTTTGACGAAATTGTGGCCTTAGTCTGTAATGGCCTTCGTTTCTATTTAGCCACTCTTGGACTTTCTGTGCCGAAATTCCAGCATAGCTGTCGGATATGCGTTTGGCTAATTTATAGGCGCCTTCTCCTTTAGCGCAATTGTAAAACGACGAAATAACTCTGTTGATGTCAGCGCAGCGTATGGCAATCTGCCGTTGGCCATCACCTCTGACGAAGACCATGGTACGCACCATTTTTTTTTCCAACGGCGAATGCACTTTAGAAAACTCCAAACGATTACGCCGCAAATAATTGTAAACTTGTTTATCTTTTGCAAAAGAGGGCGATGCGCGCGACAGCAGTGGACGGGTATTTTCTTTAACGTGACGACGCAAAGCGTCGTAAATGTTGTTCGGTATAGCCGAAAAGCCGCGTTCCGCAGATCTCGACGACTTTTTCGTGCGAGCATGCGCTGCCGCAGGCGAAGGCGGTGAATCGGGGGAAATCGGCGTTGCAACTCTTGATATCGAATCGCTATCCGTATCCGATCCTCTATTAACATCACTCGTGGACGTCTCATCGTCATCTCCCCCGGCATTCGTCCTCTAAGTGTGCGGGTGGGCTCACGTGGAGATAATCACATGTCTTAGGCCTTACCTGGTAGGGTCTCGTAGAGTTTGCGCACAACGCTATGTAAATGCATTCGTAAAGAAAGAGAACAACAGGAAATCGCATCGCTGTTCAGTAAGTCGATCGCCAGCAGAATGCGCATGTCTGTGTAAGGCAATACCCTGAGTCGTCCCAATGAGCGTCCTCGTCCATCTGCCGCTTTGCAAATGCTTTGAAAATATAGATATTTATAAAACTGTGCCTTTTGTTGTTCTAAAAAAATGGATGTTCTAGAATGATAGCTCCAGTACAAACTATCATAGTAGAACGGTATCATTTTAGAACAGCGCGAGGAAGCCAAAAAGGGAATTCGCAGCATGTATAAGAGCGGGGACAAAGATTTCGGTGACATTTTGAAGCGCTGATGAGTGTTCTAAAATGATAGCGATGGCTGTGGGAGGGCCACGGATGATCGCACGTGACGACCCGTGCGTTAGAAGATGACGTCACAGTTCTCTTTTGATAGTGTTCTACTATGCGGGTCTAACATTGGCGGCGTTGAAAAGCGGGAAACTAGCTGTGTTAACCTACCGGTAACTAAACCAGGGATAAACTGCGAAGACAACCCGCCATCTTAGAATACGGGTTCCTTTGTCCTATCTCTGATGGCCTCCAGCGTCTCCTCTGGGCAATTTTCTCCTCTTCCAATAGCGTCAGCAGTTGGAAAAAGCTTGAAGCTTGATGCCAAGTCGGCTTCAACGAAAAATTGGAGTGATTTGTACGAAACACGCCTCTATTCCGATTTGAAGCTCCTTGTGGGAGAAACTCGCAAGGTATTCCAGGTTCATCGTCTTGTTTTGGCGGTACAGAGCGAAGTTATGGCCACAATGCTATACGGACGAATGAAAGAAGGCAGCAGCAGCGAAATTTTCATTTCCCAGTACAAACCCGTCCCCTTTGAGCTTTTTCTTCGTTTCCTCTACACTGGGTCAATTGAAGTAGAGTCTTCTTTAGTACCACAGGTCGCAATCATTGCTGATTATTACAACGTCGCAGAGTTAAGAGATGAGTGTCTTGACTGGATGAAGGCCAACGTTTCCCCTAACAACGTCTGCTCATTTCTTGTATTTGCCGATAATTTCAGCGAAGATCTGCGCAAGAAGTGCTACGATTTCTTATTCGAAAAAGTTACTTTGGTTATCAACTCGAGCTCGTTTTTAGAATGTCTCAGTGAACGTCACCTCCGATTGATTCTGCAGCGTGACCAGCTCGAATTGCAAGAAATAGAGCTTTTTGAAGCTCTTCGTCGATGGTTGGCATTCGACGAGTGCCGATCAGAAAATAAGGCCTCTGTTAGTGAGCTGCTTAGTAACATTCGCCTGCCCCTTATGACTATCCAGCAACTGCTCGGACCAGTTCGTGATAGTCGTCTGTTTTCGCGCGACACACTTTTAGACGCTTTGTCTATTCGTTTTTTGCCCGGAGTAGTCGCTTCAGACCGCCTTAATGGTCCCCTTCAGAACGATTCGCGCTCTAGCAATGCTCCTCCTGTGCATTTCCGTAACCGCCTGAATTATTCTCTTACTTCTTATCAGTTGTCTGAAAATAATACCGTTGCTAGTATTTCTTATGGAGGAGGAACATACGAAGTTTGCACCACCGAATGCACAACGGAAAACCTTTCTCTGTGGGTTGATATGTCAGATGCTGGCCGTGCAACGTCGATTACTGTGAATGCACATTTCAAACGAGCCGGTGTTGAGCGAAGCAGTGTTGGTGCTAACGTTTACGGAATTGCTCTATCAAGCGTTGATGATTATTCCAGAAAAATTACGCCATATTCTACTTGCTCTGGGAGCCTCCACAATGTTCTAACAGCACCGCAGAATAAACTGAAGAGAACGGAAAGTTTCACAGTCTTTTTTCATGTTGATTCGGTTTCCAGAGTTGTGAATTTGATCTTCAATAGGCTGAAGTTTCACAGCTTTGCACTAAATTACAAAGACATTTCTTCGTTTTACATTGATATATCCACGTCGAATGATGGCAAAGGCATATCGTTTCACCTTTGGTAAATCTGTCTCACTAAGTATTCGTTAGAGTTTGCAACTTACAAGTTAGCAATAAATTTGAATTAACGAATAAGGATAAAGATGATTCCTAATTGCTTTTAGAATTTTCATTTTTTGTTCTTTGTTTGTGTATTTTATCTACTAGATGTTTGTCTTGAATTAGACTCTCTGGCAAAATGCAATTGCAGAACGTTGCCTGAATACCTTGTCAACGCTTCGAGTAAAACAGGGCCTCCATTTTTTAGTGAATCTTAATTAACATTAATTAGGCAATCAGCACGTTCACACGTATTCACGTGCACAGAAAGCGTCATTGCGTACAAAAAGGGAATGATTTCTTCGCGTAAAATCAGGCCATCACACAAAGTTATTCAACTTCGTGAAACAACGTGGTAGAAAAGGCAAGATAATTTCCTGCAACAAATGGTCGGCAAAGTTAATTCTAAAAATAGGCTTTAAAAGGAGACCAATCACGCGTAACTTCATGCTTCTCTACGACAATCACCTTCTCCTGTACATAAACATATTCAAAGGCTGCCGAGGGTAGCCTTCAGATGTTAATTTATACGAATTAAAGTTGCCCACACAATATATACATACATAGGCAGAAAGGCCTTGTACTTTAGTTAAGCCTAAATTATTTAAAGATGTTTTTTCTGTATTCTTAAATGTGAGGATGACGTACTCCTTGAGCATGTCGAAAGACAAGGAGCACTTCGGAAAAAAATGATTTACGTTGTTCGACGAAATATCAGCGGTTCTCAGTTGAAAGAAGTTTGGGAGAAAATCGATTCACACTGACAGCTGAAGCGCTCCAAAAGAATTTAAATTGATGCTAGCTTAAAATGGTATGTGACTAGGTATAATCTGTTTACGGAAACTGTTCAGCAGCAAGTCTGATACAATATATTTGCTTACTTAGACCATATCATATAATTCAATGCTGATCCTTTCTTTTGCTGTTGTAACTGATACCGAAATTGGCATGCTCAACCCTGCACTTTCGACGAAATTGAAAGACCATGGCGTGTTTCTAAGAGTTTAGGAGAAAATCCCCACTACCAACTAAAGCATTCCAGAAGCTGTCGACTTTTGCAGGAATTTTACGCTAGCTTATAGATAAATGCCCTTTCGGTTTGGTACCACATTAGACAGAACTAAATTGGCACTACAGGAAAAAATATAGGCGTCGTACATTGAAAGGCTCTAATGCTGATGTTCAAAGTGCGTTGAACGCGATTTTTCAAATGCTATGACTTTTTCTAAATAAGTTTCTAGTGTCCTCTTGCAAGGAATTGACACACAGCACCAAAGAAATTTCTCGTATACTTATATTTCTTTGTAAGTTCTGGAACACTAAAAAATGATTTTAATATTTAAGGATTTTGGTTAATAATCTAGTCTTACCACTGCATATAAGCTTTTACACATTGATTCTTTGTTAGATACCCTTGCAACCGACCATCACTTGTGCATGTTGGATAGGTGCAAATTAAACGATAGGTTGCGTTTTTGCACCAGATCCAAAGCGGTTCAATCATAGGTGTCCTTTTGTACATAATTTCCAGTCCTTCTGCCATGTACTCGGGCACAGTCGATCCGTGGGGATTTTTTGCACAGAGCGGCATGTCCAATTTTGTGCAGTTTTTTAGAGAGAACGTCTCCTTTTTTCTTGCTGGTCCATAAAGCGATTTCTTTAATAGTGCAAGCTGCATTTCAAACGCGACTTTTTTATTTTCAAATTTCTTTGCAAAAAGGCAGGAAATGAGATTCATCACGTTCTGCAAAAAAAGGATTTGATGGCAATATTTCATGGGCTGCTAGTCTATACTGTACCTCAAATATCGAGGCAGAGAGTTGTGTAAATTTAACCAGGTCGTTTCCTAAACAGACTGGCTGCGTGTAACCAAAGCAGAGTACTGTGTAGAGGTATTTGTCGCATTTATGCGGAATATAGTAGTTGGTTTTAGCGTAGATATATTGATTTTGCATTTGAGCCATAGTCGATGCCGCTTCTTGTGGAATTGTGGTATCATTGCTCAATCCGTACCCTGTGTAGCACAATTCGAGTGGGACTCGAACGCACTTGTCTATAGGACCCAGATCGTAAACTGTGCTTGAGAAAGGCTCATATTTGCTCGACGAAGCAGAGGCAGTTACACCAAAAAGAAACACGAAACAAACAGCAGACATCTTCTGCTCCATGGATGTTTGGCTTTTGCCAAAAAGCAAGCTTGTTTCAGCTTTTATTAGCAAGCTGCGTACCAAAATAATATCATTATCATTCTCCGATACTCGCGGAGAAGTTTTTTGTTGAGTTACTCATCACACATACTTGGTGTGTGAACGAGAAGAGAAACTGTTGGCACCAACTACTTTCTATTATCTCCTCTCTTTATGCGCATTGCGGAGTATATAAACGCTTAGTCGCGGAATTGATTAGGAGAGGCCTTCTTTATTGTTCAATTATGTCGGCCTTCTACAAACGTTTATATTTTTGCCTGATCGTAACTGTGTTAGGAAGAGTGGCATCAGAAAACGGCACTTTTTTCAACAGTTAGCAAAGTGTCGAATTCACAGATGAAGCTTCGCCTGTGTTAAGCTATCCAGTAGTATCTTTTCTGAACGTATCTGTCCCAAGATTTGTTTCTCCAGGAGAATGCCATCGCGAGCTACTAGTCGTTAGAAGAGGCCTAACGGTGTCAAGTCAAAACACGTTCTATTTTGATCCGGTGGCTCAGTCTTGGCTGACTTTGAAAGTAGAAGGTGTGACGCCGCCGGTTGTCCCGTACCAGAGCGCGACGGCGTTTCCAAGTCTGCCTGGCAGTCCTATTGTTTTTATTGGTGGACTGAGAAGCGAGAACACAACATGGCGACTGGAAACAAGCAAGAACTCCGGTTTCCTTGCTTATCTTTGGAAACAAGGTGCTCCTAGTCCTTACTGCAATCGACGTGGGCACGCAGCTGTGGCAATAGATACCAAATTAGTAGTATTTGGTGGAATGGAAGTAAACTGCGGAGAAGTGGATTTTGACAGGATAACAGCAATGATTTCGTACGACGTCAAAGATATCGAATGGTCTAGAGTGTTGCAGCTAAATGACGGTACCACCATCAGATGGTACCATAGCCACGCTAGCGTTGCTGATAGATACTTACTAGTTGCCGGGGGTCAGCTAGGGGAAGTCGATCATCCAAGAAAAGGTTTTGTTTTCGATTTCAAATTGAAGCTTTGGCAAGACTTACCCCCGATATCGTTTGGCGAGAAGGTAATCATACTTGCTAGCAGTCTGGGAGTTCTTAGAAATGAAGGAATGTAAGACTGGGTTATGGTGACAACGCTGAATCCGTCGCTGATGATTACTTCATTGACAAACAGACGTCTTGCATTTCCGTCCCTTATCGTGTACCGATTTGCCATGGAAAACATCGCGAACGGTGTGTGGCTACAATTAAATACATCAACAATGGCATCGCCAGGATTTCCTTTGCAAGAGGGAGCTTTTCCAGTCGTCAAGGTTAACCGAGCTAAAATTGCTGTTTACTACGGTCGAATGTATTTATCACAAAGTACAGGAAACAAGAAATGGTTTTTTTGTGTCGGGCGGTAACTACAATTGGGGGATGATTCCAAGCAAATCTGAGCCCTGTCCACTTGCTGGTTTACTCTTACTCTTACGAAAAGAAAAACGTATATACGTTTGCGGTGGATTTTCACTTTCATCTAGCCCTGGGCAGGGTGGAACGATACTTGAAGCTGCATGGCGCCTGTCACTAGATTTGTCCGTAAAACCATGCAGGCCTTTATCAGTGGGAACGCTATCTTCCAGCAAACTTCGGAATGTCTAGAGTTACAGATGACGACCTGAGCGTTATGGTTGATTCCGTACAAACGAACGCGCCGCTAAATATTAGAGGACACAGCTAAGTTCCCATTGAGTACGATCAAACGTCAAAATCAAGCTGTCTGCTTCTATTTGGAGGAATATTTTGCTATATAACGGATGACAAGCTGGTTTTAGTTTGCCCCGAATCGTTCCTTTTTAGAACGTTTAGGGCACCAAAAGCAGGTTTCAGGTGGGTTCGTTGGCCAAGTGACAGAGCTTTTCACACAGCTGTCATGTATAAGAATACGATGATAATATACGGAGGCGTTCGCTTAAGAACGTACTCTCGATTCATAGGCAATCAAGCTTTTCTAGCTAGCAACGAGTTGTGGCTGTTGACGTGGAATCAAACTCCTCTAGATGAGTCTACAAACATCGCCTGGGAAAAGCAATTGACAGAGAATGCGCCAACTCCTCGTTTTGGACACACAGCAGTTTTGACGGGAAGCAAGATGTTGGTCTTTGCAGGAACCGATTTTCAGTCAACCTTCAATGATTTGTGGCAGTACTTTGATTAAGTAGATATGCGTGACCTCTTCATTAAATTAATTAAGGAGCTAATTTTACTAAAGTAATTAACTGAATAGGGACAATCGCTAAAACTAAGAGATGCTGAGCTTTTCACTCTTCTGATGCACTAGAGTGGCTTAGACTTTAATTGATACACCGTTGGAACCGCACTGGACGAAAGTGAAACGAATTTCACTAAAAGCAGTAGTAATTGTCGGCTTTATATTATTCTGCTCATGAAGTATGGATTTCTTTACATGTATGCCCCTTTTCTGAAAGCTCTTTTTATCTGAACAAGTTCAGTCTTAATTCCTGCAAAAGAAAGAAAGAAAGAAAGAAAAAATAGTAGACAATTGAAAACACACTGTCTTTATTAAATCACTGCACTAATGCTATGTAAGTAAAAGTAATGACTATAGAACGAAAAGAGCACACAGAGCCATTTCGTATTTATTAGAAAAAATTAGTGCTAATAGAAAAAATTTAAACAGCGTAAATGGAACTAATGCAAACTCAAACGAATCCTATGGGACACCATGCATCCAGCATTGATCGGACTGTCGTTATTCAAACGTCAGAAATTCGTGCGTACAGTACTCACATGGATGAGGAAGGTCGGATGGGCTGTTGGATGATGCTCGTCTTTTACTCCATTGACCTGTCAACAGATTGAAGCACTCGATCAAATCGGGAGAACAATAGTACTTCTTTCGATTCTCTCACCGCTACTCCTCCCCACACAAGCATTTCATCATTGATCACGACGGCGACGTGTCCATATCGAGATGACGGGCACGCGGATGACATTTTCGAAGAGGAGAAATGGTTCGAGAGAATCGAATCGAGTGCTTCGATCAAAACGAGTCTAAAAGAAAGGAAATGACAATCCATCAAACAAAATCGGTTGTTGGCATGACAAAGACCTTTGCAAGGAGACTCAATCAACGAAAACGGCTGAAAGAACGACAATAACGATGACGAACTCCCGTATTCATTCTCACGTGACATAGACCACACATCTTTTAGCACACGCAGTCAGCGAGAAAAAGAGCAAAAAGCGAGGAATCAGTCAATAGCCGAACCGTCGTCGACATCCTCAGCCGTCACCCAACGACTATGCAAACGTTGGAGTGCGTCGGACGTCTCGCGTGCTTCGAATGAGCGTCATCGCAATCGAGCCTCATTCGATCAAATTTGACGCGACTCGCGAATCAGATAGAATACAAGAAGAAGAAAGTCGTTTCTATCAGAGATCCAAGGTAATTCCACTAAAGAGGAGTCTCGTTTTCTCCTACGTTGCTCTCTGCGGACAAGCTAGCTAGCGGATAGTTCTCCCATGCAAAAAGAGGCATAAGAGAATAGTCCTGAAAGAAGAGCTCCGTGATGACATATGGGCGCAACCGAAGAATACAACCTCGATACGGAAAAAGATCGCGGCGCCGAAGCGATCACGGAAAAGAAAAAGAAGACGACCACAAAATTTATCGTGGTGTCATTACCGTAAATACATCGAATCACGCGACGCGTCGGCGGGAAACGCCGACAAAGGTCAAACTCTTGAATTGAGAGTCGCTAAGAGATCAGTCTCCCTGCAACTTAAACTACTTAGAGGGTGCGATGTTCATAACTCTGCATGCATTCTCTCCTCCACACGTACGGACCACAGCTGCTTCTTTGTAGAAGGAGTGGCCTTAACACGCTGAACAGGCGTGCCTCTGACGTCATCAGTCGCCTAATGGAATGAGATCGATTGAAGCAATTGACTCAAATAAAGCGTTGGCGATGATTCAAATGAAGACGTGCAATTCACCTCATTTTTTTCATCTTCCGACTTTTCTTCTAGTCAAAGAGCGTGGAAAACATAGAAGGATGTGAATGTGAAGTCGTCCGGGCAAGACCCCGTCAACAAAAACTGCCTCGAAAATGCAACGGGAGACTCTGTGCAATTTTTTTGAATTTATTAAATAAATAAACCGTCCCTCCCCTTTCATGCGCGAGCAGTTTTTGATGACGAGGTCGTGCTCAGGACCCCACCGGAGCAGTTTTTTGTTGACAGGGTCGTACTCAGGACCCCAAGCGGCTAAAAACAAGTATAAGAATAGAAATGAGAAATGCCTAGACGTTTACCTCGACTCCTGGGAGACGTTGAGACAATCCATCATTGTCATAGACTGAAGCACGGCGGTCTTCTCTTCTGGCTGATATGTGCACTCTACAGTCCTCCTAGGTAAGCGTATTGATTTGGACAGGAGTGTCACGGTGACGTCTTCAAAGTAGTGACCAACTGCCGCTTTGTGCGTAGAAATGAAGTCCAAACAAAATTTAAGGACCCTTTTTCCTCTGTTTCAGGCAAAAGCGCCCACACGTCGGTTGGACAGAAAATGACATTTTCACGTGAAATTGCGCGAAAACGTGTTCATCCATCTTACCCCACCCTTACTTATAAGTTCTTCTGTCTGACGTCATTCGGGAGCCTCATGAGGCCCATAACAGAGCCACAGGTTCTTTGGCACCTGCTCCGTGGCCTCGGTTACACACAAAAAAGTCGTTATTATTCTAAAAAAACGTCATATCAACGTTCTTCGAGTGTACCTCTACCATATCCGCTTTGTGCGTCTTCCTGATCGTGTGAACGCACATGAATACGAGGAGAAGACGAGATGGAATGCTCTCAACTCAAAGACTGCTAGTATTTCCTGTGTGACACAGGGAAGTCAAGAGATGAAGTCTACTTCCGGAGAACTTCTTAAGATGTCGATTCATGGAATATTCTCCTAACGTCTAAGATCATCGAAAGCTCAGAGTGTGACAAAACTTGATGCCCAAACCTATAAATCAAAAGTTATGCTCGTCAGAGTATCAAGTCTGTTACAATATTATCTGGTGAAAAAATGTAGCCACGTGTTTCGAAATAGAGCAATTTTTTTTCATTCTGTCAACAGAATTAAATGTCTGCGAGGAAAAAATGTTGTAAACAACTTTCGTTCAAAATTACCTTCTCCTATTTCACCTCATCTGACATCACCATAGACAGATACTTTTAGAGCACGTTCTGTATCGTTTTCTTCAATGTGACAATGATAGATGTCAATTATGGGGTCACTCAGTGAAATTTAAACTTTTTTGAAATTATGAGGATGATTCCAACAGCGCAAATCTAAACACTTCCTTCTGGGGAAAGACTAATAAACTTCTCTATGACCACAACAAAAAAAACTGGGTGCCCTTTTTTTCCAGTATCATTTTTCGCTCGCAGCGAGCGTGGCGCGCTCGCATACTTCAAGATAAACCTTTTAGCTTTTCTGTGAGAAATGAATTCGGATTGCGATGCACGAGAGACGGATAAATTCGTCTCTTGGGCGATGGGGAATCACTGAGACGCGCCGACTGCACTTTCAAAATGCAGGCAATTAGTCTACCGTGAAAGAGAATATAAAGACGTGTCGCGAGCTTTACGTTACGCTTCCCAAGGGCGAAAATCTGTTCGCGGAGCCCCTTGGGGAGCCTCACCTTTTCACAAATGCGCCAGAAGCTAGAGAAACTGTTATGAAAAGCCTAAACGCATGAACGAAGAGCGTCTTGCGAAAAATTTCAGTCAAAACGTTTCTTCGACCATTATCCGGATAACGACGCGATACCCGGATGTCCAAAAAAGATGTTCAAACACCAGTCGCAATAACAGACAAACAAACAGCGCATAGACAACTAAAACAACGCAAAAATAACACAAAACCAGTTTCTCGAATAGTCGAGTATATAAGCGCATTCATACAGCACTTTCATTTTCTATTACATACCTGACATCGGGCCCTGACCCGTTGTTAACTTATTGACTTCAGGTCCCATAAAGGATTCACAAACGTGACGTCAAATTTTAGGTATTTGTTCAGGCTTTCTTCTTCGACAATTTCTCCCAAAAGGTGCGAAAGTTGTTCGAACGACGGGCGCTTTTCCGGTTCAGAATTCCAGCACTCAGACATCAAATCGTACCTTATTTTATAATACGTAGGATAGCTATACACATTAGAGATCTTTGGCTTACTGTACAGTTCTTGGGAACAGTTCTCTGGGCAGTCTACCCCTGCGTAAAAGCGAAAGAATATCTTTGCTTGACATGCAAGGATAGGGAAAACATGTTCACTGAGGGCCTTTCGTGCAATTTGACGTGACTCTGAGTCTTCGGTGCGTCCCGTGTGCAAGAGGCAGAAACAAAGACGTACATGAGCTGCAAAATCATATTTAATCGCGTAAACATATTCTCTCGAACCAATACCGACCCATAAGGCTGTTGTCGTTCAGAGGGCGCCTTAGGTTCTTATGACAATTTAAGAAGCAATCCTTGAGCAAAAAATATGGCCTCATCCCATTTCTTCAAAGCGATGTACATCTAAACAAAGTTATCTGTAATAAATAACAGCACAACTTAGTTCATTTATACGATGTTCTTCAATCCAAATGCTGTTGATCATGTGCTTCTCAAACAGGGTGACATAAGGCATATACTAAATGCGATAAAAAGCAGGTCAAATCTAAAAACGTGAACACTTGCTAAAATACTGACATAAATCACGTTGTTGAAAAACACCAAGTACGTAGAAAGATTTTTAGATAATTTATGCAAAAAATTCTTGCTTGCTGCTTCGCAACGAACCACCGTGGACAAGCTGGTCAGTGAAGACGACCACAAGCGTATAGCTCACACTCTTTTAGTAGACGATGTCTGATAATTTTCTTGGGATTGTGTTCAATGAGGGCCTTTCGTGCAATTTGACATGACTCTTCGGTGCGGCCAGTGCGCAAGAGGCAGAAACAAAGATGCACATGAGCTGCGAAATCATATTCAATCGCGTAAACGTATTCTCTCGAAGCATTACCGACCCAGAAGGCTGTTGTCGTTCAGAGGGCGCCTTTGGTTCTTATGACAATTTAAGAAGCAATCCTTGAGCAAAAAGATGGCCTTATCCCATTTCTTCAAATCGATGTACAACTCCACCAACTCAAAGAACTCTAAACAACCTCATCTGTAATAAATAACAGCACAGCGTAGTTCATTTATACGATGTTCTTCAATCCATATGCTGTTGATCATGTGCTTCTCAAACAGGTAAAAGAACTCGTCAAGTAGCTGGAGAGCTTCACGCCTCTTCTCAAGCCTCACCATTGACAAAGAGAGAAAGGAAACGACTTGACGTATATTAAACTACATTATTATTTTGAATAAATAGAAATTATGACGCTCACTCTGCAATTTTAAAGTCTCCCCATCCTTCGGACATGCAGAGAGAAGGCGGCGAAGACAAATAGCAGCCTCTTCAGTCTTTTTCAAATGGTAAAGACTAAACGCCAACTGCGCGTCGTCTAGTAAAAACCTATTAGAAGATATCGTCACATCGTATTATTTTACAAGAAATGGATGGAAGGCTTCCAGCCCGAAGACCGGCTTGAGCAGTAGGCAATCCCCTCATTAAGTACCGGTGTCCTAAGTCAAACAACTGCATTTGATTGCACATAGAAGAACAAGTGACATACACTGCCAAAAAGCGTCAAAAGGTCAATAAATGAAAATAAAATGCAATTACCGGTTAGAATAGCAGACGGGCAAAGGGATTTTTCAAAGCTTCCATTAATTTTAAGAGCTTCTTCGAATAATGGAAATGCTTCTTCGTAATCTGTCTCAAGCATTCTGCAGCAAGCAAGACAAATACAGCCTGAATGCACAAGAAGGGATGTAGGTAAAGTTAAATACTGTAGTGCTTTACAAAATCTCTCCTCACCTTTTAGAATGTCAACCGAATCTCTGCCAGAGACAAGATCTACAAATGATTTTCGAAGCAATTTGTACTTTTCCTGCTGACCACTTTGAAAGAGAACGACCGATAGGCGCTGCAACGCTAAGAAAGAACTTCTAGAGAAACAACGACGTGCACAAGCAAATTTGTTACCCTCTACGAGAGTGTCAAA
Organism: Oscarella lobularis; assembly: GCF_947507565.1. Lineage (NCBI taxonomy): Eukaryota > Metazoa > Porifera > Homoscleromorpha > Homosclerophorida > Oscarellidae > Oscarella > Oscarella lobularis. Next base: position 1,705,284 of record NC_089191.1, on the reverse strand, counting down.
ATGATAATTGGTATATCCTGAGAGACAGCTGACCAATCGGTTGAGTATGCGTTCCGATAACCTGAGATTTCTAACCATCCCGGCATTCGAAAGAAGGTCTAACAGAAAAAAGGATATTGCATTGGAAAGATTTTCGGTAAAAGTGACTCGCCCGTCGAGAAGGCACGCACATCCGTATCAGAAAACATGTCGATACCGCCGCCTCTAAAAGCTAGTTTGAAGTGCTTAGATCTTCCTTTTAGGTCAAAGCAATCACCAGCCAAACGAGCCAATTTCAAATGATCTGAAACTCAAATATAAGAAATGAGAAACGCAAGGAAATAGAAGTCAACGTACAAGGAAGAGCGCTTTAGTTCTTATTTGTTCCTCTATCGACAAGCTGTGATTTGCCACGTCAACTGCCATCAACGATAAATCCTTTGCAGCACCAAAGTGCTCACAATCATAGCAGATATTGACGGCCATAAGGACGTGATCTGTCTTCCAAGGAAGTATTCCGTGCTTCATCATATTCTTAGAAACTAAGTAATAATGAGGAGCTGAGGAGCGGAAAGAGAATTCAGTTAGAGTCCTTTCTTTCCCAAATAAAAAGGAGTAGATGGAATCTCCCGCCATGAGAAGGACAGCTTCAAAACGAGCTTTTCTTTGCCTTAGCCGCTCAAACATGCTTTGATGGATAAGATAATGCACGCTGTAGGTTTCGCGGCCGCCATTCAAATCGACTCTGTTTAAAAGCGTGTACTTCTTTAGGTCGTCCAACGCTTCTTCAACAAGTAAACGATCAGAAGAGCCGTGGCTTAGGGTAAGAAACTCGGATATGACTCCTTGGGGAACTGATCGAGAGGACATAACGCAACAGCACGCAAGAACAGAATAAGCTGAAGGGAAGTTCTCCTCAATATCTGATATGTCCATTTCCCAAGTCAAGAACGCGTGACGAGTGGTGTTCAATTTTTTAACAGCATTCTTCAGTGACCTTTCGTCGAAAACGTTTAGGCCAAAATCTTTGACTTTGGCACGCCGAAGATCCGCAGGTTTCCGAATGCCAGCTCTGCGCAGAACTTCGCCAAGATGCGAAAGTCGAAAATAGCGAAAAAACGTGTCCAAATCTATCGCAGCTGTAGCAAGCTTTTTCTCCTCAGCAACGAGTTTCTCCCAATAGGATTCAAAGGTGACGTTTCCATGACGAAGTAGATACGAGCCTGCATGACATAGGGCGATTGGAAGAAGTTCAACAGGTGGAAGAACAGCAATTTTTCCTGCCGCTTCACGTTCGATACGAGACAACGCTGTTTCTTCTCTGCCTGCTAGGCCAATAAGTGCAGAGACACCTGTTGCTTCGTCAAGCGTTTCGAGGACCATAACGTTCGTGTTGTCCTGACAGAAAAGTTGATGAGATTCGGTAGTTCGAGTTGTTATCAGGATATGACAAGAAGTTGACGGATCGGGAAGATACTTTGAAATTACTTCCAGATCATCGGCATTGTCAAAAAGAACGAGCATCCGATTTTTCTGCCTAACAATAAGATAAAAGAGATCAAACGACTGACGAAGACTACGTCTTCTCTCCTGGTCTCCGTCTGACTTTTGGTTTGCCAGAAGAAACTAAAAAGACAGGTACACGTGTACATCCTCTGGTCTTCACAATATGGTCCTTTCTTACGTAATCTTCTAAAGTAGTCTTCATAGTTATTACCGATTGAGCATCAATGAAAACAAAGCCAGAGTCGTATGCACGTTTTTGTGCTTTGTAATACTGAAGAGCAAGGCTTGTTTTGCCCACTCCCCCAACTCCACAAATGAACTAAAATTGAAACTTTAGGGGATCGATTCATCCGTTTAATGACCTAAGCGACTTGCCTGTATCTTGAGAGTTAGAGGACACGTTCCAGGGTCTGTAACATGCCAGAAAAATTGTTCAATCTTTTGCAGTTCCGAAACTCGACCATAAAAACGTGATTTTTTCGTAGGAGCTTCTAAAAATGTTACAAAAGTGACTAATTATTCAACAAATGTTGAAATACTTAAAACAATACTGGGCTTTTGTGATGACGTCAAAGATGCGCTGTCCTGTTTGACTTCCTTAACGAAGACACGAAGTTTGTCCAAAGATGCATCATTGTCCATTCCACATCTTTTCACTACTGCTAGAGCCTTGCAACCGTTGCATTTGCTAGAAACTTCATCTTCAATAGCGCTTAGTTCACTCTTCGACATACGAAGACGAAGCCCAAGGAGCGTCCACAGTTGGCATAACTCTTCAAAACAAAAATCGTGCAGATGTCCTTCAAAGGGGGTTTGTATTCCCCTACACATGCGAACACCTAAAAAAGCGACCCTTAATAGTATACAGATACTTGAGGGCTAAAAAGAGAAAACAATATTTTTCGAGGATCGAGAAAGACCCCGTAAAGACGTCAAGTCTTTTTGCATAAATAGGGTATTTACGTTAATGAAATCAAACAACGGCGTGTTTAGCGCTTTTAATAATCCGACTACGTAAGCGTACCAGCACATTTCGCATCGAATTGAGTCTCTGAGAGACACGTGTCCGTCTTAGAAGATTTGAATCTTTTAATTGCTGCGGCAAGATTTCGTAAATAAGACGCAGATTTCCGAGCGGCAAGAAATTTCAAAAGCAACGGCTTGAAAGAAATTTTCGTCAAACTAAAAAGAACAATTAAACATTTCACACAAAGCGTTCACATTCCAACGTCATTGATTCCTGAGGTAAAACAGATTGATCTTTTCTTGGGCGATGATGCTCTCCAATAGCTCGAATAAACGTTTCTAAATCGTGCGTGGAGATATCATTCAAACAGCGCAGTTCTTTTACTAAAAACAAAAATAATCGTCAAAACAAATATGCAAAAAAATTACATGAACGTCTTGAAAAATTCAATATCGCTGGGTTTCTCGTAAGAAAACCTATAAATACATGATAGTCTCTGTGCCAGGATCACAACAAGCATTACCTGACGAAAATGGGTTTCCCACTTTTGTTGAAACTGCCTTCAATTCCTCGTCCGTCACTTCTGAAAAATACACATCAGAACAAATTAGAATAAAATGGCTGCCTTATACCGATTCTAGGAAGGAGATCGTGCCAAGATTGGGGGTCTGCTTCTTGCATCATCGAACAAAACGCATCGAAGTGCTCCTTTCGCCCATCATTCTTAGTCGAAAGCATCTCGTAGAGTACTTCCAGAAGCTTTGTCGTTTTGCGGAGTCTCGACTCAGGGTCCTCTGTCTCGTTTGAACACTCCATCTCCTCGAATGCCAGCAAAGAAGCGCCACATTGCTGCAAGACAGAAGCAATAGAAGCGATCCGCAGAGGCAGTCGCTTAGCTACGACGTTGCAAGCCAGAAAAAAGACGACTCGCTGCTCCTTCGTGCAATTGCTCATGTTTCCAGTATCAAAGATCCCGGTTTGAACACGCCCCTTGTTAGGCACATGGTTCACTTTAGGAAAAAAGGCTTTAGCGCGAATGAGGCCATCTTTGGAAGAGCAGCAAATCGTTAACGTTCGAAATAAAAAAATTAGACGAATCTTGCTTGAAATGCTATGTCATTACTTATTAATTATTAAAACATCGGTATGCTATTACAAATGGAGGCCTCCATCTTCAAGCGCTGTAATCACGGCACAAAAATATATTGGCCTGTCATATATGGACTGGCCCAGTGGCTGAATAGATCAAAAGCATTAACAAAGTACTAGTAAGAGAGCATTTGGGGTCACTCATGCAGAAAAAATCGAAAATTTCGTGTCATTCTGAAAAACCCCGATCACAACTACAACTTCAAGTTTTGCTACAAACAGCTTTGATGTTATCACTGTGAATTCCGCATTCTCGGCAAGCTTCAATAAGAACAGAAACTGTTGCATCTCGACCGTATTCTAGGACCCAATCCTCTATAACCATCATGGCCCGAACAAGATTCTCGTCAGACTTCTCTTTGTACTGCGGTTTGGAAAGACCACTTCTTTCCAAATAAACAGCAAACTTTTGCCATTTATGTTGCACTAGGGACGCGATATTGCGAATAAGAGGTTGGCTGATCTCAGGAAAGGAATCTGAAATGAATTTAATTAAACGAATGCCATATATTAGACCCAAGCCATTTTCTGTTATCTTACCAAGACATGACGGTCGTGTAGCACTGCTGGTCTTGTGGTTAAACCAACAGTTAATTTGAAGAAAGTCTTCGGATTTTAATGGCAATCGCTTCCCAAACTTGTTGTACATCTCTTGGCAAGTACTCGGTTGTGTCTTTCTGAAGCACAGGAAGGCTCTTGACATCAATATGTAAACGTTCGTCCGCTCGCACCGTGCGGCGTCTTGTATTTGACAGCATATGCTATACGCAAATCCTCCCATGCCCTTCTGGCATATACTCTTCATCTGCTCGGAGAATTTCTCTCTGATTGAGGGTAAGAAACGAGGACTTGCTTTAGCAACGTCTTCTTCACTGAAGTATTTAATCGTTAGAGAAATCCAATTCCCTCGGCTTTGATAGAGCAATTCAACTTCCACTGAAAATAAAATTAAACAAAAGGAATGATTGATGTGCTAGCTTAATATGTGCAGTACGTTGTATACCTTCCACTGGAGACTCCTTATCCCCTACTTGAAATATGCACTGATGACGAGAGAGTTGAGGGGCTTTTGGATACAAATTCAGAAAGCGAGTTATCAGACGAAAGTAGACGCACTCTGGAATAAATTTTAGTTTCATTGGAATGACGATAAGAGAAGTTGGGAAAGGACGGGAGCAAGTGTGTATTTCCCAATAAGTTTTGGAAGATAGAAACAACGTCTTGAGCATCGAAGGAACATAAAATCCAGTCGGGCTCGAGCCTTCAACCGGTGTTATGACGTCAAGAAGTTCCAACAGTCGCACAATTTGCTTATTATCTAATTCAATTTGCTCTTTCTCGGCGTCTTTTAAAACACAAGCTAACTCACTGGAGTCAGCTTCTCGCATTTGCTTCAGGCGATAGTTCATTAAGTCATTCGACATTATACCTTTCTCTTTCAGAATTATCCACGTTGGCATCATGTATGGGCCAGGCTTTGCAGCAGTCACAAATACTGATAGGGCTTTAATAACCCACATTGGCCTCGTGAAAACGACGTCTTTCAAATCGTCTACTTCAGGGTAATAGAGAATTGCACCCACATTGGCCAGAAATTTTAGCGCCACGAAGACTTCGTCAGGACTTGTAATATTGCAAATAGTCGGATTCTGCGCGAGCTTTGATATTTCGTCAACTCTAGCGACAACCGTTTTCATAACGTCGCTCCAACGAAACAAAAGAATTTCAAGATAAACCCAGAATAGAGGCTGCTTCTTCATGCCTTTCCAAAACGTCGTTGTCATACGATCCACTCGCTCTCGAACTTCTTTCACACCTTCACAAGGTAATGTCGAACCGGACGCCGAGTTGTCTACAAGAAAGATTTTATCGACAAAATGAACCATTTTGCTCAAATTCTTTCCAATGCTGTTTTCCGGTAAAACGATGTGCTTCATGAAATCGCTTTAGCTAAGAATTTCCTCAAGCAGATTACTTTGTTCCCGCAGCCACCGTTCAACCGAAGCTAAATCGGGAAACTTTTTCCTGTCGCTCCCCAAGATGTCTCGGTGAGATCCAATTGCGAAGACTGGAGGATGGGCCACCTCTTCGTCTTTGCCCATCCAATGAGATTCCAGGAGAAACTCTTCGTGAGCTGCTGTGATTGAGCCAAACCAGTACAGAGGAAAGTCTCCATTTGTGCGGATCCATCCTAAATCATTCGTCTGGTCAATTATTTCGCCATCCAAAGATCGATGAAATGTCTGAGCTTTGTCGGACAGAGACTTTGATATGTCTGGCACTATCATGTAAATGGACAATCCAAACTCTTTGCTTTGCGGCATAAGAGCCGAGTGAGTGGCGAGATAAATTTCTTGTCCGCCCAAATCCCAGATATCGCGAACACCAAGGACCTGTTCGCTCAGCTCCTCTTCACTTGGTTTTGCTCTAAGGAAAGTGTTCACCAATTGCTGCTGATTAGCAGTGAGTGTTTTTGCTTCCATGGCAACTGCCTCCACATCTTTCGATAGTTTTTCCAGTTGTTGTACTGGCTCCAAGGAGTCCAATGCGGGAATAGTGTAGTAAAGGCGCTCTGATTGAACTCCGTCAGACTCGTGTTTTATGACAGACTCAGATGATTGAGAAGAGTTTTCCTCCCATGTCTTTTTGTGGACAGCTGCTGATTTATGCGATAAACACCCTCAGCAATAAGCGGATCTAAATTGTCCTTTCTGTTACAAGCGATCCAGCCGCTCGTTGCTGTGTGAATCATTGTCAGAGCCGCTCCTTCGGTACTGGCTTTATCTTTTTCAAACGGTATGTTCAAAAAAGAATCAACAAGACACGACTTGCCAGCCCCGTCTTGACCAGCAACAATAACACGAGAACGATTCACTGAGACAGAGCCCCGTTTAAGAGCCTCGTCAAAAATTTCTTGAGAGCGATCATCTTTCTCCTCGTGATCTTTATCAGAAATGCTTTCTGTGCTAGGTTCCCCTGCCGAAAATTCGTTAACTTCGGAAGAAACTTCAAGGGACTAAAAAACAAATACAGGTTAAATGAAGCAAATGTGACAATTATTTATAGTTTGTTATTATTAGCTATTCAGCTAATTATCCATCAAAAATGGTTTATGAGACGCACCTCTCGTAGGTTAACCTCGTCTCTTTCTTTTTCAAATTGATTAAGAGCATCAACAACATGGTATTGCTTATTGACAGAAGCTTCACGAAGAGGCGTTCTACCAAACTACTCCCATAATAAAAAATACATTTACAGGAAGAGAAAGATCTACCTTATTTTTGGCTTCCGAATCAGCTCCAGCTGAAAGCAAATATTTAGCAGTTTGTGCGTGTCCTTGGCGACACGCGAAGTGAAGTGCAGTAAAGCCAGACTAAACGTTCAAAAATGGTGACACTGCGACATTACACATGCACGTTCTAAAACGGTTTAACATGTAGGGATTCATTGACACTCAATCCCATTCCAACAAGTTTTTTAGCGACAGCCAAATGACCCTCTTTACTAGCAATTACAAGAGCTCCATTTCCATACTGTGCAAAATAATAACATTATCAAATATTAAATAACCGTTACACTTCATTGCTTACCTTTTCTTTTACAGAAATGTTGCAACTATATCTGGTAAGAATATCTATTACTTTTACCCAAAACAGCAGAAAGAAAAGGCGTGAATCCTCTCTGACGTCAAACTTTAAGAAATGTATTCAACTATCGCTACAAAAATGATTACCTTGTCCAAAGCGTCGATATTAGCTCCAGCTGAAATAAGAAACTCCGCCGTTCTTGCGAAACCTTCCTGACACGCCCAATGAAGTGAAGTGCAGTCATTCTGAACGTCAATGCAAGCATTTAAACTTTTCTAACGTTTGAATGGGTACCTGATCAGATTTATTGACACTTAATCCCATTGCAACAAGTTTTCTTGTAATAACCAAATGTCCTTTCTGACACGCAAACATCAGAGCTCCAACACCATCCTACCTTTAATTATTTATTATCAAAACTCTAGTACACTTTCGTACGTTGTCTTTTGCAGAAATGTCGCAACCCCGCTTGATTAGAGCATTCATGACTTCTTCATGCCCAGCCAAAACAGCACAAAGTAAAGACGTCAATCCCAGCTGATGTCAAACAGTCAGAGAATTAGCAGTATTCACTAGAAAACTATCACCTTATTTAATGCGTCTATGTTAGCCCCAGACGAAATAAGAAACTTAACGGTCGGAGCGTGTCCATACTGACAAGCCCAAAAAAGTGAAGTAGCACCTTCCTAAAAAATTGTAGAGAAGACTTTTACACTCTTCTAGTATTCCAATACATGATTCCGTTCATTAACAATGCTTCCCATTTTAACAAGACGCTTTGCAATATCCAAATGACCTTTGGTACTCGCAAGTGCAAGAGCTCCATCACCACACTGAAGCTTTAAATAAATATTAAATTTAGGATGTTATTACTTACGTTAGTTTTTGCAGACTTGTTGCAACCACAACGAACAAGAACTTTCATGACTTCTAAACGTCCATTGAACACGGCGCAAAGGAAAGGAGTAAATCCTGTCTGATATCAAGCGGTAAAGCATTATCCTCTCAAAAAGCAAAAAAAACAATACCTTATCCAGCGCTTCTATGTTAGCCCCAGATGAAATAAGAAACGTCGCGGTTACAACCTGTCCTTCTACACACGCCAAATGTAGCGAAGTAGAGCCAACCTGAAATTCAAATAGACAAGCTTCTCACATTTCTCTTACGTTCTAAAACCTGATTAGATTCATTAGAACTGCATCCCAATGAAACAAGAAGTTTAGCAACATCCAAACCACCTGCTCCACTCGCAAGAGCCAGAGCTCCACAGCCAGTCTGCACTTCACCAATGATTATAATTTATTTAATGACCTCCACAAGACTTTGCCCACCTTCGCTTTTGCAGAAATATTACAACCACGTTGAATTAGAGCATCACACACGTCTAAATGACCTTCAGAAGCGGCGCGAAGGAAAGGCGTTAATCCCCACTGATGACCAATCGTGATAAATGAAGCGCGCCCCTATACTAAATAAAAACCTTATCCCGAGCTTCTATATCAGCCCCGACATGATAAGAAATTCGGCAGCTTTTGCCTGTCCTCCCTGACACGCCCAATGAAGTGAAGTATATCCGCCCTAAATATAGATAAATAACAACATTTTAAAGACTTCTGTAATATTTTAAAACCTCATAAGATTCATTGACACTGCATCCTAATTTAACAAGTTGCCTTGCAATTACCAGATGACCCTTTTTGCTCGCACGTACCAGAGCTCCATTCCCGTCCTAGAATCCATAGTAATTTTTATACATCTATTTGTTAAAATTACTTTTACCTTATCTATTGCTGAAACGACGCAACCGCGTTGGACAAGAACGCGGAGGACTTCTGAACGTCCACTTGAAACAGCGCAAAGAAAAGGCGTCGCCCCGCTCTAGTGTCAAATTGCGAGAAAACTATAACCCACTCTCAGTAAATAAATACCTTTTCCAATGCTTCTATATCAACACCAGATGAAATAAGAAATAGCGCTGTTTCGGCGTGTCCTTCCTCACACGCCCAATGAAGTGAAGTATATTTATTCTGAGCATCTTAATGAGGAGCTTCTTACATTCCTCTGAAATTGTAATACCTGGTGAGTTTCATTGACACTGCATCCCACTCTGACAAGTTTTCTCGCAATATCCAAATGACCCTTTAGAGACGATATTGCTAGAGCTCCATCGCCGGTCTACATTCCATTAGCGCTCTTCAGCTAGCAGGAGCGAACTTTTAAAGTCTCACGTATACGTATACGCCACCTCCCAATCCGGTTACATCAATGCCGGGCTAGCTGGGTCATGTTTCTATCTGAAGTGTACGCTGGTTGCTGAATAGACTTAACGTATATGCGTCGAGAGGTAGCTTGTAAACGCTGCTTATAGATATTTGTTTAGAAAACAAAGATGACTGACCGGAAGCGACGGGACGCTTAGATTGCTTGCGTAGATCGATCGACACTGCACGTTTAATTGGCTGATCGATACGGAAGTGAAAGTGAGAAGGATGCAGGAAAAACCGTGAGAATATAATTGGGGGAAGGATAAGCCTTCCCCGGCCTCTATCTATAAACTAAGTACAGTTGTCTATAGACAGCAGTCGTCGCGTTCAGTCCGAAAATGCAGTGCCAACCTCATTATGACGACTACGATTTGAAAATCAAGATGGACAGCTTCAAGGGTCTAGAAACGAGCGGCTGGGCTGTTCACAAAGCAAAGTCGGAGGCAGGCTGCGAAAAGGGGGAACGCAGCAACAGTCCAACCGTTTTTGTTGCCGTCGTAGGTAAGCGAAAACGAGTCTCAATTAATTAATGCAGATTTTTCCACGAATGCTGTAGGACTTTTTAGCCAAGGAAAAACGTTTGTGCTAAACCAGCTGATGGATAGCAAGCTTTTGGACGGCTTTGTCAGTCACACCGAGGGACTTTGTATGAAAACTCCGCTAGAACGCAGTCTCAGGGGATTCACCTTTGTCGACACCGCAGGGTTTGATTTTCCAATCGAAGGTAGCTGGAGTAACTTGAGGGAATTGCTTTATCAAACCTTCAGAGAGCCTGCACGTGGCCTATTAGCAAGTGCGTTTTTTGTTTACTTTTAGACGGGGCCGAGTTTTACGAGAAGCAGTACTTCAACATTTTCATGCGTGACGTCATTTTCAACGTTGCCAACATTTCGATTATTGTCGTTAACGATGTCACTCTTAACGATCAGATCTACCTGGACGCCGTGAGAAAAAATTTGAAAAGAATGCACATGGACACGATGGCGGGCGAGCGCTCCGGAGGCGAAGAACTTTCTAATTCGCAAGATGTCAGTGGAAAAAGCGACGACGACGCTATCAAGTAAGAAAAAGATGTTCGACTGCAATCCTATATACATGTAGGGTAGACGTTTTTTTATTTCAAGAAAACCTTTCCACAAAGGCAGCATGTTCGGTGAACTGGTAGTCATTCACAATTTCTCCCTGTGCCAGAACTTGGAGCAGTGCAAAGAAGCGTTCAGAAAACAAGTATCTCAGAATTACAAAGGAATGCTGCGCAGTGCTGAAGTGGCGGAAGGACCGTCGAGCAGTTTGGATCGAAAAGTGTCATACGAGTTAGTCTGATTTTTCTTTTGCTTCTCGTCTTGTTTTTGCAGAATGCATTTAGGTTCTATTTTACGAAGCCTTCGCAAACGCACACCGGCATGCGTCACTTGTTTCTTGGTCTTTAGAGCGAAGGAGCCGCCCTAAAGAAGAAATCCAGCGGCATCTTCAGTTCATTTTCTGCACAAAGGTATCACGGTGTATATATAAATTAAGTAAATAATTGATTTGCGGTAGGAATGACGAAAGGACAGACGTGCATTTGCACAATTGGCAAACCTTCACTCTTTTGCGAGAGTGGCTCTCTGCATATGCGGACGCCGTCAAAGTCGATCCTGTTACGTGCGTTATCGACGCCGCAAACGAAGTGATCAGTCAATATTTTGCTGACACTCCGTGTCTGGTGATGAAAGAAACAATGGGCGAGTGGGCCATTGCTCCGTCGAAAGACTGGAAAGCACAAATTCCTTCTGACTCTTTTGAGAGGCCGCGTCTTACAACAATGTAATATAAATTTAGTACATGTAAGTGACTGTGCTCAAGTCTTATTGCGCTCAGGTACACAGCGCCTGAAAGAAGGTCGTGGACTCAAGGAAAACGTGAAATTGTTTGTTTTGATACTTTTTACCTATAGGCAACTACTACATGTACACGCGTTTGATCGCGATTTGTTTTTAGGATTACGACATCGTGGAGACGGACAAAAATGTGGTCGTTGTAGCTGACCGGCTCTTTCCTCCTCCCGTTGTCACGTTTCAAACTGGCGGGAAAACGTGCCTAGTTACGGGGGAAACTGTGAAGCCCGCCAAGCTCTACGCGGACGGAACGGTGCTCAAGGAGTCGAAAGTGTTTGGAAGCTACAAATGGGTAATCGATTTCAATGCGGACGTCAAGCGCCCTCTATCGTTTCAGTTCGAAAAAACCATTCAAAACAAAGAAGCGAATGTGACAATGCTAGTTTTCAAGAAAGAGGAAGCCAAAAGCACACTTGATTGGGAAGAAGGCGATTGGGGTGATAAATGTGACACCGAGTAGAGTGTTGCGTGCGTGGTAGAGGCTCAAAACGTTGTTCTTGCGAGTTCTCGTACTAATTGGTCAATATAATGCGTCCCGGCCGCTCGTCTGTCCGCGCGAAGTATGGTGTCCGTAGCATTCAAAGAGACGACGCATGCAATCCGCAGTCGAGATCTGTACATCGACGGCAAAATTATTTAGGTCTTTGCAAGAAACGGAAGTTATGGGTCGCCCGTGCGAAAGACCTCCTTCGTTGTCGTCGTCGTCAGAGGCTGCTATGTCTCATCTCGTCTCGTCAGCCTGCAGTCATTCTTTATAGCCGAACTACTTCGTTTTTACGGCTACATTCCTTCGGTATATCCGCTCGAAACACAATAATTCTTTCCTGCCTATTTTCGAACCGACGAGTTCTAAGATCGACTCTGTCACAGTGATTTCTTTTTTAGAGCCGCGAATTGCGCTTTAGATTAGCCTTGTATTATTACTAGGGGCATGTAAACGAGAGGAAAGTATATGGGGCATATGCATAGACCACAGATGCATATACTAAGTACTAGATAACGATGACCCGTTGTTACCCCTCATGTATATAATCCCCGAATACCCCCGAACACCCTTAGCACGGTGTCCGATCTCTATTAGTGCCTACAGCATGCGCATTATTGGCATCACATTGCCTACCAACCACATCTTCATCTGCCCGGAAATATGTACTTCTGTAAAAAATGGGAATGGGGCACCTGGTGGCTATACCTTTACTCCACAAATTTCAGGTCTTCTTTTTATGTATCAAAAGAGCGATTCGCATGTCGAGTAAAGGTGACACAGAGCTACCCTAGCTTCCCTGCATGGCCCCTCTCGGGTGCATGATCGTCTCTCAAGTGGCACGTTATCAGCTCGCAGTTGGGTTTGCGTCTGCGATCTAGCTCCGCTCGCAGCTAGCTCGCAGCACGACAAACCCAACGTGCTCCTTTACTGTGTTCCCTCGATGAACGTTACTAATAAAGCTCAATTCTTATGTGACCGTTAGCCTATATAGCTTTGGAATTGTCACGAGGGAGATTTTTTCAAGAAGGAAACCCTATGACGACCAGCACCTTCGTGAGCATATGGACAATTTTATCGATTACATGTGCAGTAGAGGAGTTCGACCCACAGTTCCACGCAGTTGCCCCGACTTTGTCGAAAGGCTAATGAAAAGCTGCTGGCTACGTGAGCCAGCAAATCGACCTACATTTCGAACGATTGTGAGACAACTCAATAGTCTCCATAAGTCTGACAGGGAGTGATCGGGGCGCTTCGCTAAGGCAGAAAGACTACCTTACGCGAGTTATTCATTCATGCATGTATATAGCTATAATGGAACGTCTTCGCTCCGCTATACAGAACGCTTATGTTTTGTGAGGTGATCAGGCTTCTAAAAACACGACTAACTAAACTAATAGGACGAAGTCATTAAGTTAAGTTCCTTTAATTAAAAATCAGCATCAGTGAATGAGGTAGGCTGCGTGGATGGCACTTGCAGAGTAGATGCGTGAAGAACTACGCGGCATAACGTCAATAAATTAATAACTAGTCACAGGAAAAGCTCTTTCTCAAAAGGTTCACGTTTCTCACAGGGCTTGGATGCTGGAAAAGTGTAATCTTTTTCACGTGAGCAATGTTTCCCGGATACAGGTTTATGTTGTTCATCACTACTACTCTACGCCTAAAACCTATTTCAACAACTCAACGGAAAAAAGTGAACACGAAAAAAAAATATTACACTGCGAGTCGAAGCAAGAAGATAGAGAAGGGCGATTTTTCAATTGTTGATCGGAAATGCTGCGACTGCTGTTTGAAGTGTTCAGTAAGCTGTTTCGGTTTGTTGAAATGCTGCGACTGCATGGAGCGATGCTCAAGACGTGGAAAGCTCTGCATTGCCTGTGGGGCTTGTAGTGGAAAACAATTCAGCAACGGGGAGAAAGAAGCTTTTCGCAACGGTTTGCTTGCAGCTATCAAATTCATTGATCCGCCGTCAAAGTGGGCATTGATGTTTTGGAGAAGCTTTGAATTGTCCTTTTTAATCTTCAGTTTGGTTTATGCAGCTATCGCAGCTTCTCAGGGCTTCGATGATAAGAGAAGTCTAAAGATCGTTCATCTGGTACTGACACTCTTGGATTTGATTCTTTTCATTTACGAAAACGGTAGACAATGGAAAGAATTCTTCAATTTTTACAGAGACAAGAAAAAACAGAACTGTGTTGATTTGGAGAAGACCAAGATAGTGGAGAATACAGATTCAAAAGTCCGTGGCAGCAGCAAGTTTTTACACGAACTCGCGCTTAAATACGTTATCCATGCTCTCATGTATCCACTAATAATCTGCGACATCTATGACATTGCTTCAGAGGCAAACGGAAAAGGCACTTTCGAATACTTTGTAATCGGTATCGGTTGTCTTCTGACTGTTGTAGACGTCTATCTTCATCGCATCTACTTGCTAATCAAAGCATCCAGAGATATTGCAAGAAAGAAAATGTTTGGTCCAGAACGTACGGACCGCGTGCCCTGCTTCAGAATCGAGTGGCGCCTTGTCTTTCACATCACCTGCGTTATGATTCTGCATGCGTTTATTCTTGCGTCTATTGCGTTTGAAGCTATCGAGACAAACCAAGACAGGATCGAAGGAGACGAAGTGAAAATTTCTGGCGTAGGAATATTCATGATTGCTTGCGGATTTTGTCTTCCCTTCATCAGTGTTGTAACTTTTGTTGGCACCAACGTCTTTTGGATAAGAACCTATTTCATCGAATTTTTCAAGTCGATTTGGGAACAAGGCGAAAGTTTGGGAGAGGGCCTGAATATGCAAAAGAAGACTAGAATTTCTAATTCCTTCGAAAAGATTCGTTCTTTTGACGCAAAGTCGTTTCGTTTCATTGACAGGATCAAAATGTCGTGCAGCGATTGGAGAACAATCACCGTTGCCGTTATTTATTCAGGTCTGATGATAGCTTTGGTCGTACTTTCTAGCGTCCATCAGCCCATTTCCTCCTACGGCCTGGCCGCAACGACACTTGTCGCTGACCTCATAGCACTATCAACAGCGCTTTATTGGCTTTTTGTTTTAACAATTATTCTTACTGTTGTGGCGATCGTTGCTGGCTTTGCCGTTCCAGGCGCTTTTTGTGTTCTCGCTTTGCGCCGTAGCAAGTACAATGTGTTCGACCTTCTTTTTCGCAGAAGGGCGAACGAAGTGGTGAAAACTGTGACTACGGTACCCCAGAGCACGGCCCAGCCCCAGACTACTGTACTCAGCTCATACAGCTCTTCGATGATGTACTAGTATAGTTTTTGTTGTACTTCTGCCGCTCTTTCTGCGTGTCTGTGTTGTACTTTTTTTGGTTTCTAATTTATTTGTTTGGTGTCAACGTATCCGGCAACTGCTTGAGTTCCAAGCGTCTTTCACTCGGGGGTGGAATACATGTTGGTTAGGCCGGGTTACTAGGTACTACCGGAAAGCAGTGGTCTTTTTGTGCGACCCAAAGCGTCTCACAAATCTAATATTAATCTATGATATCGGAGAAACATAACGTCGCATTTAGCGTTGGTAACTAAATATAATTGCTGGTTCACGGTTGACTCTATTAACAAAAAAAATGATCGTTCATCACATGAAAGTGTCTCTGTACAATTTTTTCAACGGTTGAATACCAATCAATACATAAGCCCGTCATAAATGAACATGACATTGGAATTTCCTTATCGTGTCCATATCTTGGTAATGTTCATCGAATAGAGACAATCATTTCACCGGCTTTTGCTGCAAAACACGTTAACACTCCCTCTCGCGATCTCTACCGGCCATTTGACGCAATCGACTGACGAGACGAAGTCCGCGAACGCGATGGAGCGTTGAGAAAGCGGACGAATATCCTGCAGAAGGAGGCTCGACGCTGCCTGGTGTGCTGAACGCCGAGAACTTGGAAAGCGTCGATCGATCGAGCCCTCCATCTTAGAGTTTAGCGCGCTTGACGTGAAATGTTTCCTCGCTTACAGGGAGAAATTTAGACGAACGAATATCCCTACACATCAAAAGATCAACCGAAATGCGCTCGAATTGACGTCGAACAGGCTCAGAAAGTTTCTGCACGCTTTCGAAGCGAAACGCAGGTGAGCAAGCGCATCTCCTCGATTCCACGCGAACCTGCAACACAACTGTTGCTCTCTGCTTCGACTATGTGCCCCAAAACGGTTATTGCCCGAATCTACGGCCCGAAATCACGAGTCCTTTGTTTCACGACGATTCGATCGAACTCGCCGCGTTTCTTTTCGAAAGACGAACTCGAGACCGAAAGACTTAGAGCGTTTCTGGTCGCCTTTTGTCGCATGCCGTGGAGATTCGTGAACGAATCGGTGACGTCACGTATAGGCCATCTTGGCCATGCACGCGTGCACGTGCTCGTCTCTTGTTTCCTTTTTCTTTTGGGACAAACGCTGCACGGGCGTGATCGCTCCAATAATGACCTTATTTGGTTGCGCGTAAGGTGCAAAAAGCAACGCTCTCTCGCGTGACACCGTTGCGGTTTATGACGCACTCCCGACGTCCAATCAGCGAAGAGTTTGCGTCACCGTTCGTGCGCGAGTACATAAGTTCGTGCACGACGCTCTTTCTCTTTACGTAGCCCCGTCGCTTGAGAACTCGCTCGTACGCTTGGTTAGTCGTTGGAAGACAGGGAGCCAGAGGGGCGAACGATATTCCGACTCACGGTCCTGGAGCAACGGCGCGAGAGTGATTAGAGGCACATCCCTAAGACCTCTAGGGGCTTTCGCGTCGGGAAAACACGCTCCGTCTTATCAAGGATTGTTTCCTTGGTATTACACGGGACAGCGTCGGCGTTCGTCGGCTCTCCTCCACGTCGAGCACACGATGAGCGGGCCTCTTCGGCGGAGGTGATAGTCGTCTCCCGGGGGGGCAACGAACCTCGGAGGCCCACGAAATGTGGGATTCTGATCCAATTCATGCCGTTGGTGAGGGTCGACTGGGTTGCGAAGCGTCTGGACCTCCACGTGGTGCGACCTGGGTCACGCTAACACAGACGCACTTCTTTTCGGCTTTTTTTGGTAAGTACGTAGTTGTTTTGAATGGATACTGGCCTTGTTTCTTTATGTTTCGTTTTGCTATCCGATACCGTGTCAGTTTAGAGGTGTGACTTTCTATCTCTTACTTTTTTTACTACCTCTTGCTTCACCTCGCACTGTAATTGGTTCTTTTTCGTGTTCACTTTCCTCCGTTTTGTAGTTAGAATAGGTTTTAGGCGTATGAAGAAAACAACTAATAAATAAAGATTTATCCGGGAAACCTTGCTCACGTGCAGAATTTTACTTTTTCCCAGCATCGAAGCCCTACCAGGAACGTGAAACGCTTGAAAAAGAGCTTTTCCTGTGACTAGTTATTACCTGTAGTTTATTTCTTCACCAAAAAGAATTTCAGTGACGACAACTATTTCCTAGCTAACATCTACTACTATTATCAATGATTCTGAAACGTATTGCTAGAAAGTCGGCACATCTTACATTCGGTGAAGGCGAAGGCAGTTACGAACTTTGAAAGAGTGATGAGTTATTTAGGGAGCAGCACTACTACAAGTCTAACTTAATCAACTAAGTAGCATCAGCTCAGATTACATTATCAACGAAATAATAAGTATAGTAGCTGTCACAGACTCTGATAAGATAAAAACGGAGAGCACATGCATGACTGTAGAATATCACAGAGAAGAAATGAAACTCTAACTGATTGAACTAAACGGACAAGCGGACAAACTCACCTCTTTTTCTACTGAGGACCGCACAGACGCATCCAGCCACAACAGCAACAAGTCCAAAAATCAAGAGCACGCAACCAATGCAGCCGTTGGGTGAATGATGGATGCAAACAGATTCCTGCTGTATGTGGTCAAGACTTGAATGATAATTCTTTGAAACGAATTCTATAGCGCGATATGATTGGCGTAAGCAGAGTGAATTTCCTTTTCGTTTGCTTATGCAATCAAGACATTTGCCCGTGACGCAAAACTCTGAAAAAATTAGTAGTGAAGATTAGCGTACCCTGACACACGTACATGCGCTAAAACACCTACCAGAAGCGGATTTCACATTGACAACGATGTCGCTTATTTCAATAGAAGAAAAGCCTTCAGGCGGTGCATGAGGAAAAACAACGAGAAGATTTTGACTGTCCTTCCAAACGCCGAAGTGATAGAGATCTTCCAGGTTACGCGGAATTAATTGAACAAGTCGCTTTAGTGAGTCCGGATCACTTGTCGTCGGTCGATTTGTTTCTTCAGAAAAGACCAACTCAATAGCAGTTCCGACAACAAAACGACCATTAATTGAAGGATGAAACGCAATGCTTATAAGTTCAGGAGCCTAAAAGAAAAAATTCTTATGCTAAAAACTTAACAAACGCATGTATACAGTTTTACCCGTGCTAGAGAAGGTCGCTGCTTTTCATTTATCGTTTCGACTGAGCGTCTGGACTTTGACGAAAACGACTCGCTTTTCACAGACACGCATGACATTTCTATTCCGGAAAATGTCAAAACTGGAGCGTTGTCATTGACGACTTCAATGTGAACTCGCACACGAATCGATCCGAACGACGGAGAGAGTGTGCTGCCTTGAGGCATTGTACTGTTAAAGCCGTTGTCCCACAGCGTAACGTCAATCTGCATTGAGAGAGTTTTAATTAACTGGGAAAAAGGAGTCTTAGCGGGCCTACGTATCGTGAGATTCGTTGCTGCGTATCGCCAACAAAAACCCGAGGTTCATCAGCGAGAGTTATATAACCCACACTAGATAAAGCACCTATGTAGTCACTATATGTTCCAACACCGGTAAACGTTAGCGCGTGGCCGCTGGAAGAAGGGGTTACCTAAAGACGAGAACATGCATTAGAGACGAGAATCTAAACTGTGTGTATGCTTTTGAGCGTACGCTTAGGCCGTCGGGCAGCTTAATAGCGTACACAACAGCGAGATATTCGTCGTCGTCTAACAAACCACTTGGCGAAGACCTAAGAAACAAATAATGCCAAATAAGAAATACATTTTTAAAGGTTTCCTTACGTGAGTGTGACCATTCCTTTTGAAATTTTATTAGAATCTTTGTCTTTGATTTGAGCGCGGTACAATTTCGTTGCAATACGTTGAAAAGAAATCATCTCTTCAGTGACATAAATGTCGTCTTCTACGTCGTATCCAAGCCCCAAGTCAAGAACAGGCGGATCGTTTCGTTCTCGAACGTCAATATAAACTGTGACCACGTCGCTAACGGCACCCATGTCGTCCGTCACTGTCACTGTGATAGTTCTCGTACCGGGACGAATACCTTCGTCCCGTCCATAAAAATAGGTCATTGTCGTTATAATCTTCAATTAAATGCAATCAGTATACAGTTAGGTGAGTGAAAACTCAAGTACTGCGAATATACCTTCCTGTACTGAGCTGAGGAAGCAGCCCCGAAGAAAAAAAACGTGACAGTGCGATCTTCGCTCACCTCACTGACTGTTGTTCTCATTTTGATGACAGTTCCAAGAAGAACCGCTTCGTCGACAGTTATGCTCTCGTAAATGCTCGCATCCAAATCACCACTCAGTGTCACCGTTGCATTGGCCATTTCAGGACTGTCGATGTCAGTGAGAACAAAGTCGGAAGGAAACAGTTCGACGCGATCGGTGTCGTCTTCCGTGAACGTCACAGCGCGTTCAAGAAACGCCTGCGTCGGTGCGTAGTTTGCAGCGTCGAAGCCAAAGCGCACAACAGGACGGTCGTTGACAGTAACAACCGAAACCTATAGAGAAAAGCTCTCTTAATTAAAACCGACAGTATTCAACTGGCGGTCCACTTACGTTAACGTGAAATTCAAAGCTGGCTAGTGCGTGATCCCGAACAGTAAAAATGACAAGTCTAAAAGCGATTACAGTAAAGGACACGAATACTATTATAAACGCTACCTATGATGCGAGTCGTAGTCCGCTGGATTGGAGTTTAGGTTCGAGAAAGTAATGCGCGATAGAGCTGCACTGTAGTCTGACGACGACGCCTCACCGGTAATACTCTACGTCATAAAATAATAACATTGTAAGCACAGTTTCTACGCTGCGAAACCAGACCATTGTCGGGAACGAAAAGTCCACGGAAAGATGCGAGGAAATGAGGCTACGATTCAGCGAAAGAAGATCGTCATATACAATAGCGTTTAGACCATAATCAATTCGAATAGTCGCACTGAATTTCGTTTCTTACAAAAGAGCAAGTAATAGCTAATGCATATCTGACCTGGTAATGCTGTCCTCAATGTCCTCGTCAAAAATAACAACTCCTGCGGCCAAACGAAAACCATCTGTACCCTCTTTGAAAACTGCGTCAGTATAGTTGAGCCCATTCAAAGAAATGACCGGTCGATCATTAACGTTATTGATTATAATCTTGTTTGAAATAGTGACAATAATATGCAAAAAGCCAATATAAAACTGACATAGTCGTAGCCGTTGGTGCCTTCCCATCTGAATTGACAAAATGATCGACAAAACGAATAATGTACAATGTATTTCACACTGTCATCAAGGCTAACAAGCGACGTCAGCGTCTGATGTGCTGATCTAAAGTTGCAGTGACGCTGGGTGCGTGTAGGTGACAATATGTGACTCTATTATTATTGAATAGCCACTTCCTTAATTCTCGAGTGGTTGCGAAGAAAGAGACTCGCAGCTGTATACGGTTACGGAACGGCCAGTAGCAATCGCGTGCTCTTAATTGCTCCACCCAGTCAAACACGCTCTCGAAGAACAATGCAAAAGCGCTGGAAAATCTAAAGGCGTACTACGACGACAGAAGACACGCCAACGCGTCTCTAAAAAACTGGGGTAGCGATCTCACCTACTGCGGCTCCTTATTTAGTGCTACAAGTCTGAAACTTTGACCCAATTAGTGCGCCATCCTTACCTTGAGAGGGGCACCGCACTCTACGAACCATATTACCGGTATGTGAGACTTCTTACGTTTGGTGCCGTTTCGACTGCTTCACGTTGATCGAGCAAAGCGTAAAACATCAACTCAGGACAGTCTGCGTAGTCGACGGCCAAGTGGCAAGGCAAATTATCAGCGATCGAGGATTTGGAACGCCCACTCGTTCCACAATCCAGAGTATAGGCATATTGTTAGTTATTCGATTAGGGATTTAGAGGTAGTCTGCCGATATGCGCAGATTGCACGCAATCGTTGAATCACACGACTTCACGTGATGGCAATTCGTCCTTTGAGTCGTTGCGTCGTTGCGTTGACGTGTTTACTCGATGTGAGATGGGATGAACCACAACTGCCCCGGTATCTCAGCAATCATCGTGGCTATCTGCCACGCCGTTGCAGAGTGACGCAGTTTCTGTTGTGTAGTAGGATTATCCAAAACTGTTTATTCTGGTTGTTCAGTTTTGGACCAAGGGCTCAGAGGCGAAGATGTCATTTGCTGACAGAAGCGTCCCAAGCTCTTTTCATAGGCGCTATAGTTCATTTCTCTCTCATAGTGTTGTTCACTTTCTCCTGCCCCGTGTGAAACGCTGGAGACGCTTCTTCTGGATAATCACTGTTGTCCTCTTTCTAACTGCTTTTGCGTCTCCTTTGGCTACGAATTGCTATTTTAATTTGGAAAACATGGAACACGACTACCTCACCCGTGATGGCAATCTTTGCATTGATCGTAGGATTAGCATCAAGCGTAGGTCAGCTTGCCTACGGATGGGGGAACTACATGAAGGAAAAATAGGATCATTGCTAAAGGCTCCTATTGTTGAGATTGTTTTAGGACTACCGCATTTAATTAATCAATCCTTGTCTCTTGTCTCCTAGTTATTTATTCATGTTGCAATAGAGAAGATGCAAATGCACGTTTGACTTAATTTTTTAGAGCCATTTTAGAGTAAGGCTTGTTAGAAACTCGACACTTTCAATTAATTAGAGAACATATGGGCTGAGGCCCTATTTGGGGATTCAAAATCCCTTTTCGCTCGCAGCGAGCGTTGTGAACATCACGCGCACGCATCATTCCACGACCAACCTTATACATGCACTGAGACTTTTAGTGTACCGTCGAACTTTACGTTACGCTTCGCAATGCGAGGGAGACCCTTTCGGGAGCCTCACCTTTTCGTAAAAGCACCAGCGCTTAGAGAAACAGCCTTGGAAAGCCTGTGCGAAAGGCCGCAATGCGCGGGTTAGAGTGTATTCAGGCAAAAGCTTTGTCTCCTCGACCATTACCCGGATAACGACACAAAGTACATGTGTATGTCCACGTGGAGTGTGTGATTTTGCCCTTGCAGAAAATTTCCCTGATGTAGCTTGACTGTTTATTTTGTCTTTCTCTTTTTATGTGGCGTGATGCGTATTTTTCTTACCTATGTATTGGCATGTTGGTCCGGTGGATCCAGGAAAAATGCTCTCTCATTTTGCTGCATTTCGACGTCGGCGAAGATACGTCTGACTGGACGTAAAATTTTTGTAACCAAATGCAGCGTTTTCCTCTTTGTCCACCAAAAATAGTAGCCCCTGGGAAGGCTCAGAGAATATTCAATATTGATCCAGTGCATCTCGCCCCCGGATGTAAACGATTTGCTTCTTTTCATCTTCATCGTCTTCTACGATGAAAAAACTTTTATGGTCCTCCTTAATTAATTAAAGCACACGCGGATTATATGGCCGAGACACTCGCGAAACAGGACGCGCCACTCACGAGGACGAGCCAGGCGAGCCAGGTCAACACTAAAATCTCGAATATCATGAATCTTCCTTAGGTGATCAGAAAAAAATTACGCAACGCTAAACTATCCGTCGGCATGGCATGCACAAATCTAACTGAATCTAGCAACCTAATCGACAAAGTAACATCAGAGTGCACATTACTCTAACCATCGATAGCAGCTGTCACAGACCCTAATACATGTATGATAACTTCAGTGCATCACAGAAAAGAAATCGGCCATTTAACTCTAACGGACTGAAGAAAACAAAAAACGGACTTACCTAGCTACGCATAGAGAGGCGTCCAGACAGTTTTCTAAGTCTGCATTTTAGGCAGAATTCTTAGGTCTTGCTGGAGTTGCGTTCTTCGACACTGTCCGATCCCGAATCTTCTGATTCCATTGCCAAATTGAGCTCCAAGAATGGAACTTCAAGATCAAGATACTTGCTTGGGTTTTGTTCTTCCAACATTATACCCAGTTTCTCCGAAAGATGGCTGAACGTTGGCCTTTTTTCCGGGTCAGCGTTCCAACAATTCGACATCGTCATATACCTGAGCAGAAACGCAGATTAGGCAGAATATTTTGCATCAATTGACAAACAATTCTTCGCTGCAGTTCCCGGGACAAGACAGTCGATTGCCTTTGGTCAAATATTGTAGGAGATCTCGACTAGAAACGGAAGGATAAGGAAAATTTCCTAGCGGCCAATGTGATTATTATATTCCAATATTCAAAAATAAAAAGAGACTGTACCGAGAGTGAAAATTTCCCACATGACAACTCCAAATGACCACCTAAACATGATACAACCTTTCCAAATTAACTCCAAATGGAGAGAACTATATAATTACACGTCGGTTGGCTGGCTAAAAATACGCTTTTGAATTGCCTCTATGGCCATCCAACGGAAAGGAAGCCGCCTCGCTGTTTTGTGAGAATAGATGCCGTCCTGGTAGACGGCTCTTGCTAGTCCGAAGTCCGACACCTTAAGAAGATTGTCTTCGCAGACGAGCACGTTTCGACAAGCCAAGTCGCGATGAACAACACCTTTACCGGTCAGATATTCCTAATTAAAAAACTATCATTAAACAATCGTCTAGCGAGCAAACGACATTTGCTCCAAAAAGCTTGATTCGCACCATTCCCGATGAAATTTGCCAAGTGTACGACAGCAGATCAAGAGCCGTAAAGTCGGTCTGAGGCGCAACCTTGCTTTTGTCTTCGTCTTCCAACGTCACGACGTGCACTTCCTTCATGCTCATCTCGTTAACCAAGCGAACTTTAGCTGTGTCTTCTTCACTGTCAGTAACATTTGTTCTTGGTCCGACAGTATCTTCTAAAGCCCTTTGAAATTTCTTAGAAAGCATTTGGCGGGAATGCTAAATTCAAAATTCATAGTTATAGGTAGGGAATAGTCTGTTTTTCAAACACTGAAGTTTACACATACTTAACTACTTAGCAATGACTACACTACTTACTTGACTTCGGCTTTTCCTGAGATAGTCAAGTAGATTGCCTCGGAAGCAATACTCCAAAAGTAGGCAAAACGGCTGACTTTCTGTAATGCACCCAAGCATGCCAACAATGTGCTGATGCCGCCCGATTTTTTTCATCAGTTCGATTTCTTCCAAGAAGTCAGCTTCGGAGTCCTCATGTGACATTTCTAAACAAAATAATAAAATTAAAAATTACGTTAAATAAAAAGAAACCGTCCTAGTCAACCAACTCAAAAGATGAAGTATTTTTGATTTTTTACCTTTAAGAACCTTACAGGCAACGACCGTTGCTATTGTTTCCTCAACTTTTATTTTCTTCTTTGACAGTTTGCCAAGAGAATGATAAAACTTTGCTCTGAAGACCATTCCAAAAAAGCCTTTGCCAATCTGTTCCAGGAGCATTAAGTCGCCGCGATTTATTTCCCAACCGTCAGACACTTCGACCAAGTCCAAACTAATTTTGGCACGACAGAAAAGCTTCCTGCGACGGCGATATGTACAGATGCCAGCAACCAAAAGTAAACCCAAGACAAAGACGGACACGACGACTGCAACTGTAGTTGTTACAGAAAACGAAGAAGGAGATGAAACTGAAAAAAACAAAAAAAAGATAAGGCGAAGATACAACACGCTTAAACGTCGCCCTAAAAATTTAA
Organism: Oscarella lobularis; assembly: GCF_947507565.1. Lineage (NCBI taxonomy): Eukaryota > Metazoa > Porifera > Homoscleromorpha > Homosclerophorida > Oscarellidae > Oscarella > Oscarella lobularis. The sequence goes on along the minus strand of NC_089191.1, from coordinate 1,680,587 downwards.
CTCATTAGACTTACCCTCGCAGTGAGTTCCGTTTCCATGATACCCATCAATGCACTGACACTTGTACGAACGAAATACATTCAAGCAATTGGCAAACTGATGACAATTGTTAGATTCCGAAGCGCTGCATTCATCGATGTCTACGCAAATGTCTCCCTTCCAAGCTAGACCACTTAGGCACGCACACTCAAGCGTTCCTGTCACATTGCTACAAATTCCCCACCTCTGGCAAACAGGTCGAGAAGGAACCGTAGTTGCAAACGAATCGACGCTGTATCCTTCCTTGCAAGCGCAGTCGTAGCCTCCGTAAGTGTTGATGCAGCGTTGAGTGAGGTCATCACATTGCAAGTCCAATTTTTCCTTACATTCGTTTACGTCGAAACATGTAGATCCATTGCCAGAGAAACCAACTTGGCAAATGCAATCAAATGATCCTATAGTGTTGTTGCAGTTGGCGTTTTTGGGACAGTTATTTGAACCAGAAGTGCATTCATCGATGTCCTCGCACACGACGCCGTCTCCAGAAAATCCACTCAGGCAATTGCACGTGAAACTTCCTAACGTGTTTTCACAGTAGGCATTTTCGTCACAGTTATGAAAATGTTCCAAACATTCATTTACGTCTACGCAAGTGACACCGTCGCCAGAGAAACCAACGTTGCAAATGCACTCAAACGACCCCAAAGTATTTAGACAGTTGGTGAATTGGCGACAGTCGTCTAAACCAGAAGTACATTCGTCGATATCTTCGCATACAATACCGTCTCCGGAGTAGCCACTCGGACAAGTGCACGTGAAACTTCCAAGAGTGTCAGTGCACTTGGCATGTTCGTGACAGTTATGAATGTGAAAGAAACACTCGTCTACATCGTCGCAGCGCCTTAGTCCGTTGTCTTCAAAAACATTCCCGCAGTGACATCTAGGGCCCATCCAAGTTCTAATGCATATAGAACTTTCATTGCAAGTAACATTAATGGAATTGCAGTCAGAAAATAGGATAAAGGTCCATTCACCGGCAAATATTCCTTTTGCGACAGGACCTCCACCGGAGCAGAAAGCGCCAGCACCAACCACAACTCCTTCTTCAAACACGATTTCATACTCTTCGCCTTGCCGATATGCGTTTAGTTCGAAAGAGACTGTTCTCGAATCGGCGCCCACGCTCACAAGACTTCTGTTAAAAGAGTCGATTTGCTGGATTAGCGCACCGCTTTTGACGTGATAAACAAAAATGTACCGAGGACCAACCGTGGGATTTTTAACCTGGGAAAAAAGTAAGAAAAAGTTTAACATAAAATACGTTAGGTTGCCGAAGAACTAAATATTTTATTCACCGCGAATTCGATAATCCCAAAACATTATCTTCTTATATACCTTTCATACAACTTACGTCTTGGTCAAATTTAATGCTTGCCACTACACGAGGCGCCACTTCATCACTGAAAAAAGCCGTCGTATTTCCGGTATTTAGAATTGGCATCGGTTGCTCCACTAGAAAAAAAACAAATAAGATCTCGAAATAAAATACACCTACGCACTGGACGTAACAAGTGCAAAGCATACTTGATTTGAAGGCATTCTAAAAAGAACATAATAGATTTCAAAAATAATATTATTTACATCAAACCGTGTATCGTCAAAAAATTGAAAGCACATGAGATAACTGCGATTTCCTTGTTCCATGTCAGGAGACCACGCAAATGTGACCGACTTAGTTCCGTTGCCCAAGTCTACTAAATCAGATGCCGACATACCTCGCGGAAAAGCATAGGCAGCTTCGACAGTCCTAAAAAGTTTGTAAGTGCAGTGAGAATACTACAAATTTGTCAGTTCTACTCGTGAATGGGAGAATCCGGCTGTTCGATTAGAATTGTAAGAGCTAGATTTTCACCGATTTTAGCGGCAAAACAGCGAGGCTGTTGGCGTTGAATGTGAACTTGTTTGGGAAACATAGGACGCGACCAGCACGGCGCACCTGTGTCAACAACATCGATAATCCACTGAAGAGGAATACTGCTCAAAGCGCTCGTTCGGGCCACGTCAGTGGGATAGAAATCTTCGAGCTGGATTGCAACTGAGTAGAAGCCAGCCTTAAAAGGAGTCCACTTTAATGCACATTCCTCCTAAGAAGGACACATTAATAATGAACAATATGAGGAAAGTTAAAAACAAATAAATTAAATAAATGTACGTGCTACAGAAGCCAAACTCTCTACGTAAATTATTACGTGCACGACATTAGGCAACGCTTTAAATAAAAAACGATTTATAACTATTTTATAAAATAACTAGATACAATACTTGCCTCCAGAAGGGTTGCGTTAAAAAAATTCGGTGCAAAATTTTCTTCCAAGCACGCTGAACCGCACTCGTCCTTGCTCGGATCTGCGGACGAACGACTCCATCGGCATTTGACGTCGTCACTATCAGGATCAAATGTGGCAATAACAATTTCAGAATAGCATCCCAGAGGGAGCCGAAGGATTGGAACTGCGCCAGTGACAGGACTATGATTAGGATGACCGGCTTTGACGATGCTAGAATTGTTTGCACGTGATTCAAACGAAAATTTCGCTTGAAATCGGATGTCTTCTCCATAAGCATTGATCGTCTCTACACGACAGCATTTGTAAGTTCCGTCAAAATTATTCCTATTAATTAAAAGATGTAAGGCAAAGGTGGCGCTTCTCTGTCTCATATTAGAGTTTTACCCAATAACAAACTCTTTTCCTTCGGGCTGAGGTAAAGAAAAAGCAATTTCGTTTGTACCAGACGACCAGTCATCGGTATTGCTAAACGACGTGCAGATGTATTCCATTGAAACAGGAAGCAGTTGGGTGCCGCAATTGTTGGACAAACATCGAAATTTCACGGGTGAACCAAGAAGGCTTTGCGATCTCACTGAAGCAGAAGTGCACTTTCCCTCCGAACTCTGGCGTTCCCACGTAATATGAAAAGTCAAACGCACCTACAAAGCAAAAGGAACAATGTACAACAAGACACGACACTAATAGAAAAAGTCGCTAAAGCCTAAATAGGCGTATACATGAAACCGTCGTGAATACACTACTAAATATCATCCATGAGGAAACGCTGAACCCTATAGTGTAGTGCTCTCGAAGAAACCCCCTTCATGTTGCAGCGGTCAGACACCAAATGCTTGTGACATTAGTTATTGCAAAGGGGTGTGCATGTCACTTTGCTAGGAATTCGTAATGAATGACTTATGGAGTTATTAGCGTGCATTATGATATCATTTAGAGCACTCGGGGCTTAGTTACTGCTCTTCAATAAGTCACGCCCCTACTCCCCTAAATCTAAATGATATACTGCACGAACATCAGTCCATAACCTATAAATATTAGAAGCACACGCTTAGCTAATACAGAGTCGAGTTTAAGCATCAGGCATCCAGAAGATGCCGTATATCCACGACGGAACCGGACCTAGGTGCTACGTACGTCAGTGCGACTAATAAGTTTGGAACTCACTTCCTCGAACTAACGTGCTAATACACTAGAAGAATAGTCGTGCAAAAGAAAAGAATTGCTTTATAGTGTAGTAGTGCGTTCCTAATTCTTGACAAAACCTCGGTGCGGTAGAGAGTACTTACCGTTCCATTTTCACTGTCGGGCTTGCCAACAGGCTGAATATTCATTGTAAACCCGCGAAAGTGACTCGTACGCACGAGACTAAAAAACAGCGCTGTGACAGCAACGACGACGACGCAGCTAGAAACTAAGGACATCCTTCGACCGGACCTAAGAAAGAATGAAAGATATCCCGTACAGCTTGAGACGCATGATCAGCATGATCGTCCGGTGTATACGCTTGGCGTGACTTATAAGCTTTCCTCCAAAGCATACAGCAAAGAGCTCGCCCGAGCGTGACCTCATTTATATGACCCCTCTCGGGCTCTCCTTATACCAAGGAGCAGTGAGTGCGTAACTCATGAGACGACTTCACATTTTTATGTTTTCTAGGAGGATGCAAAGAATTGAGGTGAATTGCACGTGAGCACTTAGAAGAATTATGACCACTTACATCTACGGCTGCTTGACCATGCACGAGCGATGTGAGCCAATGACTTCAATCGGCTTCCATTTAGCGATTTATAACGTCAGAGACACGTCTGTTCAACGTGCTAAGACCCCCTCCTTCTACAAATAAGCAATGCTCCATGTGTAGGAGCTATATAGAGAGAAGAGTCAGTTGTAAACATTGCACGCCAATATAGTTTATTTAAGTTGCAGGAGCACTGATATTATAGCTCATAGCGTCTCTCAAGTCAAGGGAGAAAAGAATTCGACTTACGACTGAGGAGAGGAGAGTTCTCTTCCATGGAAACCACGCACTGAGACGCGTCGAGTGCATCACATACCACTGTCAAACTACTCTGGTTGCTCGATTTACCTAAAATAGAGTTTATAGCTTTTATAGCAATAACGCTTTGACAGAGTCACGATGTCGGGTAGTCGATAGCCAACAGAGACTTTCGGCGAGACGAGACTCAGCGCCGTTCGGACGATAAAACTAAGTTCTGTTGAAAGGCAGTACTCTGGGCTCTCCTCTGAAGTGTAGTGGGCGGGGAGCAGGACGACATGTTATGGCTTCGATATTTTGGTATAGAGAACAACTCGGGGGCATCCCGCATCTCTCAGACCCGCTTCTGAACATTGGAGCTAATGAAAAGCAATCTCCCTCCTGTGCAGCTGCGACATAAGCAAAATATTAACCGAAGGCGATGGCATTCTTTAGGACGTTATGCTATTTCTACACATAAAGCAGCATCAACGCACACTGTGCGGTGCTCTACATTTATTGAACGTTTGAAACTAACGGCGGCTTGCCAAACCTCTTTAACGAGCAAAGTTTTCAGTTGACGGCGACTGCTACGTTCTAGTTTCACTTCTTACTTACTGTAGATTGCATTTTTTCACTGAATTACTGCTGAGTGTAATGCCCCAGGTATCACGAAGCCGCAGTTACTGCATGAAGCCAACCAGCTGGATCTTATCTGCATCACTGGTTTGAGAAACCCAATCCATCTTGGTGGGTGATACGATTACTTTATCGCCACGCCCTTCCGCATGGAGAGAAAGCAAAATTCTTCACTAACAGCCTTCCAGTTTCGAAGAAGACCGTCGAAAAGACTCTTTCTACGGTATCCCTTTCTGATCATCGCATCTGCTCTGTTAGAGTGGTTAGGCTAATTGGTGATACCGTACAAACTGAATAATAATGTTGGCTTTCTCGGAAGCTAAGGAAGTAATTGACTTCGCTTCCTTGTTATCTTTAGGTGATTGTCGCCGCAGCGCTGGAGTGGGGTAGATTGCTATTCAGAAACCATATACCAGGTAAATTGCAGAGGGGGCCTGAGAGAGGGGTGTCGCCCCACCGCGTCCTTCCTGCTGAAACAAACGGTGTTCATCGAAGTCGTAACTTAATTCTCCTACTCCCCCACCCACTGTACTGTAGCGGAGAGCCTAAGCAGCTGCTGGCCCGCACGGCGGCGAGCCTCGTCTCGCCGAAGGTCTCTGATGACAAAGGACTACCCTGCATCGGGAAAAAGTACGTCAAAGCCGTTTGATGGAAACGTTATTGGTACACGCTGATTTCGGCTTTAACCGGCAAACGCTGTCTACGAAGATGAACCCATCTGGCGATATTTGAAGTTATGCGAAAAAGCGAGGATCCGGGAAAGGGGACCCTTTTCCATCTCACCCTCGTCGTCGTCGCTCGTTGCACTTCTTTGATCGCGCCTGGCGCTGGGTAAGCTAACGATTCATCCTGGTCTGATTATTCGTCGCTTGTTCGCGAAGAACCGCTTCGTTCGCGATTCCATACCCAATTGACGCTCGTTCGCATCCTATTCGACGTAAAGGACAGGTATAACGATTTGGAGCTCTTCACTGGCCAACGAATTGCCACAAAACGAAGAAGGCGAGTCTGGCGATCGCCTTCGAAAGAAACCTCACATCAAACACGTGACGTGACGTCACTAGAAGGTTTATTTTTGGATGTCTACGCGCGGTCCAATGAGCAATCGGACGTTTTCATATTGGAAAGCACCTCATGGGCTTATACGGGATCACCTCGAGCCACGTGTCTGGCACGTGAAACACTACGCCAAGCATGGATTTCACCACGAGGCCAACAACTTACGAATTGTCCTTTTCTAAGGCAGAACGATCGTCCGAATTGCTGCGATCTGCTCAAAATGATCGTCTGTCGAAGACATTCATCGACGTCGTCTTAATTCTCGACAACGGCGTCGAAATTCCCGCTCATCGACTCGTGCTCGCTTCGGCGAGCGCCTATTTCCGTACAATGTTTACAATAAACATGCACGAAAGCTCCAAAGAGCGAATTCACCTTCGCGACGTCGATTCGGCCTCCATGGAGGCCCTCGTCGAGTTCGCATATACGGGAAAAATTTCAATCACTTCCGGTAATGACGTCACTCTTTTCTGTACTGCTGATCGTCTTCTGTTTGAGGATGTCGTCGACTATTGCTCCACGGGGTTGTCTAAGCACGTGAATAAATCAAATTGTCTTACATGGATGACGTTCGCTTATGAGTACAATTGCGAGAAATTGCTATCAGTTGCTCTTCGACTTGCTGCTCTTCATATTGTTGATTTGGTGAAGACGGACGAATTTCGTAGTCTTTCGCTGGAAATCGTCTCTCAATTGTTAGCCACGGATGAATTGGCTGTGAGTCGAGAGGAAGACGTGTGGGACGTCGTCATGCAATGGATTCAATACGACGAGGAAAATCGGAAATCACGCTTTAAAGAACTTTCAAAAGTCGTGCGATTTCCTCTCATTGCAGAACGGGAATTTGTTCTATCACATCCCGTTGTTTCGGCTAACGACTCGTATCGCAGTCTCGTTCTTGAGAAGTCAAGAGAACCGCGTCCAACTCGTCGTCTTGGAAACAAAGTTCTTCTGGCAGTTGGCGGAGTCGTGAGTACCGAGTCGAAAGGCTTCTTCGCAGAGGACGCCACAGAAACGAAGACAGTCAAATATTACGATCATCTATCAAACGTCTGGAAAGAGTTTCCTTCGTTGAATGAAGCGAGATATAGTCCGGGCGTTGTCACTCTCGACAAGAGTGTCTATGCTATTGGAGGTTCGCGTAATCGTTCCGTTGAGCGATATGATTCGACGGAGGGTTGTTGGATGAGAGATGTTTCTCCCATGCACTTCAGTCGAACCGGTAAAGGAGTTGTTGTCCACGAGAATCGCATCTATGCAATGGGATCCACTACAGGCAAGAAAGATGACGTCACGCTCTGCGAACAGTACAATTCGGCGACGAATAGTTGGACAGTTCTTCAATCGTTATCGAAGCCTGTTTCAGTTAAAGGAACACTCGTATTAAACGATCATATCTATGTTCTCGCTTCTAACCTGATAGGTTTATCGGGATGCCACTTGGATGTTTTCAAGTACGATACCGTTGCAGATCGTTGGCTAGACGTCCCTTTCTGTTCTCAAGGCTACGCGACGACCCGGACCGTTTCGTGTTTCGATTTCTATGCGCAGACCGTAACTGTCTGCATCTACGTCGAGAAATTTTATCGTGGCCCGATACGAAGCCTTTTGAACATTTAACGCTCGACGTACGCAACGGTCAACTGACTCGTTATAAAGTTGGAGATTGTCCTCCTTTTCTCGATACTTTTCAGCGGTTCTATGAAAATACTTACTGCCTTTATAACGAAAAGGTATACAGCGTCGGTGGCGTGATGCGAGGCGAATGTCGCTCTATTTTATTCACAAATCTTCTAAAAATTTCTTCTGTACAGGGAACGCTAGTGAGAGAAATTCAACAGCGCTATAGAAATGGAAGGAGGCAGACGAAAAAAAGCTCATTCTTTTTTCATCTTCGCCTGAACAGTCTAGTTCTAAAATCAAAAAGAACCGCGAAACCGAAACAGCCGTAGTTACCAATTGGGAAGAACTATACAAGTTAACAGATATTATTATAAAAGAGTGGCAAGGAAAAGGGTCTCACGCAGTCCTGAAAGGGCTGTTAAAGGAGACGTTTGCCCTGAGAAGAAAATGGATACTTTCCGCGTGTCCCACCATAGTTCACATTTTGGAGCGCTTCCCTACTTTCTCGCAAGAAAAATGGGTATTCGATCAAATCTTTTCATGACTTAACATTAGTTTTCTATTTTTCAGGTAAAACAAGAGTTTGACAACATTATGGGACAAAGAATGGAAACAGTGATAATTGCCAATTGGCGAAAATGGGCGACTATAATAGTGGATGAAAAAATAACTGACGAAAATACCGATTTTCTAAGCCCGGCAGCTGCTAGAGAAGTTCAAAAAGGAACGCAGAAAAGAAAAAAAGTTGAACCTATTTTCAAAATTATTAAGGCAATTTTATACCAGCATATTTTTAACTCTAGTAATTATTTATTCTCTAGGCCAACGAAAACGACGCGAAAGACATTTTCCGCGGAAATTTACCTGCTCCTTTCATTCTTCTTATCGAAGATGACGCGGACGCCTTTAGTCAAGGCTACATTGCAGCGGAAGGCCGAAGTTTGTTTGAAGTTTCTTGCCCGTCCTTTGAAAAATGCCTGAGCGCTCTGATGGCTTCCTACTACGTGTTCAACCTATCATATCCTACTCCTTTCAGCGGATTTCTCTTTTTCGGGCAAGACATGCTCATGAATCATCACGGTCAAGAAAGAAGGGACACTAAATATAACACGTATGTTGCAAGTTTGAATTCTGCTTGGAGTGGACGCAGTATTTGAATTCTGCATCGATTTGACGCAGTATTTGAGTGGGTTAATAAAACACAAATGACAATACATTTGCCGAGTAATTATTATTGGTGCTTTGCTCGCTTCCGTGTTATTCTGACCCGCGATCATTCCGGTGTAAAAATTGCCTAATCCCATCGTGTTGATTTTGATGCAAGGTAACAGCACGATAAATGTAGGTATAATATGCACGTCTACTTTTAGAGTGCGAGTCGCATGATTTTTCCGAAAGTGTTCAGTGTAGCAGCTTCATGCAAGTGCAGTACACAATCTCGACGACAGCGTCTGCAAAGAGTGATCATTATGTTATATATAATATTCCTTTGAACAAAACGGACACACTCTACAGCTAAGTCTAGAACTTCTTTCATTGGCATGTAAAGTAACTATTCGGGGTCAATATTGCGGCTATGCAATAAATGTAGATTATTACATGGGGGCGAGGGCAATATGGGATTTATCGGACCCGACACCCGAGGGAACCGCGATAATTGCCCGAGCGAAGCGAGGGTCAATTATCAAGGTTTCCCGAGGGTGGAAGGTCCGATAAAGCCCATATTGCCCGAGTTTTCCGATGTAATAACCCACTTATAAGAGTAGTGGTAAGAATTTGTTATGCTTCTTCCAAACAGTCGTCATTATCTAGTCAAATAAGATATCAGACGGTTCTTCGTCATTTTGAGAAAGTTTGCGCCGAGCATCAAATTCCGTTCAGAGTTTGAAGCGAGAGCAGGTAACAATATGAGTGCTTCGCTGTAGATGCTTTCACACCAAAGATGACCGGGGCGAAGAAGTGCCATCACTGGCAGGTCGGTTCATAACCAGAGAATTGAAAGACTATGGAGAGACGTCTGTTATCGTAGTCAACATAAAAGGCCAGTCAAAGTCCTCTATTTTTCTTTCCTCCGTCCTATAAGTCTCGCAGAGCGAGAACTGCGCAGCTTTTTTCCTACAGAGTGGGTGCGCATACATCTTCCTGTCAATGTTATGTGAAAACTACTTTCTGTCAGCGCTCACTTTACTAATCGCCCTAAAGAGATTATCTAACACGTGACTTAGAGTTATTACTGCAATGGCAACAATTATCGTTCTTTGAATTACACATTCCGCTGGGCGTTTTCGATATTGTTCGCGAGGCCTATGGGGCATATTCACGGGGCGGAGCGTCCGGGTGTTTGGTCATGTGACTTCAATTATTGTAGACGATTGTGTGGCACAAAGAACCATGGTCAAAAGCTGTTCTGCCGTTGGTTGCGCAGAATGCTGGGTTTCAGGAAGCTCCATTAAGTGGTATAGATTTCCTCCAGTGGGTACAGAGCGTCGCAACGCCTGCATTGCAGCCGTTCGCCGCGAAAGGTGGCATCTGTTGGAGCATTCGTGGCTTTGCTCTCGCCATTTTGCGTCGGGGGCCAAGTCTCATGATCCTTGCTCACCGGACTACATCCCTAGCGTTTTTTCGTTTTGCTCCAGTCCTGTAAAGCGACGTCAAGCTGCCAACATGAAATCTTATAATCGCCGAATCGCTCTAAAGCAGGCGCGAGTCAAAAATGCTATTGCTAATGCAGAGCGAAAGGCTACTAGAAGGCGAGCGAGATTGGCGGCTATTGAAGAGAGAAGAGCCAAAGCTATAAGTGGTGCTGAGCTCACTGCTCGCAAAACGTCTCGTGCAGCTAATCATGTCATTGTTGCCGCCGAGCAAGCTGCAGAAGCGCTGGTACAGCTTGGCGGAACGACTGAAATCGGCAGAAAGCATGATCCCTTAATTGCCGTTCAGACCATCGGCGTGCAGACCCAGGCTGCAGGGGATACGGCCGCAGTTCAGACGGACCTCACAGCAATAGAACTTGATGATTGGGAAGATCGCCTAAATGAGGCTTCTCCAAGGCGAACATTTGGCCTTGAAGCAATAAAGAATGACGAAACAATGGTGAAATGTTACCGGCTTGCTCTCTTACAGGCATTTGCAAGCAGTATATAAGTTCGTCACAGCAGACGGAGATTATCCAAGAGTCGATGCAATTTCTCCGTTTCAAATGTTTGTTGCGACGATTGCGAACTTCAAACTAAACTTGCATCCATTTGATCTGTCATACAGGCTAGGTTTCAGTCAGCCATCTTTTTTGGGTTTGTACAACGCTTGGATTAATCTGTTGTACACCAAACTCCGATCGCTCGTCTAGTGGCCGCAACGCGAAGAGCTGCAGAAGACCATGCCAATGTCTATCAAGAGGTTTTTCCCTTCGTGTGTGAGCATTATCGACTGTTTTGAAGTGTTCACAGAACGATCGGCGGATCACTCGCTAAAGCACAGTCGTACTCCAACTACAAACACCACAACACAGTGAAATTCCTTATTTCACTTACTCCAAACGGCGCAATATTGTTTATATCCAAGGGATGGGGTGGGCGAGTTTCTCACAAGGTATTAACCAAAAATTGTGGAATACTGAAAAATCTACTGCCAGGGGACGAGGTACTTGCAGACAGAGGATTTAAAATAGAGGATTCGGTAGGATTTTACGGAGCAAGTTTGAAAATGCCGCCTTTCACGCGACGAAATAACAACTCTATGCGAAGAAAGTTCATTTTGCTTGAAAGCTATCTAATTGCAGAATTCATGTGGAGCACATAATTTTAGAGCTAAAGCAAAAGTACACTGTATTCAGTTCCACTGTGCCTATTGCTGCTATAAAGTGTGACAATGACTCGGGGCTTAGCTTAATAGACAAAATTGCTGTCATTGCCTGTGCTTTGTGTAATTGTTGTTTACTTTTCTGTTTCCTTTACAACCACTGCAAAACCATTTACCCTTGAGAATTTTGCCATACGAATGCAGTCAACGTGGAACCACTGAGTCAGGCAAGTTCTGTTACTGCATTTCACCTCGTTCACTCTTGCCGCAAAAGCACCATGTACGGACGGCGTCTTTTGTCGTCGTTGCCTTTTGTGCTGGCTTTCTCCCCAGCTTAGCTCTTGTAAACCACTTAGCAAGGATTTCTGGAAGCAGACACTGCTTAATAATGTCGCCGCTTTGTCAATCACGTTATCTAAGAACTTCTCGTCGACGGACACACGTTCGATGTTAATGTCGCGCTGAGTCCAAACGACGAAATCACAGTACCGCACTCCAGTGACCTTCATTTGGCATTGAACTTGGTAGTAATACTGGTGCCGTGTTTGAGTTGCAGCGTGCCACTGCTCGAACGCTCGAGGCAGAAATCGTTGTCGGTTAAGGCTTCCTCAATAGACTTGTCAGAGCAGCGATAAGGACATTTCACTTCTACGCAACCTTTGTCACAGATATCACAAATTACTAAGCTGTCAGGGCTTGCTCCCAAGAAAGGGTACTGTGTGCTGATAGAAGCCTGGCTCTTCCAATACTAGATTAATATGCGTTTCTTTCCTCATTGTAACGTACTGCTTTAATGCAACTTTTTCTTTTTGCAACCCCCACTTAGTTGCTTTATTTCCCGCGAAGCTGTAACTTTCGGGGTAGCATACCTTCTTGATTACCGTGATAGAAGGGGAGTCAGGCTTTGTGGAAACAACACTTTTGAGATTTGATGCAGTTATTCTACCTGCCCGATAGCGATACCAGGCTTTGCTGCTGGCTTGCTTGCGTGTTGCGAATTCAATTTGGGCGCATTAAGCTTCCGTAAGAGCTTACTCTTCAAATGCCTCTGCGCTCTTTCCTGGAAGATCTTCAAACGAATGCTGGGTAAATTCGTGCTTGTACGAATCTGTGAGGACTGGCGGAGTCTTTTCAGTAGAAAATTTGTCACTGTACTCTTTCTGCAACGCCAGTATCACAGCCTTATCTTCACACTCCGATAAGTCTTTGTAAAGCTGCTTGAGAATACTTTCTGAAGGATCGCAATATGCTTTGCTTTGTTAACCGAGGGCTTCGACGGCTCCGAGAGCTTTCGTTTAGGCGACACGAAATCTATTTCAGACGTAGACAAACAGTCGACTCTTTTGACTCTTTTCCACTCACATAACACCGACGTGCACGTTACCTCCGACTCCATTCGATTTCGACAGTCAACGGCAAACAGCAGCGCTGCTACTTGCAAGAAAGCCTCGCCTAAGCCGGCCATGCACGTACAATGACCGCAACAGACTGCTCCGTCAGCTTCTGCAGCGAACCATGGAAGCAGCGGCGGCTCCGACAGCGATTGCGAGTGCTTCACTCTTCCCAGTACCACAAATATTGAGCCTCTGGAATAGCACTGGACGCCTGTTACAAAACCAGCCACTAAATATTTGTAGCCGTCGAGGCTTTGGCACGCTTTCATTCCCTCTTGCGCATACTCGCTTGCGGTGTGGATCAAGAAGTTGTATATGTCGGGGTAAGCAACCTGGGGAGATACCAGCGCCTGTTCTGCAACTGTCGAAGAGTACAGGTCGTCCAGATCAGGAGCAATCAGGTCCAGTTTTTCAAGATAGCTGCGCTTCGCAGCCTCGGGAAGAGACTGACAGCTAGTACGGAGAAAGTCTTCAAGAGCAACATTCCATAGCAAATGAGTTTTCAAAGCGATCGATCGCGAAATAAACGAGTGTCACACATTTGGCGTAACGTTTTGTGCCACACACTAACGCGCATTCTTTGGACCGTGAACACCGCACAGCCGGTATATTTCGCGGCGAGCAACTTTCGCGGATTTTGTGGGACAAGCCCCGTCCGCGAAAATTGTTGCGCAAAATACTCACCACGTGTAGCCATATTAGCGCACGTTGCCGATTTTGCGCGCTGCCGTCCCATGTCGTTTTATCGGTACTTTCCGCGCGTAGACGAAGTCGTTCTTCCTGCTATTGATGGACCACTGGCGAAGAAGATTCCAGCGGGAGCAATAGCAGGAGCTAACCGCGAAGTTTGAGCCGCTCAACGCGATGGAACAAAGGCGGAGAAGCGGAACAGATTGCGCGGCCCTTACGTCGTCTTCACTCCTAAAGAAAAGACTTAATTAGGAAAAAGAGCGGCCCAACATGGAATTGCGGCGGCGATTCGTTATTTCTCGAAGAAAGGTTCTCGTTTTGCCAATCTGAAAGAGAGTAGTGTGCGCTCATGGAAGACGAAATCTCTCCGATCTGGAGAAAGCAAAAGACGGCGGTGCAGTAACTGAGTTGCCTCCTGAAGCCCGAGGCCATCCCCTTTTGCTAGGAAAAAAGCTCGATGACCAAGTGCAACAGTACCTAAAACAACTTCCGTGCGCGTGCCCAAGAAATTCGAATCTGAACATCTGGAGATAAGCTGTCGACTGGAAGAAGGAGCGATCGTCCTGGTCAACCGTGTAATCGGAACGATTAAGTTTATACGACGACTGAAGTACGTCCCAGGGAGGGAGGTATTTCGGCATCGAACTCAACGAACGAAACGGAACGAGCGACGGCTGTGTCGACAACTGGAGATACTATCGCTGCCCGCAGAACTGCGGAGTATTTTTTATTAAGTACACGAAATTCTCTAAATTATCGAGCGAAAGCGACCTCTTGCCTAGGTGAAATCGCGAGTTTTGATTGTACATGCTTATAAGAGATTATTTTTGTTCTTCTATTAGGAGCCAAACGCTTCTGCTGAACCCGCGAAAAAACCCGAATCGAAAACTATATCGACTCTGCTGAACCGAAAAGCCACCATGATTTTGACGAAGAAATATCGGGAACATCACGTCGTTTTGCCGTACATTTTTTGCAGGCGCTTTATTCAGGAGTGACCCGAAGAAAGCGAGACCAAAGCCGAGCTCGCCGCGCGTCACCAGGAGATGAAAAACAAGCTGATGGAGCTCAACAACGAGCTAGCCGAGCTTCGCCGGAAACAAGAAGAAACAGAGATTGTACTCTCCAAACATGAAGCGGCGATGATGGATCATCGCCGGAAGGAAGAGGAAGCGGCAAATAAGGCTGGCCGATCGTGAAGCGGTGCTTCGCCGCAGAGAAGAGGAAGCGGCGATTAGGCTCGCCGAGCGTGAAGCGGAGATGAAGAGGAGATTGTGCTTGCCGAACGTCAACGCGCGGTGGAGAGCGATCTAGAGTAAGCTGTAGGGGAAGCAATGGTATTAGAGTATCATGTTTTCGTATGAATTGTTGAAGACATTTATAAACTTTTCTTAGAAGCAATTATCAGAGGAAAAAAGAGGCGGCGTTGAGCTGAAGAACGAAGCAGGAGGCAGAAAAAGAAATCTGTAACATTACAGTCAAACCTCTGATAGCGGACATTCTAAATAGTAGAATAAAAAACGCGAAATCGCCTCGATCGACTTAGCGAAACCATCCAGAAAGAGCAAGATAGCTCTGAAACAGGCACGGACGCGTGTTTTTGAAGCCAAATACGCGGTTTCTGTCGTTCTCTAGGGCGAAAGCGCCGTTTGCACATGGTTTATAAGGTAAGACGCTCTCGCGAGATGCAAAGACATAGTTCAAAAGCATTTCATTTCTTACAAAAAAAACAAGGGGCGGGGTACCCTATTACCAGGGTTCTAGCTACGGGGGTCGGCGAGGGTCGCATCGGCCCTCACTCGAGTCGTAGCGACCCTCACACGAAGCCTCGCGACCCTCACTGAATTTTGAACAGACAGTATTCACTATTTCACTCACACACCATAGACAGACAGGAGCTCTTACCTGCCATCAAAATTTGCTCCTGTATAGAGTAGAACAGCAAATTTAGCAGGTTGATTGTGGAGTTTAAAACAACAGAAAAGTTAATATCACCATAAGAAGGCGTGACATCACTCTTCAATGGCGTTGCACAAGTACTTCTCATCCAAGCCCAAGCGTTCGCGGGAAGATGCAGTTATCGATGACGGCGAATCGTCGTCTGATGAAGAAGTCCGCTTCTTTGCAAGTGAGAGCGACGTGGCACAGCGAACAGGAACTTCTAGCGATTCCGCCGATTCGGACGAGGATGTAGCAACACCTCAACGCCTTCCGACTCGGCTTGGACAGACGTCTTCGTCTTCCGGAGCGATATCTCGATCGGGAAGTGACAGGAGCAAGCAATCGGGGAAGTTTCAGACGGAATGGCTGGCAGGAAGGAAATGGCTTCAATACGACGATGAGCGGAAGGGAATGCTGTGCGTTCTCTGCCAGAAGTACGACCAAAAACCGTATAACCGGGATGTTTGGAACAAGGTACCTTGCACACGAATGAGGCTGCACAGCATTCGTCGCCACGAAAAATCTGGTGCGCATCGCGACAGCATCAACAAAGAAAGGCTTGCTCTGCGACCGGCGGAAAGTGTTCCTGCAACGATTAATCCTCCGTTGTCAGCTGAGAGCTTGCTTCAAGCGTTCTCCTGCTTGTACTTTTTACTTAAACAACGAATTGCGCACACAACAAATTTCGAGCCTCTACTGGATTTGTTTGAATTTCTTGGCGTACATATTAAGGCAGGACTTCGTGTGGCAAAGAACGCGCTTTATACGAGTGACCAGTCCATTCAAGAAATGGTCTATGTGTTATCTGAAGTAGTGGAAAAGAAAATTCTCAAGTCAATTAGGGAATCAAATCACTTTGCGTTAATGATAGATGAGACAACAGACTGCACAGTTACTGAACAGTTGGCAATACACGGGAGATTTATTTGCAAGTCGACGGGGCAGCTTAGAAGCCATTTTCTGACAGTAATTGATCTACTTCATCGTGAAGTTGCTAATACAAGGTTG